>NC_136911.1:10486664-10519164 GCF_949606895.1 Notothenia rossii | reverse complement strand
AAAACAAAAGGAAGTGGTCAAATAAGAGACAAAAAAGAAATGGGGGTGGATAGAGAAACAGAGGGGCTGGATTTGAATGAAGACAAGAGCAGAGGATTACAAATTGATACAGTTTGGCAGGGAGCTCGGATGGGGGCAATTAGGAGAAACCATGGCCATCACTCTCATTAGGCTGGTGGGTGGGTGAGGAGGAGGGGGGGGGGGGAGCCGAGAAACAACAGAGGGAATGGGAGAAACAAAGGATTGGAGTTTAACTCTGACCAGTGTTCCTGGCAGTATAACGTGGTATCTTAACATCATGTCGTTTCCCCCCACCTTCCCATCTGTCATTACCACCTGTTTCCATCAACCTTTTTGGATCCATGTCTTTCTCCTATCATTACTCTTCTCATTCCTACTTCCTTCTGCCTGCGGTCTCCATGCTCTTCATTAAACCCCCCTATCCACTAATGCATTTGTATGAAAAAAATATCCTTCTTGTCTCTCACTCTATTTTCAATCCTTTCTCTTCTCAGTTGTCGTTGTTATCACCTCCTTTAAGGTTAGAGGATGTTTTTGTTTCGCATGCCTCTCCTCTTGACATTTAGAACAACCACAGGGGGCGAGCCTTGAACAACTTTAAGCTTTTGTAACTCCTGGTGCTCAAGGACGGTTCTTTGACAGGACTTGTGTTGCGTGACTACTCTCTGAAAGTACAGGAGTCTTAGGGGGACTTGAAAATAACCACATCCCATTTGATGTACAACTTTTTTCTAAATTGTCAACTTTCGAAAA
This sequence comes from Notothenia rossii, assembly GCF_949606895.1. Taxonomy (NCBI): domain Eukaryota; kingdom Metazoa; phylum Chordata; class Actinopteri; order Perciformes; family Nototheniidae; genus Notothenia; species Notothenia rossii. The sequence continues at coordinate 10,518,390 of NC_136911.1, read as the reverse complement.
TAATTTAAGTTGTTTTTGGAATCAAAGAAAACAAGAAACAAAATGTTTCATTTGGGGCATACTTTGAGTGACTGAGAAAAAAGACAGCGAGGCAATTAAGGAGATTTGAGACAAGCTGAAGTACTTAACAGTAAATAGTGTAGACACAAAAGGCTGGCGTGGCCTTGCTTGCACTGACAGAATGACATTGAAACAACAATAACTAAATAACAACTCCAATTAGTAAAAGTCCTGACAAGCGTGTCCATTCATCTTTGCATTGACTTGATATGTAATGGTGCCATGAAGATCTGGTCCTTGTCCGATGTGGTTGAACCATAATTCCTGTTCTAAACTGCAGTGACAGAATGTGCCAAATGATATTAGCAAGACTGAGTTAAAAAAAGTGCATGATTTTTTGGTTGAAAGGGGTGGCAGTTATCAAGCATAAATGTGGTGAGTTTTTCATAATCAGAAATTAGATTCACACTTGAAACATGTCACAGGTCTTACACACAGTTAGAACAAGGAGTGGCGTTAACCATCTGCCCCCTGTATGCTAACAGACGAACCATTGAAACACAAACATAAGCAGAAAAACATAGTTGGTGGAATAGACCCTTGCAATTCATGTTCACACGCACGTTGACTTCAACTCAATAGTGCAGTGTCCATTTAAAAAGTTGCCTGTTAAAAAAAGAGCCATTTAATTGGCCTCTCTGGAATTGCTGCAGCTTTCCCGATAACAACTCATTAAAACAACTTCACACGCGAAACTGCTGTATTGTATTTTGTATATTGTAGCAAGTGATGGAGAGCCATACGCATACAGTAACGCACTTCTAATGAATATGCCCAGTATCAGTTCCTTGGGTCTTTTGCAATATACCTTCCAAGTGTGAATTTGATCCAAGTTGATGCAAAAAAATAAAATGTAAGGAAAGACAGACATAGACTCCAGCCATTTTTTTTCTAATAGAGATATGAGATGTTGGATTAATTGCCCTGCAGCTAGCCAAGGTTCATGAGCAGGTCAATTCATTCTAGCCAGTGTCAATGTCTGACACCAGCTGGATTCATGCCTGTGTGTGTGTGTGTGTGTGTGTGTGTGTGTGTGTGTGTGTGTGTGTGTGTGTGTGTGTGTGTGTGTGTGTGTGTGTGTGTGTGTGTGTGTGTGTGTGTGTGTGTGTGTGTGTGTGTGTGTGTGTGTGTGTATGTGTGTGTGTGTGTCTGTGTGTGTGTGTGTGTGTGTGTGTGTGTGTGTGTGTGTGTGTGTGTGTGTGTGTGTGTGTGTGTGTGTGTGTGTGTGTGTGTGTGTGTGTGTGTGTGTGTGTGTGTGTGTGTGTGTGTATGTGTGTGTGCGTGCGTAATAACAAGACTAAGTGAAGTCTAAGTGGATAAGGAAAGTCACGCGCATAAATAAATGTTTTGAATTTCAATCAATCAAGATGGATAATATGAGTCTCAGAGTTTTCAATTACCATTAATTGAACATTAGTCTCTGCCTATACCATAGATTGTAACCCCCAAGATCCCACTCTCCTGTTTCTGAGACTCTGCAGTCCCTATCCGTTTCCCTGCAGTCGTAATAAATAACCAATATTAAAAAAGAGTTCTCTGCATGCTATCCATAAAAAAAAATGGATTCCAGAGGGCAATGACAGGGTGGGAGACCCTCCCTAGCCTCTTGTTAATATGAGCCATAAAATGGGGGCCATGGCTTAGCCACACTTTGATGTCTGTGGTGAATAATGCATGTGGACGGGGCACCTGGCGAGCCACAGTTCCAATGTGTGGTCACTGTGATGGGGCCAGACATGTGAAGGAAAGCTCAGCTAGGGTTTCACCTGGCATTAAGGGTTATCTGAAGTCAGCACGAGCAGTAGCGATCCACCTGAAACCAGGGTTTATCTAACTGACATGTAGTCAGATTTGAGAATGGCAGTGCGAGTGTCCCCAGATTAAGGATAAGTGGTTTTGAATGCAGGTTAAATCCCCCAATTGAGGCTTCTTGAGATGGCAACTCAGAATGCTTGCTTAATGATTAAGATGATAATAACTGTGTTTTTAGAAGCAACAGAAATAGCATTAGCAATGATTTGGTTTATGTTAATGGTAATACAAAGGATCATGGTGTTGATAGCATAAGGAATTCAATCGTATTGAAAACAGTAGGCACAGCACTGCATTTTTTATTTAGCGTTGCTACATAGATTAAATAGGTTGTTGCTTAAATTGCAAGACATGTCTGGTCATGTGACTCGTCTGCCTCATTAGCTTGCCAATCGTAGCATGTGTTCAATTCAGTAGATGCTGTTATGAATGACTCCCCATTAGCTTTCTACCCTATTCTCCACTCCCATTTGAATATGTTAATTAAAAAGACAAATGGATAAGATATATTGGAAGGAGAAGCAAACTTCATAAACTCATTGTAGCAATGCCGTGCATTTACAGTAAGTGTTTGTCTGCTTTTTGAGATGGCAAAACAAGAAAAAATGTGAATCATATCTTATATTGATCTCAAGGTTTGTGCAAGAAAAATAACATGTAATGAAACAGTTTTTTTTCTCACCAATGCTCAATGCGTTTTTACATTCTGAAAAGCACTACATTAAGCCTTAATAGCATTGGAAAAGACATACTACCCAATAACCTGGGTCTGTTCGAGTGCTATTTATCTTTCCTCTGCCTCTTAAGTGCTCACATAAATATCATAGCAACAACATTAAACGTGATTGGCTTGGTATTCAAAGATTAAGCAAGGGTGGGTGGAGTAGCCCCCATTTTATCATGAGCGACAGTTGTTTTTGTCACGGTTTTGTGCTTTCCCAGTATCTTTTCAACCTAATATTTGAGAGTGTATTGCGGGAACCACACTGGGTGAGTAATACTGTCACTGTCAATCGACAAAGAGATGCATTCAAACATGGCCATTTGAGCATATGAAAATGAAATGGAGTTGCTAATGTATACACAGAAACACACAAATGACTTAATATGCCCATACAAACACAGAAACAGGACTACATGGAAAGGCAAATAACCCATGACATACACACATGCACAGACGTATGCACCTGGCCTTACACACACAAACACAAACACAAACAAAAAGACAGGTATACACATATAATCTTTCACACAGACAAACACACGCATCCAGATACTCAAAAACACACACAAAATTGAGTTTGCTGAAGCACGATAATACCAGCGGGTTCAACATCATTAGTTGTGCTGGGTTATTAAACATCCCCCTAACAGTCTTTCACAATTATATGTCAACACCATTCATCAACTTTGCAAATATAAGGCTCCGGCTCTCAAAAGGGTTCAAAGCAACACCAGCCAACAACATAAGGTATTGTTTACTGGAAGCCTATCCCAAATGATCTGACTTTTTAAAAAGATACAGAATGTTTTGTATTCATTTGTGTTATTCTCATAAACTAAAGCCGGCGATGAGACAACTACAAAGCTGTATCATCAGTGACAGAGTAAATATCAATTATACAAGACATAGAAGTTCCAAACTCTTTTTGAAAAGAGATGAAAAACTATATATCTCTTCAGAACTTCATAGGGAACAGTGCCGATGTTCCACGGTCAGCATCAACTTTGAACTCTTCAAACCTGGATGTTCAAAGCCCCCTTTGAACAGACACTTCTTTTCTTTTTTGACCCAACGTTTTTTTCTTCTTCTATATTATTGAAACCTGATCACCACTGCACCTCCTGTTTTCACACACATTCAAAAACATCAACAGTAAGCTACAGTAGATGCAATTTAAGTCTTTCTCAAAGCTGAATTGAAATAAAATTGACAAAGCGAAGGCCTAATTTGAATTTGGAAAAGAAGTACAGTGTGAATAAAATACATGACTGCTATCCAGCACAGAGAACATTGTAAAATAATCAAGACAATTGCTTTCCACCTACTGTGTTTACTCTCTAAAATCTAAATCATTTTGTTCCTTCTCTACTCCAATTTCCATTTAAATATGGAAAACTCACAAGGAACGCTTTTATTTATTTTTTAAATAGCTCCAAAAGAGTTTTACCAATCACTTAGCCTCTAACAACTCTAATTATCATGTCAGATAACAGCAACCGTGCACTTGCTTAAATGCAGCATGTGTAATAAAGGCGCCACTGTACAATGGCTTTGAAGAGCTCCTGGGGTGAAGAGTGTGAGCACTGCAGGGTGTCTTTATAATCCTGGAGGTACAAAAAGTGTTCTAATCAGAAGAAGACACATAGCATCATTTAAAAGAGTCCTGACAGGTGGGAAAGGATGAGGTGCCCTTCTTCATTCTTGATCAGATCACAGCAGGATAACCGAGCTAGCTCAGCTTGTTGCTCTGATAACTTAAGATCCAGAAGTCCGTGACTAAAATCCTTCATCCGGTTAAATATTGTTGAAAAAAATACCAATTGTATAGCATTAAAGTTCAAGAAAGGATGGTTTGCGGACAAAAAAAACTGTCTTTTCTTCAATTCCAAAAAAAAATCATATCGCAATATACAGTATATCGCAGGGGAAGAAAATATCACAATGTCAGTTTCTTCCAATACCGTGCAGCCCTAAACTGGGATCTGTAAAGAAACGTATTTGACAGGGTCACATATCATATATCTTTTTTAAAACCCTAGTCACACTGTGCTTCAGTGATCTCAGTGTTCCTTTGGAAAGTTACAGATTTATTTTTTCTGCCTGCCCTGTAGGTCTTTACCGGAGACAGGAGCTTTTTTAACCTTGCTATCCAAGAGGACATTACAGATGGCTGGGTCGATGCTGGATACCAGACTTTCTTGCGCTATCCTTAGTAAGCACAATCAGAAGAGCGAAGATGAATTCCTTTCTTGGAAAATAAACTTGTTCTATGACAGGAAAAAGAGGCCAAAAAGGGATATGACAAGAAGAGGGAGCAAAGAGACAGGAATAAAATAATGTTGACAGAAAGCAGGAGAAACATTGAAAAGAGAAATTGAAGAAGTGGGACAACGTGCCTGAGAAGTGGCCTTGGTTAGATTGTATCCATTTCTATTAAAGACTAAAAGTTTTGGTTTTGTTGTGTCCAAATGAGGTAATACACACATATTGTATGTGAATGAACAGGCCATTACAAATACAAGACAGCCAGTGAGAGAGTGAGAGTGTTAGAGAGTGATGAGGGGAAACCAGGACAGGCACTGTTCTGATGGGGCTGGACTAAAAAGAAAGAGGGAAGAAGTAACAGTGCCAAGATAATGTTTCAGCTATTTCCTAAGGCTGTACCGCTGGGGAATGATGGTCTGCAGTAATTTTAATCAAAATTAAACTAATATGCCAGCAAATATAAGCCAGGCCAAAAATACTAATGGACATGTACTCTATGTAGCAACAAACAACATTAGGGCTCTCCAGTGAAACAACAGGAGAGAGCGAGAGAGAGAGAGAGAGAGAGAGAGAGAGAGAGAGAGAGAGAGAGAATCTTTAATGCGTTAGAATTCAATATGAAGAATAATGGCGAGTGATAAATGAAGTGCTGCAGATGAATGCTACTTTTATGAGACTTTCGATTTTACACTTAGAGTAAAAGCCATGGAGACAGGCAGGATAGTCAAGCCATGCTGTTTCACATATGAGCTGTATTGTCTGGTACTCTCTAAGCAGCAGGGGCTCTTCTTGTTGCTATTGCATAACCAAGGAAATATAGAAGATAATGAGAGTTCATTATGTCATAAACAAAAATGTACAGATATTATCTGCAGTATAATAAGACAAATATAAGATATAGATATAAGTATTTTATATATTGTAAGGATACTGAGTGCAAGACAAAAACATGTTTTTATTTAGATTTGAGACAGTAGCTACTTTCCAATATATTTATTACTTTCTGATTTGAATGAATTATATAGAATTATTAAACTTATAGTTTTTTTTAGCTTTTGTAGAAATGCTTTGTTCAGAACATTTGTGGTACACTCAAGATCACCCAAATAGATCTTCAAAACCTTTTAGAGACTGAAAAACTACAAAGCCGGCACAATCTGAATGCAGTACTTATACTGTAAGGTCACTCGGTCTATTTCGTAAAAAAATAATCAGTTCTTTGGTTAGATTAATCAATACATAGGCTATTGCTGATAAGCTATTTCAACCCTTTAAGAGAGAAGCTACACAGCAAAGTATGAGCAAAGAAGGTCTGCAGACACAGAGCCGAGTATGTACATCCCCGTTTTGAGTGTTTGTGTAACCATGAGGTTGACAATGCAATAGAGACAGAAAAATAGAAGAAGAGAGGCAGAGGGGAGTCCTTGGCCTGTGAGTCAGATCTCTGCTTTGTGTCAGCCAGTGGTTTGGCCACGACGCACATACACACTAATCAAGGTCTCAAATAAACAATGACGTAGAGATGTAGGCATGCAGTCAAAATGTCTGGATAAGCATTTATTTAGCCACACACATACACACCAAGCCACTTCCTCAGCAGAAGATCACTGATCGGTGAAACATCTCTGATATAGTAAAGTGCTAAAGGAACATTTTCTTCTCTAAACACTCAAAGAACCTCCAGAAAGCTGTATTTGCACACAGAAAACTTAAGTGCAAACCAAAGTGTCTCTTTGCGCATAAAAAATGAAATAACGCACACCCTTGATATGACCAAGGACACGCCAGAAACCACACATAACATTAACATATCCTATTTAAAAGACCCTCTTTTCTTTTCCCCTCAATTACATATTACTCTACCTGGCATTCGTATCGTGCCCCGATGCCATTTACTAGAGAGGCGATAGCAACACAAAGTCAGGCTTTTTGAGAGTTTGCAGGAGAATGAAACACATCTGAAGGATACTCAGGTTCTGTGACTGGTGGTTGATTGACAGGCCCTGATGGACGGGTGCCATGCAGGCAAATGAAGTAATAAAGCTATAAGAAATGACTCGCTCTACCTATTTGCCTTATTACTGTCTATAAAAGGACTCTGTGTGTCTATCAGTCTTCATAAGTGCTGTGTTAGGTGAGTCCAGCTGCCACCATGGCAGGACCGATAAATCTGCTCAGATTTTATGGAACAGTTGCTAAAGCAAAGCCTGAAGCAGTTTACTAGAGACAGGTCATTGTATGCAGTCTCATGCCAACCAGTCATTATACAGTGTTACGTATTCAACGGGTGAAGCCAATTGTTTTAGGAATGGATAGGTGCCACTGGCTAAACTAAAACCATAGAAATAGGGTGAGATAAGAGCAGACATTGAAGTGTTTGATGACGATTTTACAAGTTAAAAAAGTATAATTTTGCTATTTTATATCCCCCTAATTTAACAATCCTTAGTAAAGGTGAAGAGAAAAGATTTGGATCTAAATATAGAACAGAACTTTTAAAACACTTTATTTGTAAGGTTTTGTGAGTTAGAGAGATGTTTTAAAAACACCTTTATTTTCAACACACAGTATGTATGTTCAGTTAGACATTAGGGAGAGCTTTGATTTTTGATTCTTTTAAGACACCTTTTCACATAAAAACTGAATTAAAACCTCCCTCCACCACAGAGCACACAGCTGTGGCAAACACCAACGGGTTAAAAACTCATCCATGTTCTTCATAAGACAGTGAAATCTCAAATCTACATTCACTATTGCTTTTATTATAGATACAAAAAAATGCGTGAGCGCATGTCCTGCTACACTTTTCACTTTGTTTTCCTGCTTTTATCGACATTTTTGCCTGACCTACAGTAAAGATCAAGAGTTGCTACTTTCCTGCATTTTTTTTCTTGTTTCTTCTGGAATGTTAAGCGTCTGTTTCCACACCGTGTCCTTGCTCTCACTTAGCTTCTTTTTATTCAGGGCCAGATAGCAGGGTTTGTAGAATATTTGTCCATTTTGCATGTGAATGTCAAAATGAGATCTGGATTTTAGTCCAGTTAGGAAAAGGATCCCCTTTGTCAAATTGAGAGAGAGCGAGCGAGAGAGAGAGACAGAGAGAGCGCAGTGAGGCATAGGCCCAAGTGGACAGGATACCCCTATTCATATTACAGTGGAGGTTTCCACATACATAAACACACTTTCCACTGAGACTTTCCACAACAGCCTCCCTCTCGTTTTCTTATTCACTGACACACACATACCGACCACAGACACACACACACTGAATTTAGAGAGGGAACATTTACATAATGTACACATGCAATCTGAATATTCAGATTAGCCTGGTCCGGCAAGAAACAGAATAATTAAAGTGCAAGAAGAGTTGCTTTGAACCACACAGCGGCACCCTGTAGCCCAGTCATGTCTAGACAAAGCTTGAATAGAAAACAGTAGTAGAAGGAAGGGAGAAAGGAAGAGGGACATGGAAGTTAGATAAAGGCAGCCAAAATGCACTGGATGAAATAGAAGTTGTTCGGACCTGGACAGTTTCATTTGACATCAAGAAAACTGAAAAATACTACACTACAACATATTACATAACAGTTATGGGGCTGCATAACAAATCAATATTATGGCTGCTTCCAAATAGTAGAATAAACGTTAGTCGGCTAAAAAAGTCTTAGTCGACATATTTTTCATTAGACAATTTGTCGAAGGGAAAAAAAGAAAGAAACTCCATATTTTTGCTGCGTGTGCTTTGACGCATCAGCCGGAAAGAACCTCACACTTCATTCAGAGCTGTGCCTGGACAAGTTAATATTGTCTGGCAGGAAATCCAAAGTGTGGGATCTTTCTGAGTGTGTCAGGGACGAGCCCCACAAGGTGACATGCAAACTGCAAGTAAAAAGTTGCTTCCATTCCATTTATATCCAGACCAGACGAGTATAAATATACAAAAAATGAGCGAACATTTATAGACCTCAGCTTGAAAAAGGCTCACGGCCCAAGTATCACTCATTGGTTGCGACTGGCAGGACTTAAAACCAAACAAGGTGACAGGTCTTCAACGAGCTGGATGGATAGACGGTTCGGCCACACAAGGCCGACATGGAAACGCAGAAAACGATAACGATAACGGGTCCCAAGGTGGGTAGATCTGTGGACGAAACGCTCTGGGGGGCCAAACGACTCCGTGATTAGGCCCTATAACGATCATTTCCTGCTAACGATGACTCAATAGCCCCAGGGTTTCGAGCCAGGTCCCGGTATCTCGCAGGACAGTGCACCCAGCAGGAGCTTCCAGCTTAGATTTCATCGATATGGACATAAACGCGATTGAAGTCTAATCGGACAGGAGAGGAGACACGCAGCTCTGCATGATAACCTGCAGCTCCGCCCGCTGTGATGAAGCGATGAGTGGAACAAAACACACACTTCAAGTTAGATCATCACCCTTAGCTATTTTAATTACCTCTCAAACTACCTAAACTAGTTATAAATATGTTTATTTTTACTGTCGGGTCACTCATTACTGGATCAGCCAGCTGTATGAGACCAAAGATATTGACGGGCTGTCAGGAGAGGGGGAGGAAAAGAGAGGCTCCGTCCTCCGTGTATTATTCTTATATTATTATATAGTCGTTATTCATTTATTTTAAAGCTCAATAAATAACAAAGAATAACTTTGACCGGCACTTTTCTAATTTTGTCCGGAAGAATTCAACTTTAACGGACATGTTGACTGGCGAAACCCCACCTCTGCTGCTAAATCCAACGTGGAGAATAAACAAGAAGGGCAACCATGGCAACCATGCATGCGTAAGAAGTTTTATTCTCTGCTTTTGGTGTATTTTGTGGCAGAAGTACAGCGCCACTTACAAGCCCGGCATATGTACTACAGCATCTCCAGCGGTTCGAGCTGTCTCGTGTGGACGGACACCTTTCTGGTGCCTATTGCGTGTGGACGGAAGACTTTTTTTATAACGATTTTGGTGCGTTTCCGTTATCGTCCTTCTGTGGCTGCAGCCTTAGAGGAGTTGAACATGGATATATGAACAGTTCAAAACTTGAGACCAGGCTAATCCAGCAGACATTCCTAATCTCAAGAAGATAATAATTATAAGCCCTAATAATTATATTGCTCACCTATTTTAAATAGTTTAACGTAGCATGAATTTTAAAACCTAATTTTAGAAAGAGAATTTATATTTCTCATTTGTCTCTTACTGATCTGACAAACAAGTACACACAAAGTATAGGAAAGAGCTTTTTTTGCAGTTACATGTGAGGGTACAATTGTCTTCATGTGGTTTACATTTCCAGCTGTATGTACTGTATGTCTCTTTGCTGGTTGTTGGCTAATTGAACATCGAGGTAATGACCTGAGCTGCAGTGTCTATAGCTCTCCCTCCTTGGTAAATCAATATGCCATCAAGATTAATGTTTTCTAATTGTAGGAGCAACATGCAACATACACACAAACACACACACATAAACATATTAATGAAAAAAACACCCAATGAAGACCACTGTGTACACTGGAAACACATTTGTATACAAATACTTAACTAGAGGCGTTCAAGTGTTCCAACATTTGTACCGTAACCTTATATGGAAAAATCCTACACAGGAAAAAAATTCTGAATTGGCACAAAGCCACAAAACAAGTCAAAGTAACTGTTTCCGTTTGTGAGACACACAAAGTTATGAAGGGGGGAGTTGATGGCAATCTGCATGCTAATGGGATGTAGGTTTGCAGACAAATCAAATAGAGAGTGAGTATGACAGCGTAACACAGAGAGAGAAATGCAAGAGGGAATATAAGAGTCTGGGTTAATGGACTAAAACCGTCCAAACATTTTGAGATAACTATTTGTAGGATAATAATTTAGAGAGCTTGCACAGATACATAGCTACTTGAAAGCCTCCAACTGCAAAAGAAGGTATCCTTGAAGCTTTAAAGTGCGCATGTGAAATACAAGACCAAAGCAAGTCAGCATTTAAGATATAAAATGTATTTGCATCCATCATCAAATGCTTTCTAGGGAAATTTGAATTCCTCTTGCAGGTATTTAAGGAGAACACATAACATGATGTGTTTGGTACACTGCTCAGTGTTTATTCATATGCAACAAACACACTGTGAAACATACTATGGTTTACTTGACTGTATAACACTACTCAGTCTTGCTTGTCTTGTGGTCAGCTTGTCAAGATTTCTCATATCACAGCTCTGGTTTGAGTCAGACTTGAGTGAATAACTAATCATTGTAACAACGGGGAATAGGATGTGATTGCTGTGATTCGTTAATACTCAATTAAAGCACACCAATGGCTATTCACTCCACAGTATCCAAACATATCATTAAAGGGCATGGGACATGCCTGGGTCCCCAAAATAAGGAATTATCTAAATGCCCAGCTTGCGACCAGAACATTGTTGAATTTATAAGCTGAAGCTCCACACTGAGTGAGAGATTAGTTTCAGCTGATTCCCATCACAAAGATATTACCAGTACATCTAACTAAGCAACTTCCAAAAGCATGATTAAATTGACTGCTTGAACTGAATAAAATGTGGTTCCTCACCCTCAATTGAGTAAGGTCACTGCTGTTTATTCGGAAAATATACTTAGTACTATTGCGCTCCAAGAAACACACACACAACCATGAAGCATTAGATCACATGTGTAATTCTAAATGCACACATTGATTTGGATGGTGCTGTGATTATAGTCTTTGGCCCTACACTATGTGTATAAGGATGTTTGTATGTTTCTACGAGAGTGTGCAGGACCATCTAGTACAGCACATTGGGTGAGTAATGAGGCAGACAAAATGTAGCGATATCGCACTAAAGTGTGTCATGATTCATTATTCGGGTCTCATCAAAAAAAGGAGGCAAATGCCGTATTTACATAGATACACTCATACCAACACTGTGAGCTCATTACACAAACTCCAAAAAAAGAGAATTTAAGTGTTTTGTCATTTGATCATGATGCTCCTTGATGTGGTGTTTTGTGATCGTATTCTGTTACTTACCACACAGTTCCCAGACCAGAACTTGTATTGAAAGTGCATATTATGTACTGTTGATGCTGTTCTCTGAATTAAACTTCTTATTTCCCCTGTCCTCTATCCCAGTGCTTCTCAAACTTTTTTCAGTAATGTACCGCCTTTGAAACATTTTCTCAGCCAAGTACCCCCTGACCGACCCCATACATTTTTGACAGAAAAAGCCTATATAAATAATTACAATATAGTGATGCTCCATCAGTGTTTGATTTATTAACTCCTTAATGCATGAATTACAACAAACTAAGGATATTTTCATCTTTATGCATGAAAAAAAATATTTTTCCAAGGAGTTTTTCAATTGAATTAATATATGTTTAACAAACCAATGAACAAAATTATATATTATTAAAAAATATAAATACAATACACAAATGTAGCATGTTTATATGAGGACCCCCTTAGTGGTTCTAGGAATATTTTATATAAAATTGTGTTTTCTATTTAACTTATTGTAGGCCTACTAAGATTATTTTTGTAATCATGCATGGTATTTTTTTAATTAACTTCTTTTTTTTTTTACCTCATGTACCCCCTGCAGTACCCCAACGTACCCCTAGGGGTCCACGTACCCCCATTTGAGAATCACTGCTCTATCATGTTACACCATGTCCCACAGTGTAGGTTCATGTCATTAACTTGCTCATTTGTGCTGAAACAAACAAAGCTCCCATCTGATTTAAAAATGGATGCATCTCTCTTTAGTTTAAAACTCTAATGGAACTTGTCGTTGTGTGGGCGACAGCGGAGACAGCATTAGTTGTGTTTGTGTGTTCGCGTTATATGCTCTTAACTGGAGGCGGGATCATCCACAGCAGTCATTGGCGTCTAGTGCTAACCTCTCCAGAGAGCTGCAGGTCTCTAAGTGCTTTGCTTAGCTACCGCTGCTAGGCAATCAAGAGTCCCCCCTGTCGCACAGGACAGCCTGCTCCTCTGGGCTCATGGCATTATCACAGCACAATGCTGTTAGGACACTCATATTCTCTGATAGACACATGCTTGTCCTCAAGACCCGCACACACACACTCAAGAGAGGGATTTTATAATGCCTGCAGGTGTTATCAGGCACAGGCATTGGGTACATTGGAAACAATGATGCTAATGTCTTATAATGGGGAGGAGATTTTCCAGAATTTTCCTTCAGACTTTCAGGTAGCAGAAAACTGCAACTTGTTTGTGTTGTTATGCCTATGAAACAGGTACATTTTTACAAGATGGTCTTTAATTGAATTTAAGGGCTTAAAGGGATATTTTATGAAATGTTAAAAGTAAAACCTCTGATTTAAGCCACACAAAAATAAGTCTCACAAATACATTCATCTGTAACTACTGTGCATTAATATGTGCAAATTGTATAGATGTGGGGTGATGAAGCTCTAGTACGGGGTTGGGAGTGAAACTTTGTCACTGTGATCTAATCATCATCTACTTCAAATTAGGTTGAAACTCTCCTACCGGGTTTATCAACACAATTACATAGCCCCTTTCAAACAAGGGTTAGATGGCAATTACCACATAGGAAATGAGAATGGGTTTTTAGAGTGCACCTTGCTTCCTGTAATGAAAAGGCATAACAGCTGATTGTGCATGATTTCCTGACAATTAGAAAGTGGGCTTATTTTAACGTCTTTATTCTGGCATTTTGGCTTAAAGGATCCATCTGTTGATCCTGACCTTTGTCTGGCAGTCTCGCCAAACATTAAAGCTGGTGAAATGATTTATAATCCTTGCACATCAGTATCAGTATTAGATTGTCTACAAAAAGTAAAACATCAAAGGCTATTGTCTAGCATTGTGATGTTTTCCACTTCCTTTTGAACATACTCATCTGTACTCAAATCAAGTTTCGGTAAAGAAATACAACAAAAGCCAAAGCAAGTGCATGCATTGAATGAAGAAAATCTATTTCACGCAATGAAATGTCGACAATGTCGACATACCACACTTCTCTAGTAAAGTATAGCTCCATCAAAGGATGTCGGGAGAAAATACCAAAAATGCTGAAAATGTACTGTTAAAAAGATACATGTTGTTTGTAACAAAAAAGTCACCTTTGCTCTTGATTCCCCTATTAAACTTCCTCTAATCACATCATATTTCCCTGTCAACCAAAGGCTGTAGGAAAACCAAATATCTGTGACATTTTGCTATTAAGTAGAATCAAAGACTAGGTCATTCTATACCAAAACGTCTTCATGCTAAGTGTATGTTTCCTATCGTAGTTATCTGGTGAGCATGACTGATTAAGCTGCTGAGCAATTGGATTCGGACAATTGACTGTGAGCGAGAGAAGAGATCCATCTTTGTGACGGCTCATGCCTAACCTTGGCACTAGATAAATGGGCTCAGATGTAGTGTGTGTGTATGTGTTCTCTATATCAGTGGTTCTCAACTGGAGGGTCGCGGACCCGTTTCGAGTGGGTCGCGGACCCGTTTCGAGTGGGTCGCGGATGTGTGAGTGAAGAAAAATAAAATGTGAATTTTTTCTTTTGGGAATTAAGTCAAACTTTTATTTTGACTCTGCACCGTGCTCTGATGCCGTTGTTTTATGCTTTATGAACGTGGACAACAGAGAAACATATTCTTCATGACCAAAGTTGGAATTGAAATAAAAAAGGAAAGTGAAATTTATGCTCGTCATCCGGTCTACATTAATACAAATGATCCCAATACGTATGATTGTATGAATTATGAAAATATCTTAAAACCAATACAAATGTATTTATTATAAACGTTAGTCCTTAACACATATCACTGTGTACATCACCATTCAAACATCTTTTAAAAGTTGAACAAATCCCACACAGCTCAGTAAGACTATGAAATGTTGACTTTATTTGATAATTTCAGTAAAAACTAACGTTCATATTTCTCTTTTTGATTATAATACTGATGAACGTTCAAAACAAAACACTTTGGCAAGTTTCCGTTTTAAAAAGCTTAATAAGCACCGTAACTTTCATGATATAATTTCTCGGTCATAATCGGTTGTTTCCGTGAACGGGCGAATGTTGTGTGACGGCAAATGCTGCGGCTGCAAGGCATTGTGGGGCAGCATTTTTTTCCTATCCTTTCTTAAAGGGAGGTCCAGTGGTTCCTAAGCTAAAGGAGGTTATAAAGGAAGTTTGAAACCTCCTTTCCTATCATCTAGAGCAGTGGTTCCCAACCTGGGGGGCGCACCCCCCTTGGGGGATGATTTGAGGCCAAATATCATATTTAGACTTTTTTTTTCTTTTTTAAAAATGTTTTACATATAATTGTAATGCAATACATGATTGTTGCTAAAAAGCCTTGTCTCTACATTACAATAAAATGTAAAAAATAATTGATTAATTATTTTTTTATAAAAATTCAAGTTAGTAGCTAAGGCATAAAAAGACAGACATTTATAATTTTTTCTTTAATAGAAAAGTTTCTTCTGCCCCTAAAGTGTCCAAACCAGGCTTGTCTGGATAAGCGCATTTTTAAAACAGTCATTGTCCATGCCGGTTTCAGTTGGATTATTTGTCACAGTTGCTCCGATCAGATCGGTCTCCTCCATTTTGTAGATTATTTAGAACTTTTGAATCCACATAAACACATCGGCGAAATCCGGCTTACTTTGAGCATGTGTTTTAAACAGTTTAATCCCTTTGTGAATTGTTTCCACTTGCGGCATCCTTTAATTTCTTCATACAGCGGGAATCCAAATTAATTCATCCTGAGTCCAATAACCATCAAAGTCACTCCAATAGTGCTCCTTAATTATGCTTTCATCCTCCTTTAACTAAATACATCACATTCATCTAGTTTGTGACCGTAGTTGTACCATTTTTGAGACTTTTACACTTTAATTACCGCTGTTGTGTGTGTGTGTGTGTGTGGGGGGGGGGGGGGGGGCGCAACTTCCAACAGGAGTCATTTGGGGGGGCTCTTGAGAAAAAAAGGTTGGGAACCCCTAATCTAGAGAATTCAAACGGCACTTATCATGGCTGCCACTGAGGTACTTCCGGGTCATTTCACTCCATTAGGAAGATTCCTAAGCTAAATGGACTATTCGACTGCAACCCATAAACGGTTTTGAAAACTTCTGTTCGTAGTGATCATCTTCTCAATAAAACATCTTTGCTGATGTTTTTTCAAGTCTTTTGGCCAATCAGAATCAAGATTGTTGCCGGAAGTCCCCACGGAGAATAACTTTGCGGTAGAACTATTGACCCCCGGTTTGATGATTGACAGGTCACAAAACAATGGGAGCTATCTACCCTTACCCACAATTTAAAGTAAGTCACACAGACTCTCTCCTCTTTGCTCTTCTCTCTGTGTGGAGCAGCAAGTTCAGCTGTTTTTCAGCATGTGTGCCTTTTTATGTTATACAGTTCAGCTTTGATTCTATCATCTCATCAAACCTTTTTAAAAGCATACTTTGGTTCTGTGAAGGGATATAAGGGATAAATGCATTGTACTTCTCTTTAATTAATATTGTTTGCTGAAAAGCATATATTACAGCACGATTTTTTGTTGAATAGATTTCAGTGGTTCAAAATGGTGGGTCACGATTTATTGACAGTAAAAAGTGGGTCCCGAGGCCTGACCAGTTGAGAACCACTGCTCTATATGTATGTATTTATGTATGTATGCATTTATGTATGTATGTATGTATGTATGTATGTATGTATGTATGTATGTATGTATGTATGTATGTATGTATGTATGTATGTATGTATGTATGTATGTACACTGAACAAAAATATAAACGCAACACTTTTGTTTTTGCTCCCATTTTTTTTTCTTTTTATTCTTTATTTATTTGGGGTCACATTATAGTAAAAGTACAAGTACCGAAAGTGACAAATGAAATAGCAAACAAAATTAATCAAAGTAAAATAAAAACGAAAAAGTACACAGGGGTTGTTTGAAATAGCAAATGTCTACACATGTACATATGCATACATATCAACATACATATATACATTCAATACACATACATGTGACCATACATACATATCTATACATATACATTCAATCGGTGTATAGAAACAGTCAAACAAGTGATGGTCGTCTTTGGGATATGTAAATTCTCCACTTTTTCTATATTTCTAGGGTTAGGGTTAGGGTTAGGGTTAGGGTAATGTTGTGAATCGAGTGGCCCATGGTGGTGGTGGGGTTATGGTAAGGGCAGGCGTATGTTATGGACGACAAACACAGGCCACTCGATTCACAACATTACCCTAACCCTAACCCTCACACCAGATACTGACTGGTTTTCGGACCCCCCCAGACCCCCCCAATAAAGCAAAAATGCACGTTTCAGAGTGGCCTTTTATTGTGGTCAGCCTAAGGCACACCTATGCAATAATCATGCTGTCTAATCAGCATCTTGATATGCCACACCTGTGAGGTGGGGTGGATTATCTCGGCAAAGGAGAAGTGCTCAATATCACAGATCTTTTCAGATTTGTGAACAATATTTGAGAGAAATGGTTATTTTGTGTATGTAGAAAATGTTTTAGATCTTTGAGTTCATCTCATGAAAAATGGGAGCAAAAACAAAAGTGTTGCGTTTATATTTTTGTTCAGTGTATGTATATATGTAGTATATCCATTCAATTATCAGTGTCTATTGGTCACTATAACGACATGATTAGGGCACTTTACAAAAACCATGGCAACATGACAAACACAACTTCCAATTCACAGAGAAAGATATTCCTTGGGTGGTTATATGATGTACTCTGATCTCTAAACTGAGACCAGTCCTATAGAGAACCGCAGTGACGGGTCGTAAAACCCGGAAGTAAGTTAGCATTTTTAGCACTTCCGGTTCCTTCCTCAAAAAGCAGTGCATTTTTTCCATAGGTTTTTGGAAAATAGCTCGAAATAAGGTCTGTGGTTGACACAAATTTAAGAGATAAATCACGTTTTGTTCTACGACATTAAATACATCAGCAGTGACCCCACTAGGGATTTTTGAAGAGTTTACGTGTCTGAAAAACGATGGTTGTTACCGAGTGGCTGAATAGGACTACAGAAATTGTCGAGGCCGTTGTACGTCATTACGCCGAACACGTAAACACTCCCGCTAAGTTTGTTTTCCCCTGTGTTCTGCTTGAAAGCAAGTACCTGCCTATCTTTAGTATCTGTATATCTATATCTGACCATTAGAATCTGTATTTTTGAAATTGTCGTTATTAACACCGTAGTTTTACAAATTATAGAATAATTAATTACCAGTGTTTTCCAATTTTACTCGGCAGTTTGTTTCGTTAGCTAACGTTAGCTAAAGCTAGCGCTACTAGTTAGCTACGCAATGGTTTGTTGCTTTCCTCCGGGTTGCATCCACAGGTCTTCGCATGAAACGTGCTTGTTCTATCGTTTCCTGGCCAATGTTTTCCAAAGGAGAGTCAGGATTCGTGCCATGAGGTAAGCTGACGTTACATTTTTGTCCATGTCACGGTGAAATGTAAATGATGGGTAGTGACTGTATCACCGTTTTAGAGATGGCACTGCTGAAAAGACCGCAACATAAGTAAAGATAATGAATACATCCTATTAAAACCTGTGTGGCTTATATGATAAGTCTAATTAGTAAAAGCAGCATAACGTTTCACCATGTAACTAAAGATTGTAGTCAGGGAAATCAGTTTGACACATTGAACTAATAACAAATCACCTCTCGCTGGCAGAGAACTCTCTTCTCCATAGCTTCTCTTTGATGTAAAATCACATGTACATTTTACATTTACATTCAATTTAATATTCCATCCCTCACATACTTTTGTATATATAATAACTAGGGATGCACCGAATATTCGGCCACCGAAAATTATCGGCCGAAAATTGTTAAAAAGGCCCTTTCGGCTTTCACCGAATGTCCGAGAACAGGGTTACGTTGATCATACTCCGCATATTTGTCCGGGTGTTTTGATTTCAAGTGGTGGAGTAATCCCGAAGTGGTGAAAGTCTTTGCAGTTACATCCCCTCGAGAAATGTCAGCTGAACACGTTTTACAAATCGCAATCCGCGCCTCTCACTCTGATAAATTTGAAATATCTCCAAGCGGCAGACATGTTGGCTGTGAGCCAGCCGCGAGCATGGCGCGTGCCGTGCTTGTCGCCGCGTTTTGATTACGTCATCACAACAACACGTTAGGTTACCAAACTTATAGGTGCATTTGTTGTTGTTGAAGGCCTGGCAGTCTTTATTTACACTATTTTGTTGTAGGCCTACTGGCCTAGATGTTTATGCAGTTTTAAAGCACCTTGGCTTTGTTCTGAATGCACTTTGTTGTAGTTATCCTACAGAGAAAAGAAAATGCACTTGACTTGGAATTAATGTACTGTGTGCATTCAAAAGTGCTGAATAAATGTTTTATGGACCCATAATAGTGATTATTATTTAAGTTAAGTTTTGCCATAATCATGTCTTTTTCCATAATCAGGTAGCTGAACAACATTGGTAACAAAAAAAAAAAAATATATATATATATATATATATATTTCTATTAATCATTTTCGGCCTTTCGGCATTCGGTTTTCGGCCAACTGTTTCCTATTTTCGGTATCCGTTTCGGCCAAGAATTACCCATTCGGTGCACCCCTAATAATAACTTATATTTTGTTTTTCTTGTCATGCTGCTGCAACACAAACATTTCCCAAATTGGGATCAATACAGTAATATCTTATCTTAATTAATTAAGAAATATAACTATTATAATTAGTGTAGCAGCTGACACCTATTTTCAATATGGATGAATCTACCATTTATTTCTTTAGTTCAATTTTCATCTATAAAAATGTCAAAATAGTGAAACTGTTCACGAGACTTATCAAAGTGCAAGGTTATATCTTTAGATGTTTTGTTTTAGCCTATGTAATGTATGTCTTAATGCTCTTACAGTATATGTGACGGTGTGACTTCCATGAAACTATATTTTATATCTTCCCAACAGATGAGCTGACAGGAAACCTAACACTCTAACAACCACAACATTGCAAAGGCGAGTAAATGTAAATTAAAAACAATTCACAATTTTTTTATTTCTTCTTCTTTCTTGCAGTGAGGTGAAGCTGACCTTGCACTTGGTGCCAGTAAGGATGTTCCTCACGCAGGCTGAATGTTTCTCCTTCCTTACTGACACAGAAGCCCTTGATTTGCAATGCTTCACTAATTGTCATTTCCCTGGCTCCGTAGGGACACTTTACCTCCAGCACAGCGGAAGACCCTACCAGACCATCTGGAGATGCCCCCAACAATCCTGATAGGGAGAGCCACAAATCTGACTCATGGACCTGCATCTGGGTTGCAGTGGTGAATGCCCTGACGCCCTCACATTCATTCATAGTCCCCCACTGTACAGACAAAACACCATCAAGGGCCTGTTGTTGCCCTAGCACCCTGGCAATAAAGGAAGCAGTCACACGCTTTGACCTCAGGACAGCTCCAAAGTTGCTGGCAGTCAACCTTCCTTTCCTGAACAAATGCCAGTTTGGGTTGGTTCGCTGACCAATGGTAGCCACCTGAATTGCCCTCTGTTGCTCTTCAGACAATGCCATGCTTGCCACAATTGACTCAGGTACCTGATGCCCAACAGATTTGATAATTTCAGGAACAGTAAGTGTTTCCAAGCTGTAGTGTTCCTCTTCTGGCTCGGGGGAGAGAAGCCAAGAAATTCCTGAAAACCTGCCCCCGAGTCTGTCCCTCAGCCAGTCACGATCTTCGGAGGTGGGCTCTCTTGTCAGCGGGTTAAATTAGTTATTGGTTTCAACAGTCACATTAAAAAAGTTACTAAATCAGCTTACTATCACCTAAAGAACATATCTAGGATTAAAAGACTAATGTCACAGCAGGATTTGGAATAACGTGTCCATGCTTTTATCTTCAGTAAACTGGACTACTGCAATGGTTTCTTCACAGGTCTCACTAAAAAAATCTATTAGAAAGCTGCAGCTGATTCAGAACACCGCTGCTCGAGTCCTTACCAACACTAAGAAAGTGCATCACATCGCTCCAGTTCTGAAGTCTTTACACTGGCTTCCTGTGTGTCAAAGAATAGATTTCAAAAATACTGCTGCTGTTTATAAAGCACTGAATGGTTTAGGACCAAAATGCATTTCTGACCTCCTGCTAAATTATGAACCATCCAGATCTCTCAGGTCTTCAGGGACTGGTCAGCTTTCTGTCCCCAGAATCAGAACTAAACATGGTAAAGCAGCGTTCAGTTATTATGCTCCAAATATCTGGAACAAACTCCCAGAAACCTGCAGGTCCGCTGCAACTCTGACTACTTTTAAATCCAGGCTGAAGACTTTTCTTTTTGTCGCTGCTTTTAATTGAACTATTCATATCTTAGACTGCACTTTAACTTTTATCCATGTATTTTTTCTTTTAATGTTTCTTTTATTAGCTTTTCTTTTTAATGACTGATTTTAAATGCCATTTTCTTAATGTCTTTCATTTTTTGTAAAGCACTTTGAATTGCCTTGTGTTGAAAAGTGCTATATAAATAAACTTGCCTTGCCTTGCCTAATAAAGATTTCATGTGACACATACAATTGATTTGTTGATGGGAATTAATGTGAATAAATTAACTCTAGGTTAACGGTACTCTTGCTATCACTACTAACCGACACTATAAACCTTGTCCCTCATGCTAGCCCTGACAACACCGGTAAGCACACCTTCATCTAGGCTGCACTGTCACGTGTCCTGACTTGTAGTGGTTCTCTCCTATCTACACTCTTGTCATCTTTGTAAAACGATATCAGACTGGTAATTGACACAGCCATGACTTCTAGTTAAATTCAGTGTGGCTAAAATGAAAAGCTTTGTTAAAATATGCAAGCACGCGAAAGTCAAATTCAGCTTTATTGTCAAAAATTCTACATGTGTTATACATCCAGAAATATCGAAATATCGTTTCCCACAGTGTGACATGTATACATAAAACAAAACGGGCCTAGATAAACGTGGTATACTTTAAACAAAAAAAAAAGGGCCTAGATAACCGGGGTATACAGTTTAAAATGTTAATATATTTAAAGTGTTCAAAGTGCAGTTTCAGTGGAAGTCAGTTGAAACGATCTTAAGTTGGCGTGACGTTGAAGTCGTGCGACCCTGCTGCTGTACTGGCTTGTAGTTCGTTTATAGCATAACGTTAGCATTTCGCTTTTGGCGACTAGATTTATGATTCAAAAATTATAAAAGTAGGGTTGACATGTGGAGATTATCCGGCTGAACAAAATGTGATCCCTCTCTTAAATGTGTGTCAACCACAGACCTTATTTCGAGCTATTTTCCAAAATCCTATGGACAACTTGCATTGGTTTTTCACGAAGGAACCGGAAGAAGTTTACATCCGGGTTTTACGATGCGTCACTGCGGTTCTCTATTGCCGCAGCAGATAACAAATTGTAACACTTGTTTCACTCATGACATACAGCTGTTTAATATTTATAATCTTTGCTTAAAGAGTACTCCATTGTGTCAGTATGTACAAGACACATTGCTGGAGGATTTTCAGGGACATTCATTAGTAGTCGATGAAGTCTAGTATGTCTAAGACTAGAAGTCACTCAGAAAGACAAGCCTCCACTAACACCATATTATTATTCTCTCCTTGCTGTAACACAAAACTCTTCAATGTAATTCTAAGTAAGGAGCTTCTGACAGTGGGACACTTGAACAGAGTAGAAGTCTTTATTGCCTTTGCTGTTATTCATCGTTGCACTCATTTCTGTTCTCTCCTGTCCTCTCTTTCTTTCACTGACAACAGGGTTTTGAACACACACACTATGTTGTGCCTGATGAGAAGAGACTGGCAACAAAACAAACACTTGACGTGCAACAAAAAGCATGTCTGTTTTGTTTCTACTATTGGCATCGCAGAAGGAATGATCGCATCACAGGATGGTCTCTAGCTGGTTATAATTATTTTCTGCACAGCTGCCTTAGAGCCACCAGCACGCACTGGCACAATACCATTGCAGCATAAAATATTGTCGCCTCCAACTATGTGTTTTGAGCTAGTTGACTTTGGTAAGCATGGATCGAAATGACAACACCTCTGTATATATAAAGGTAGTAGGCTTTTTACAAGGTAGTTTTGCATTTATAATAGCTGGTGTGTATGTATCCATATCGCCTGTCTAAACACTGGAAAGTGAAAGTGAGGTGCTGAGGGACCGATTGAATTGACAAAGCACTCTTCTGAAGAATCACTGGAGGGGAGACAGCTGGCTCTACCTCTACGTTTCCCCGAATCTCTTTTACTTCTCTCACAACCAACACTGCATTAAGATTATTTGAGAAACAAACTTTCTGACGATGACAATTATATCCCTCTCACATTCTCTGACTTTGTTACTCCCAACTCTCTACTATAGGTTTTTCCTCACTTTACAGAGTTGTGGTTTTCTTAGTATTCTGGCCGTATTTTGTTTTTTTCCCCACTATCTCCGTCTTTCTCTGTCCCTTCCCTTCTCCTGCTGCTCTGGTGTCTATATATACAGGTTGAAAAAGTCCAGCAGATGCTTTGGACCTAACTCAGGGAGACATGGCCTTATCACCATGGCAACTCTTTATAACCATGAAAGCCATTGTTACCTGGTCGAGTTGGCATGTGTGTATACTATTGCCATTTGAGAGGATTCTCTAAGGGTTTCCCCAATTTACTGTCCTTTTCGTACATCCTTCCATGGGTTAATTTGGGTCAGGTCTATGAAGATTGCTAATGTTTTACTAAAATATTACAAAACCACAGCTGTGTTTGCAGTTAAAGTATTACAAAACTGCCATAGTGTGTACAGATATGATTAAAAATGTTTTCGACAAATCAACTGTAATATATGCAAAAGTAAAGATTAGTCTTTTTCTATGAATACCATCTGGAAACAGACAAAATGAACTATAATGCATTTTCTGCAGTGCCATGCTCATCAAAACAAGAAATCTGGCAGTAGAAATTTCAAGACAGACAAAATACATGGACTTATTAGTAAACAGCCAACAAGTCACTCACACATAACAGCTCAGACATAAACATGAGCATGTGGGTGTACACATACAAAAAACAGATACTCTCGCCAACTGACAAACAAGTAGGCCTACATAGCGTCAAAACTATTCAAACACCTACACATTTGGTAAATTACCAAACAAGGACTTCTTGTTCCATCCCAATCCATACAAACAACACAAACACAGCAACTTGCATGGCATATACTTCATATTGTTTAAGTGTCAAATGCCACATTTCCACTAAGCTCTACGAGCTCTATATCTGCTTGCCTTAAGCAAACGTTTCGGATTCAGTGAGTGTGCCATTTAAGATGATGTCACAAAAATGTAGTTTAGTCGAGCATACGCGTACTTTGCAGTGGAAACAGTGACCCCCTACTTTGGTACACTCAGTCCATCACCATACTTCTATGATTAGATCACTGTCACCTCTAACGTTTATGTTAAGCCAATGTTCTTTCCAAACATGAACTGGCACGGTGCCATCTCCACACACAAAAGGACCATCTCCATATTCAACAGGAGAAACACAGATCCACATATCCTAGTCTACTACATCCACACAAACACCTCTCAAAAGCTTTAGCTTTATTCCTACCGTCTTTGCGGTAAAGGTTGATCTCCACTTTCCTTTCCTCCGATCCCAGCAGGGCTTGTGCCATCTGTGCGATGGCCAATCTCTTGGTGTCAGGTCCATACAGGAAGTTACACGTGCATGGCTTTTGCATGATCTCAGCACGCGAGTAACCACACATGTGGCAAAAGCCATCATTGCAGAAGATGATGGCGCAGTTCTCCACTCTTGCATTGGCGATGACGAACTTGCGACCTGTGGACAGAAGGAGAGAAGTTTCGTTTTTAAAGAAGCAACAATACCAATATCTAATCAATGATATTTGGGGTTTCCACCAGAGTAATGTTAGCGGTACATGGGGCATAGCATTGGGACAGTTTTTCTGTGTACTTTTAAGATGTTAAAAAGTACACAGAAAAAACTGTCACAACAAATTCCTTAAAGGGCAACTTGCAGGTTAGAGACACCAGTGAATAAATGTGTAGGAAAATGATGAATACACTAGATTTTCCCAAAAATATACAGAAATATACACTACAGTGACATCTGGCGTCCTTCTAGTAAGACATTTTCACTTCCGCATAAAAAAGCCTCGGCACGTGACCTCCCGCGTGTGACGTAACATGGAGGAAACAAGGGGAAGAGCGGCCGGTCTAACGTATGAATAAACAAGGATCACAATGCTAGTTTTGACACAGAAGAGGTTGAAAATATATATTCGAATGCATATGATTATAATTATGAGCCTGCTAGGCGTCCAAGAGACCAGGAGCAGCCAAGGATTAGAAAAAATAACGGCCATCGGAGAGAAATGGAGCTTTGGTGTGTGGAGAACCAGTGGAAAACAGAGCAGATGTCTTGGTGAGTGACCGGCGTTAGCATGTTAGCTAACGTCAGTCACATCACAACATTGTAAAGTTAGCGATCATATATCAGTCTATAACTAAAGTAGTATTGATAATATAGTAACGTTACTGGCAGGACTGTTGATACTGATCCATAACAGAAACTAATGCGCAAGTATCAGCCGTATCTCACGTTACCTAATGCAACTCCACACTACGGTGCTGACCGGAGGGGAGACGCGAGATACGGCTGATACTTGACGATCTGGCGGAGAAAGGTTGTGGAGCCTCCGTTGATATGCCGTTGTAAATGGCTTGATGGAAAGCAGGTGTGTAGTCGGGGAGGGTGCACAGCTGATTGCAGCAGGTGAGTGGAGGTTGAGCCGGGAGCCAGGAGTGACAGCCACCACGCCCACACAAACAACACAGACAGGGGGAAACAAACAAACACAAAGGAGACGGCTGGAGCAGTACATCCACCACAGCGTTACCGTCTTACGGTGCCGTGTACCGGAGGGGAGAGAGAGCAGCGAAGGGGGGAGAGAGAGAGCAGCGAAGGGGGGGAGAGAGATGTAATACGGTTTCTTGATAAAGCTGTGGAGACGGAGTATGTGCTGCAGGGAGGTGGATGCACAACGCACCCAGGAACGAACGCTAGCTCCGGTCCTTTTCCCGTGAGGGAAACTGTGGACTCGATGCCCTGACAGGCTTGAGTTTGTGCAACCTGCACAAACACAAGCTCACCATGATTACAAATGGTGAAATGCAATGTAAAATTACCGAAAAAATACCAGCTCACTAAATCACAACCGCTCAAACCAACTACAAACTACTACCGCGGATTGGGCAGAGAACGAGTCCGAGAAAGTTAACTCTCCCATGTGACGTAATATGACGCGTTTGACGTATGACCTTAAAAAAAAGCAGTTTTTAGTAGCAGAGCTCAAAACGGCTCCTTTTCCTCTGAATTCCTGCCCTTATGTCTTGTAAAACATATCAAATCCTGCATTAACATTTTTAATTGTAATTTTCAGGCAAGGTTAATCATAAATGTAGTAAAAAAAAAAACCTGCAAGTTGCTCTTTAAATAAATAATTGTGTGCATAAGTTGTGTGTGTTAGATTGGCACGTTTTTGGTAGATAGAGGGAGTGAATATGAGTGAGCGCACATTTGACAGTGAGTATTAGTGATGTATGAAAACAGTCCACAAGTCCATTTAACGCTGCTGCCTTAACTTTCGACACCAGAACTATGTCGTTTATAGTTATTATTATTTTAGTCATGTACAAATTTCAACAGTTGTGGAGGACGTTTTTGGAACCTTAAGGGAAGTAAAAGTGCTAATACTATACTCTACTACTTGCCTATGCAAAATGTACTTTTGTGAGAAAAAGTAGAAGTAGTGTGAGAAAGTAAAAGTAGTTATAATGCAGTTAAATGTTGTATGTATGTTGAAATGTACAGCTGACTAGTTTCTAAATGTACTGTAGGTAATTCTAATAGCATTTTATTCTATAAGATATTCTTTGTAGTTTTGTCGCTGTCCTTTAAAAACCTCAAAAAAGTCAACTTTTCACAAGGAATTTAGAGAGACAACAAGCGCATTTCATGGCATCTGCAGGCAGTGGCAAGTACTTTCGGCATCTGCCACAGAGGCCACTACTCCGTGGCATCTGTGGCAATGTACTTCTGGCATCTGCCACAGATTTCACTACTTGCCGATGCATCTGCCGCTGCTGAACGGGAGTTGCCACAAGATGCCAGAGTAAGACAAGGTTTACGGTAGCTGCCACTCGCCTTCCGTGGCAAATGCTGCTATTTAAACCCGTATTTATCGTGTAAAATGACGCTGTTTAGGCATGACTTTATCGAACTGGTGATGATACGATCTCTATTTTTCAAAAAGATTAAACATTATAATTTCTATTTGATTTTACTTGAAGAACGTGGTTTTTAAAAAATAAATAAACGTGCTATTTTTATGATAATACTCAAGATATATTTTAAGTAAATAAAGACAAGTTATTGACATTAAGATCTATCATTGTTGACCAGAGGTGGGAAATAGGCTAACTAAGTAGGCTACATACTCAAGTACTGTACTTGTGATTTAGAAATAGCCTACTTGTGCTTTAGTTAAGTATTTAAATTGTATGTTACTTAGTGCTTTACCCCACTACAATTCAGAGGTAAATGGTGTACTTTTACTCCACTACATTTATTGAATAGGCTACCTTTAGTTACTTACGGATTCTGATTAATGATGAGAAATATAATCAAGTCTTAAATAAGACTTTAGTTACTCCTGGAGTAAATTCACAAGCTACTACAGTATACAAAGTCATTAAAGGTCACATGTCATGGCCATTTCCACTGATCATAATTCCATTGTTGAGTTATACTAAAATAGAAAAATACTGTGCAATTTTCCAAAATCACATTGGTTTCGCATACAGCATCTCTGTAAAGTATGTGTATTCAGCAGTATTCACTTTCTCCACTAAACGGCTCGCTGCAGCTCCTCCTGCAGCAGGGAGCAGAAATCAGCAGGGCTGCCTGCACTGAGTGTGTGTGTGTGGATTGTTCAATTTGGACCAATCAGCGGGGGCTTAACGTAACGGCTCCGCGGACGTAACGTAACGGCTCCACTGATTGGCCCATTTAGTTCCGGGTACGTGCTTTCATAAGCACGTACCCGGAAGAATCAAATGGATGATGACATCATGATGACGTTTCACCAACGAGGCGATTTGGGGAGGTATTTTCTGTTTTAGAGTTTTACTCGCTACAGGGTGTACTTTGAGGGTTTTGACTCTGCAGACCGTTTACATGTAGAAAAACCTTCATAACACACAAGGGGACGGGTAATAACCAGAAAAGCATGACATGTGACCTTTAAAACTAGCTGCACCTTTACCAGCTTTGATAACACTTTAATGATCACTAAAAGTGTTACACTGTACTTTATTACTTTAATTCAAACTGTATTCCCTTCTTATCATGTAGCCTACACTTCTTCCTTTCATTGATACATTTAAATCACCTGACTACAGCATATAACATACCTGCTGCAACCCTGTGCTGCTGCTGCTTCTCTCTGCCTCATCCTCTATTGCTGAAGGCAGCTCCACCCCATCTGATCTCTGATATGAAAGCAATCGTGTTATGATTATATTGAGCTATTGGTGTGAGTCTAACATTAAACAAGCAGTCTGCTTGTCATACATTGCTGACGATACATTTTAAGTGGCAATTTGTTGAGTCACTGCCGCTAAATGCCGGTAGCATCAAGCTAGCAAATCCTGCATTAGCCTCACATCAACAAGTGACAGAACATCCAGTTATCCTGAGCTAATTTACTGAATAAACCAACTCACATCTCCTGTCTTTTTTTTCACCCAACTCATTAGACTATTCTTCTGCTGGCGTTTGATTGTTGTTTTCTGTCAAATTCAATACTGTAGTTCGAAACCGCGGTTCCTGCTCACCATCTGTGAGCTATTTTTAGAATGCGCACGCTAAGTTCGTTGTCGCGTTTGCGCGCGTCCACCTGGGCAGGCTGTTTGTGTCCTTCTTCCGTGACGATAACGGCTTGCGGTTAAAAAATAATAATAAACGAATTTGAAACTGGGGGGACACACAAACGGGCAGACAGCAGAGCTGTTGTTCTCCTCCTTTCCTCCGCTCTTGTCTCTGATTGTGAGTGTGTGCATTCGCGTGTGTGTGTGTGGGGGGGGGGGGGGAAAGGAGCCCCGCCCTTCAGAAACAGAGCGGAGGGAGAATGTGAATACGCTAGGCTGTGGACACTGAAACATGCTCATTGGATAAATAACATAGGCGTTTAGTTTATTTAATAAAAGAGCACATGTTCGATGTGAAAAGTGACCGTAGATAGATTACTTCAGTTGCAATTTGGTCCTATATATATATATTTTTTTTTTTAAATAACAAAAAAAAAAAAAGTAAATAAAAAAAAAAAAACACCTTGAATTTCAGGCAGGGCGCGGGGCTCCGTTGGCAGGGCGCAGCGCCCCGCCAAGACAATGGTAGGGGAAACACTGAATATATATATATATATATATATATATATATATATGTATATATATATATATATGCATTTATTGTTTTCCTGCCCGAACTTTTATTAAATGTTTTCTCCTGTTTTCCTTATACTCCTTCCTTTCTATATGTTTTTGACGCAATAATGCCGCTGTATTAGGATGATGCACGGGAGGGCTACTTTCCACAAGCTATGCTTCAGCCCTCCCGCTTCTACTCGTTTTGTTCATCTTTGTGTGTATGAATTAAACTTTTTTTGTTTTTTCGGATGAATAAAAAAAAATACTTTCAGTTTGGGGGCCCCCTAGTGGCCGCGGGGGCCCTATGCCCCCGCATAGTCCGCCTATAGGAAGGAACGGCCCTGTGTATTGCAGTAGAGGATTTTAAAATGTTAAATTTAAACCATTATTAATGTCTTAATTTAACCGGTTTAACCACGTATAAGGACTAGGTTATTTATAAAACATGTGTGTAAGACAGCGTTGCTAATTAAAGACGATGAAAATCACCTGCGCACTTAGCTAATATAGCATGCTTGCTATCTTACAAATGTTCATTTCCAAACCTGGTAAACCTAGTTTACCTACGTAAACTACCTTTAAAGTTTGAAATAAAAAGTCACAAACTATGTGCCCTTTCCAGCATCATGTTAACATATTAAATATAATATTTCTTGACATTTTTACCTGCAAGGCACTTGACGCTTACGTTAAGTAACGTGACAATATCCTTGCCTCTCTCCTGACATGTTGCTACCGTTGCTAAATTTTGCTACATGTTGCTATATCACCTTCAAAATAAGAGTCCCATTTTCAAAATAAAAATGAAACAATATAAATCCATCAAGAATAAAAGTCTTTTAAATAAAAACAATAAATGTAATCCTTCTCTTCTGCAATCCACGTCAACGTCGACATAATATTTTATTTTATAGGTTTGCATTTTTGTGTTTATAAGTGTAAATCGCAGCTGCATCATTGGTGGCTCCATCTCCCACAAAGCTCTGATGTGTGTATATTTCTAAACCACTTACTGTAGAAGGAGCCATTTAGAATCCTGTCTCTGCTTAATGTCAATGAATGATTTTAATGCACTCAGAGACCTGCTGTTGTGACTGGACGCACACATAGAAACATACACACTTGCAAATACTTTCTTACCCAGCACACTGACTCTTTGGTATCTTGCGGGACATAAATCTGTGCATAAGGCCTCTGTATAAGTGTGATTGTGTTTGTGCTGCATCAGGGTGATAGTCTGTCAGGCTGATAGATGGCCTCCCCTAAAGAGCTTTAAGCTTCTGCGAGTTCCATGTTACTTTCACTTTAGTATTGGGCCCCAAATGAGAAGAATGCCACACAAATAATAGAAGTGTGGATGGCCAGATGAAAAAGGTAAAGGTTGTGAAAATCAGATGATTGGAAGGTAAGACTTTGGAGGGAAGAATAGCAGAAAAACAGTATATATATTGAGGAAATTGATAGGATGGGGAAACTAACTAATGGAGGCAGAATTGGAAAATAGTGTGGAGAGAGCAAACGCAATCTGACGGGAATGGGTGGTACTGCAAGAATCAAACCTTTTTTTGTAACAATTAGCCTGCATCAAGTAAATGGACTTAAGATGGAAAAAACAATATTTTTCTCATAGCATTTCTCTCTGTTGCAGTGAAGTCAGATCTACTCACTTCAACTTTATTTATCCAGGTATCCTGTCTTGACTACATGCCTTAACTTCATTATTTTTTAAATAACACTGACACACACACACACACACACACACACACACACACACACACACACACACACACACACACACACACACACACACACACACACACACACACACACACACACACACGACAAACTCATTTGTAAACAGTTGTTTATTTACATATATCGAGCAGTCACGGAGCAACATAAGCCTTTACTTAAGTTGTGCTTGTGTCTAGATGTGTATAAATCCAATCTTCACTCTCTTTTAGATTTGTATTTGGTCTCAATCTATTCCTGAGGGAAATATCTGAATGGTTAATTCTCCATAATGATTACTTGCTAGGTGGCTTTAAATAGCTGTTTCAGTAAAAAAAACAGCTTCTTGATGCTGCCAAAAATGGCGCAGTGAGAGTAGAGAGAGTAAACCACAATAAGCAATCCTGTTGTTCTGACATGGTTATTTGATACATTTGTTGTGTGAAATTAATAATGATCTAGCCACTTTAAGGTCTGTCTACTGAACTGAACTTTGGAGGTATAACCTTAACTATCTCCCAAGATAAATCCCTGGTCCCCTTCTCCACCGTGTTTGAGCCAAACTCTCCAACCTC
>NC_136911.1:10078167-10486464 GCF_949606895.1 Notothenia rossii | reverse complement strand
GAAAGGGCGTTTCTTTAACTATTTATAGGCAAA
Organism: Notothenia rossii; assembly: GCF_949606895.1. Classification (NCBI taxonomy): domain Eukaryota; kingdom Metazoa; phylum Chordata; class Actinopteri; order Perciformes; family Nototheniidae; genus Notothenia; species Notothenia rossii. Next base: position 10,486,431 of record NC_136911.1, on the reverse strand, counting down.
TATGGGCGTTACGTGAAGCCCGCAAAAGCTGCACCGCATTTCGAGTCGATTGTGATTTATAAAAGGGAAACCGGCGCAGGAAGTGCTGTACGCACTTTCCTCGCAAGTACGCAATGTTTGGTGAATCGGAAAATGTCGGAACATTTCTGTACCTATTTTTTGGATTTCTACTACAGTACTTAAGCAACCTTCCCACGTGAATCCTACACACGGCATTATAAATGAGGCCCCTGATCTCAAAGCTGCAGCTCACAAAATCAACCCCCTGCAAAAACAGGGCTGGAAAGAGCAAATAGAGCTAAATGAGGCATGGCTAAAATGCAGGATCTGTTTGGTATTTTGAAAAATAAACTATATTTATATACTTTATATAGGTATGGCCCTACAATATATTGTTCAAATATAGCATGATATGTCTCCTTTAAGGTATTATTAAGGTAGGGTTAATGTTGCTCTCAAAGTGCACCAGATTGATGCTTTTAACTTCAATATTTAAAAAAATATATATACACACATAAGGTCATCATCTTAATAGTTTGCTATGCTCATCGAGTCATCCGTGAGCAGAGCATCAAGTTGGTATGCCTATTACAGCTGAATGCAGTTATTACCATCTTGTTCAGCAAAACGCCTCACAAACTAATTAAGATTTAAAGATATGGTGCGTTTTGATTCAATGCTGAGTACAGCCAAACTTGACAGTCTCTTCTCTGTCATTGTAGACCGCAAATACCTCATTCCTTCCGTCTGCTTGGATCCGAAATGCTCCTCGGTTTGAGCTGTCCCCCCTTTCAAATGAAATCGCCGCCAATCATATTTCCACGCTCGCGCCAGGGCCGGGAGAGGGGTTACAAGACTCGCGTCTTGTGCTGCATTCACTTGCACTCATCTCGGACATTAGAGATTTCCTCTCATAAAGGTCCGATTAGCCACAACTTTTCTTTCAAAACAAAGCTGCCAACTGGGGTGGCAACTAGGGTGGCAAGGCATTTTTCTGAGGTGGCAGCTGCCACCCCGTGCCACCCCGTAGAACCGGCACAGTGTGAGCTATATTTCCCAGCAGAATGCACCATATAACATTTCTAAAAGAACAGACGACAATGTATCAAACATTAGGAGTTAGAGAATATGGGAACAAGACAAAACGCAGCAAGACACGACACAGTGTGACCCCATGTTAAAAATACAGAGACACAGCATGTACCTTACTGGCTGATAAATAAAATGCCTCTTAACAAGAGAGCAGAAGAGCAGACAAAACGCATTATCTCAGCATGCTTGTGAGGAGCAGTACTTAAAAACTGGCTTAGATTTACATAACATTTGTATCTATTTCCATTTAATGAGGTCTCTTGTGTTTCTTGGCCTGTTCGAACCAATTGTAGCCCCTTTTTGAGACAGCAATTATGTTGATGAATATACTGTTATCTTAACTGATGAGAATTATTGGCCAAAGAAGCAAAGTAGCAGGAAAATCCGTAATTTCTATTTTCTTCATCTCCCTCCCCAAAAACATCCATGAATCAAAGTGATGCTAAAAGAATCAAAGCTGGCCATTTTGCTAAAGTAAAGTGAACATATATCAGGGTAATGGTCCAAAATGAAAATGTCTGTGCATTTCTCCAAGATTATAACATTTTCTCCTCCATTCCTTCATAAAACATACATGCAGTGTAATGTACAGAGGCTGCAAAGCTTCAATTCAACAGGCTGTCCTTCAGGGATACATAAACCGAGGGAAGGGCCTGTTCAGATATTCATGGAAAGAGAGGGGATCAGTTGTGTGGCTGCACTTCATAGCCTGCCTCCCTGAATTAGCGGTGGCAGCAGGCCTTAGAGGCCCATAAAGCTTGATGGGGTTGTCTGGCTGCATTGGCACTAGTTAATACAGAGGCAGAGATGCAACCAGAGATGTGTGCATGCACAATTATGTGTTGTACATTTCATTTTCCAGCTTGGAAAAGAGAAAGTGCACTCGGTTTTCAGTTACTGATAATGGCCAACAGACAAGGAGAAGCTTCCACGCTGTTCAAAAAGCCATTTGACTGCAAGATATCCGATATTAAGCTTTATATGACATCTAATTGCATGTTTGTACGATGTCATCTAACTCTCAACTGTCACATGTAGAAGTTGGGTAGTGTGCATTGGAAAAAACTCCCAAACAATTCCCATCTTACGTATGAAAGTCTCCCCACACCCTCACTCTATCCTTGCTTGATACAAGGCACTGTACTATTTCTCACAAAATGCTGACACGTGCTATAAATTGCAAGGTGTCAGGGGAAACTGGCATGATTTTTTAGATGTTGAGAGTGCTTCTTTTGTAACAAGAAATGAGGACGAGGGGGAAAAAGCTAAGATTTCACCAGGCTTCTCTTCTATCAGTTATAATTGCATACATTTTCTGAGCCCCTACTAGCCCCAAAAATCATTTATGCAATATGTCAAATACATTACTATATCTTTTGCTGTAAAAAATGTGTTGATTAATCAAACCTTTACATATGCAATGCCATTGCCATACATTGAAAATGTTATTAATTGATCAGTGAACCTCCTCATTCCTACTTTACATAATGTGTTATGTTAAAAAAATATATGGATAGCGACATATATATGTTTGCCTAACACAACACAAGGTCCCTGCAATTTCTCTCTAATGAGTTTTTGAAGCCTGAGAGGAGGGAGCTGATGGAGAAGCTGATTTAAGACAAGCTGCTACTGCTCAGGAGGAAAACACCATTTCATACTCCCACATAAGCACACACTCACAGATTCATGAGACAAGCACACAACCAAAGGCACACACACACACATACTTTATAAGATCTTAGTCACACGAACACGTTCACACCGACCCACCAACGCAGACTGAATAATTCACTAAGAACAGACCTTGGGGGCTTTGCAGTCTGCCAGTGTGTGTGTGTGTGTGTGTGTGTGTGTGTGTGTGTGTGTGTGTGTGTGTGTGTGTGTGTGTGTGTGTGTGTGTGTGTGTGTGTGTGTGTGTGTGTGTGTGTGTGTGTGTGTGTGTGTGTGTGTGTGTGTGTGTGTGTGTGTGTGTGTGTGTGTGTGTGTGTGTGTGTGTGTGTGTGTGTGTGTGTGTGTGTGTGTGTGTGTGTGTGTGTGTGTGTGTGTGTGCATGCGCTGTGTTTGTATGTGTGAGAGCGAGTGTGTATCTGTGAGTGTGTTTATGTGCTTGGAATCTCCCTGAGTACACTGCGTAGGCGGATAAGGAGGGAAGCCCATGTGTTAGAAGCACAAGTCAAAACAGTAGCTCTAGCCTGCAAGCTACAGAGACAGAGAGATGTAGAAAAAGCAAGTGAGATTAAAGACAACTGGGAGAAAGGGAGAAGTGATGAAATACACGCGATAAAAGGAAAAAGTAGAGAGAAATATTGAGAGAAAAATATAAACTAGAAACAGAGGGATGTGATTGGTGGATTTACAGTGACAGCCTGGAAAGATTTGTTTGCCTCTCCCCATCGCTAACTGAGGAATTGCCATGGAAACTGAAGATTTGACACATGCTAAATTCTCAAACACAGAACTGACAGTTAAGGACCAAAAATATGAGGATTGCCTATAAGATTTCTCTAGTAATCAGTGATTAATACAAAATCAAATTGACACTGATTTACTGATAATGATCATGTTAACTGGCCATTTCAGTGTGTGTACTGAATAAATGAAAGATAGTTTATAGCAACAATAGTTGATTTAAATTGAAAACCTTCCACCTAATCCTGTTGGATTTCCACTTTTTTCCATTTTAAGTCATGTTTTTCTTGAGTTGTATCTATCAACTTTACAAGGAGATTGGTCAAATGACAATGTTATCTTAGTCAGTATACCAAGTAACAATGTCAACATGTTTACTCATGTACAAACCCAAATTAAAACATACACAGTTTTAACATCTTTTAATCTAATTTTATTGGAATATGAAAAATGTGAAATTTTCTATGGCCAAATCATATGCAAATATGGGTATACTGTATACTGTAGGTCAACACGTTTTCCTGGAGCTTTATAATTGCAAGAGCCTTATTAGCAAATGGAGTTGCCTTAGAGGTCATCACTTTACACAAAAACTTAAGTCATTTGTTCGTTATTGATCAGGGATTAAGTCTTGGTGTAAACCTCTTGATTTCCCCAATGTAGCAATACAGTCTTTCTTCCGATATGGGATTAGTGTTGACTCTTTTTGAGGACTTGAAAACTCTGCTTTTAGAAGTTCTGACATCAAGCCACATTAGATAGTGTTCTGTTACTCATGGCCTAATGTCAGGGCAGATTTCGCATTACCCACTCATTGTAACCATTGGCCCGGAAGAGACTATAGCGATAACTACAGAAATAATTCCACTTTCTAATAAAGGACCAAAACGTGGTTGCCAGCTCTGAAAAATAGCCAGTAAGATTACATTCAGTTATTGCACTCCATCAGTTTGTATCATGTCTGTACAAATTATATTATATTAGGTTGTAAAGCATTTTTTCTTCATGTTGCACTCAACTCTCTTGGACTGCAGTAATATATTATTTCTGGCTCCTTTGGTCGAGGCAATAGAGAGTTCTAGAGAAATTATAACACAGTCCATTGAGTCATAACGTTTGAATTGTAAGGGGGTGTTTCCAGTTCCATACTAGTATTTTGCTAGCAGCCGTCAGACCAAAAAAGAGACCTCTTCTAAGGGAAAGTGATGTGTCATCATTTTAAAGTAAAGCCTTGTGTGTGCTAGTCATAAGAGTATTTTAAATCTGGATGTTCATTGTCATCTTGACCTCCATCTGCTTGTCTTGGCTTTGTACGAGTCTTAAACAGTTTATCTTTATGAAAATGCTGTCAAAGCATGTTTTTCCACAATGTACTCCTTTTTTCATCCCATTAGAGATGCTGAAAGACAGAAGTGTTCCCTGGTGGAGAAGTGCTGATGTCATCATTGTGAGATAGCTGACAGGAGGATGGGTGGTCCTGTCAGGTTTTGAAATTTTAAGCATATATTTCAGTCCACCAATTTCAATAAAATTCCTGCTGGCACATTTGTCTCCTGTGGGGGTCCTTATCATGGGAGACTACAGCATACAAATACCTGCGCCAAAGTAGGAGAAACATGAAGAGATTTTAGTTTTAAATAATAGTTGCACTCAAACTATATTCTTAATTTTTGCTCAATTGATCTGGTTCTCACACCAATTATCCACATATTAAATCGTTTTTCTACACCTGTTGTTGTTATTTAAATGCTTAAATACTGTGTTAATGCCAAGTTATGGTGATGATATGTGTCCGATCATGACTTAAGGCAACGTAGGCAAGGCATTCATAATGTTGCACACACAATAAGTGACAGAAGTCATGGAAAAGGCAAAGATTTGGATCCTTTTTACTTTCCTGACAGATTTCTGTGTGAAATGTTGGTTTGGAAAAAAGTTCCAAGAATAGATGCATTTCTGCCTTTGAAAGGTGTGAGGGGAGTATAGTAGGTGTCAGAACAACAGAACAACGTATATGCATAGCGGTGAAGGTAAAGTCACATTAAACATTCACATCTAAAAATCGTTTAAACTAGAACTTGACTCTTTTGGCCAGTCAAAAAGTGGGAGAAGCCTTTTCAGTAAAATTGCTGACAGAGCAGCTCTAATTTAACAATTAAAGGTCCCATGTCATGCTTTTCCGGTTATTACCCGTCCCCTTGTGTGTTATGTAGCTTTTCCTGCATGTAAACGGTCTGCAAAGTCATAAACCCTCAAAGTACACCCTGTAGAGAGTAAAACTCTAACACAGAAAAGACCTGTCAATGCTGCCCCAGAACGCCTCGTTGGAGACTTTTCGTTTTCCATTTTTTTCTTCCTGAGTATAGTGACGTAACGATACCCAGGTCCAAATGGACCAATCCGTGGAGCTCCTCACACACACACACTCACTCAGCCTTATCTTTTCTCAGCCGCGGCTCCGTGGATCTCCACTCACAGTTCGCCACACACTCACAGCCTGGCTGTGAGCGGTGTCTCGCTGTCTCGCAGACCCAACGCAGCAAACAGGAAACGACACCAGTAATACTGCTCACACTGTCCGTTCCTCGAGCCTCAAAGGGCGGATCAGCGAGCCATGCAACGTCCCGCCAACACGGCACCCAGACCCCACGCAGCATTCTCATCTGTTTGTCATTACCGATGTCATTTTCTGGTTGCTAACAAATGCCATTGTAACACATAAACACACATCAGAGCACAGTGGGCTCATAGGGAGAGGGAGGCAGGAGCTCCAACAAGGCGTGTAGGACAGAGAGTGAATACACATACTATATAGAGATGCTGTATGATAAAACCAATGTGATTTTGGAACATTGAACAATGTAAATCTATTCTAGTAAGGCAAGGCAAGGCAAGGCAAGGCAAGGCAAGGCAAGGCAAGGCAAGGCAAGTTTATTTATATAGCACTTTTCAACACAAGGCAATTCAAAGTGCTTTACAAAAAATGAAAGACATTAAGAAAATGGCATTTAAAATCAGTCATTAAAAAGAAAAGCTAATAAAAGAAACAAGTCTTCAGCCTGGATTTAAAAGTAGTAAGAGTTGCAGCAGACCTGCATGTTTCTGGGAGTTTGTTCCAGATATTTGGAGCATAATAACTGAACGCTGTGTTACCATGTTTAGTTCTGACTCTGGGGACACAAAGCTGACCAGTCCCTGAAGACCTGAGAGATCTGGATGGTTCATAATTTAGCAGGAGGTCAGAAATGTATTTTGGGCCTAAACCATTCAGTGCTTTATAAACCAGCAGCAGTATTTTGAAATCTATTCTTTGACACACAGGAAGCCAGTGTTAAGACTTCAGAGCTGGAGTGATGTGATCCACCTTCTTAGTGTTAGTGAGGACTCGAGCAGCAGCGTTCTGAATCAGCTGCAGCTTTACAGTAGCCGAGTCTACTGACGATAAAAGCAGTTTAATTGGAGAAAGTTCTGACACATCCAGTCATTGATTTGTTCAATGCACTTACTCAGTGTTTGAATTGGAGCATAGTCTCATGGTGAAATTGTTACGTAAATTTGTGTGTCATCCGCATAGTTATAGTAACTTATTTTGTCGTACTTCGTTATCTGAGCCAGTGGTAGCATGTAGACGTTAAAGAGAAGAGGCCCCAAGATGGAGCCTTGAGGTACCCCACATGTCATATTTGTCAACTCAGATGTGTATTTACTAGGGCCGGGACTCGATTAAAAAAATTAATCTAATTAATTAGAGGCTTTGTAATTAATTAATCGAAATTAATCGCATTTTTAATCACATATAAATATTTGACCCGAGAACAGTGAGAAGCAATTTTTTTCATATGGATTTTAGTATACCATTGAATAATGACTGAATATATAAGCTTAAGAAACAAAACATTGTTTATTTTTTTTCAAGGTGGTACTTAACCAAAACCAACAGAAAAGTGCAATTTTTGCCATAAAGTGTAGCAATAGCATATTTAGGAATATAGTACATTTCAGAGATTCAGGTAGCCTATAGGTAGGTAGACCTTCTGTAAACTATAACACTTTGTTTTTTAAGTAAAACCCAATACTTTCAAGTACATTCAGAACATTGGAAACCCTGACTATTAGAAAACATCTCTGTTGCTTCAGAGGCCATAACAGACTTTGTTGATTTACCAACAGTTGATTTAAAAAATCTAATACATTTCAGTCCAACTCTCTCAATAACCAGTGCCAAAACAATAAACAGTTAAACATAAAGTGCCACTTGCACCAACAACATAATAAATAGTTCAACATAAAGTGTAATGTACCATTTAAAATAAAATAAAAAAGTGCCAGTGATTGACCTCAATCCCTCCTATTCTTCCAATATCCTGATGAAAAATAAAATCTCTCTGTTGCATAGGCCACTGTTTGATCAACGCGAATTGGGTGTGGGTCCTTGTACTCCGAGTCGGGCTAACGTCCACGCTAGCTTCCTCGCTAGCTGCTATATGTTTTGCATTGAGGTGATACTTGAGGCTTGATGTGCTGCGGTGATATGCGAATTCCTTTTTGCATAATTTGCAAACAACCATGCTCTTATCGACGCTTCCATCCGTCCGTTTTTTAAAACAAAATGTCCCATCCACAGGGCCAACCAAAGCGGTCTCATCAGCTTCTTCGTTCATGTTTGACTATTGTTTACTGTGGCTTGTTGTTGTCTGAAGTCATGAACGTTAGTTGGTGCTCCAGTATAATCGGTACCCCTGAAACTCATCCAGTGAGAAACGTTCCATGGTGCAAAAATAAGTGCGATTAAAATGCGTTAATTTTTTTAACGCGTTAATATTTGTGTAATTAATTAATCTTAATTAACGCGTTAAAGTCCCGGCCCTAGTATTTACCTATAGAAACAAAGTTGTTTCCGTCCTTTAAGTAGGATTCAAACCAATTTAGAACTGTTTCCGAAAGTCCCACCCAGTTTTCCAGTCGGTCTAGTAAAATGTCGTGGTCAACAGTGTCAAACGAAGCACTGAGATTTAATAATACTAACACTGAAGTTCTGCCACTGTCTGTGTTTAAGTGGATGTCATTGAAGACCTTTACAAGAGCAGTCTCAGGGCTGTGGTTTGGACGAAAGCCTGACTGGAACACATCCAAACAGTTATTTAAATGCAAGAAGTTACTCAACTGTTGAAAAACAACTTTTTCAATGATTTTACCTAGAAATGGCAGGTTTGATATGGACCTGTAATTGTTCATTACTGAAGCATCTAGATTATTCTTTTTTTAAGAGCGGTTTAATGACTGCAGTTTTCAGGGCCTATGGAAAAATACCTGAGTGAAGAGATTTGTTTACTATATGAAGTAGATCTGAGGCCATGCAAGGAAAAACATATTTGAAAAATCCTGTTGGAATAATATCAAGGCAGCAGGAGGAGGATTTCAGAAGTTGAATAATGTCCTCTAGGTTTTTATCATTAATCTGATGGAATTGTGTCATGGTGTTTGAATTGATATTAGGTGGACACAGGGACAACACATTTGCTGTACCTGATACAGAGGCACTGACTGCTTGTCTGATTTTCTGAATTTTGTCAGTGAAGAAGGAGGCAAAATCATTGCACGCCCTCATGGATAAATATTCAGAGGCTACTGACACTGGGGGGTTAGTTAGTCTGTCGACGGTAGCAAACAAGGCACATGCGTTGTTTTTGTTTTTGGTAATGATGTCAGAGAAGAAAGACTGTCGTGCGTTTTTCAATTCCAAATTATAAAGGCCAAGTCTCTCTTTATAGATTTCAAAGTGAACCTGGAGATTTGTTTTTCGCCACCTGCGTTCAGCTTTTCAACACTCTCCTTAGTTGGAGCAATGTCATCTATAACATTTTTAATTTTTGAATTAAAATGATCTACTAGCTAATTTACTGAGATGTTAACAGGGGCAAGTGTGGAAGAAAAATTCTGAGTAAACATTTCCCTAGTATTTTCAGTTAAATATCGTTTTGTGGTTACCTCTTTTTGAACATTTTTGTGAACAGAAATAGAGCTCTCAAAGAAAACACAGGAATGGTCAGAGAGTGCAACATCAGTCACCACAACCTTAGAGATATTCAGACCCTTTGAGATAATTAAGTCCAGAGTGTGCCCCTTATTGTGCGTGGGCTCCGTCACACGCTGAGTCAGTCCATAGCTATCAAGAACACAAAACAGTTCTTTAGCCCCTCTGTCCTGGGGGTTGTCAACATGGATGTTAAAATCACCAACAATGACTAGACGGTCAAAGTCAATACACACTATAGACAGCAGTTCAGTGAAGTCATCAAAAAAGCTTGCACAGTATTTGGGTGGTCTATAGATATTTAGGAACAGAGCCTGAGAGGAGCATTTCAGCTGAAGGGCCACATATTCAAAAGAAGCAAAGTTCCCATAAGATGTCTTCCTGCATTGAAGGGAATCATTGAACAGAATAGCAACTCCACCTCCTTTCTTATGCATTCTTTCCTGACTCATAAAACTAAAGTTGGGAGGGGTTGATTCGATAAGAACAGCTGCACGGTTATTTTGTTCAATCCAAGTTTCTGTTAAAAACATAAAATCGAGATTGTGCTCAGTGATAAAATCATTGATTAAAAATGTTTTTCCTGCCAAAGACCTGACATTTAATAAAGCTAGTTTAAGTTTGTTAAACACACTATCAGGTTTTTTGTAACAAGCTGTTGCTGACATGGAATCAATGCTAAATTTGATAAACTCACACAAACGTTTGAGCGCTTCCTGTATCTAAGATGATTCACTGCTCTTAATGTATTACCTATCAACACAGATATCGGTAAAGCTACAGGCAGGCAGGGCCCCGGCATGTCCTGGAAAAAGTTGAGAGTGCCATACGCCCTTGAGCCTGGACCCAGCAAATATCAGTTTGCAGCGTTTTGTACACACACATCCCTATCAGGCTTTGAAGGGGAGGGAGGACCCACCACCCTGATTCTCTCATCATAGGAGGGCAGGGTGAGGTCTACACTGTAGGAAGGGGGGTTTGGAAATCTGCTTCCATCTTTCTTGTATTGTTTTGGTTTGGATGATTGTGGTAGGCATGGTGATGAAGCCGGGGGAGATGGTGCGCGTCTCTGCTTCGGTGATTTTGGTGGGCGTCGTTGAGGGGCGGGGGTAAAGGACATGCTGCCAACCCTGCGTATCGCCTTCATGCGGTCGAACTCCAGGGGGGAGGGCGAGGGTGAAAGGGTGAGCGGAGAGTAGAGAGAGCTGGGGGATGAATGAAGAGTATCCTCAAAGGATAGTAGACCTCAACAATGGAATTATGATCAGTAGAAATGGCCATGACATGGGACCTTTAAACAAATAGGCCACCATGTTTATATTCTTAATCCATTGTATTTCTACTGTATGTTACTTGTAATAGAAATAAAAACACAGTCAAGAACAAATCCACTGCAAATGCCGAAGGACACCTGACTCGGAGCTTGGATTCTTTCATTACGCAAAGCTTTGGATTCAGTCATGCGACGTGGTACTTTTCAGAGAGTACACACCGGTCCAGTCCTCAACAGTCGTTAAGAGTGATAATCCCATAATCACCAAAATCCTTAATGGGCTGTTTCGCTCTGAAGTGTCTCAGGCTACAGTCTGTACAGCCCATCCTCTGCCTTAAAGAGGTTATGCAGATTTATGCAAATGAGGTCTAATCCCTGGAACGCAGGGGACTCCAGGGTCTTTCAATCGCTTAGCTGGTCTTTTCTGTGACACACTTTTCTGGGTGGCAGAAGAGTCACAGAGAATGAGAGAGGGAGTCCACACAGGTGAGAGGAAGACAAAGAGAGAGTGAATGAGAGGGGTGTGATCAAGTTTTAGAAGAACCCAGTGCAGGGTGACTTGATGAATGGGAGGACGAGAGTGAAAGGGCGGCTGCCGGAAGATAAAGCAGTGACAAATAGACGTACAGGCAAAGGGCTGAGAGAGAAAGACAGACAGATAACCAGGAGATGCCAAAGCAGACGGACAGATGCGTATTACTTCTGTGAATTTTGGATTTCAAAAGATAGGAGATGATAAACAGCAGTCCCAATCAATTAAACTATTCAAATAAGCACAGCAGTGAACCGGGTCATATTATAATTAAAACCTTTTTAGAATCCTATAACATCTCAGAAATTTGTTTCGCATCATCTAAAGTCTTCTTTCAATCCCTGTTTTCCTTACTTATCATGTACAGTACATGCAACAGCTGTGTGTGTGTTCTGAAATGGATTATGGCTCATCAAGAAATTCATAAATAATATTGCTAGACAACAGGACTATGCTCAATGGCTACTGCAAGAAGCTGATGATGATACTTTCACTTGCGTAAACATTTTAGAAACTTATTTGAGCATTTTATTTCCCTGCCACTTCATACTTTTCAAATTAAAAGGGATATAATGTAGTTTTTGCTTCATTTAATTACCAGTTAGTTTATCAATTCGGATTTCTACACACCACACTCAGGAAGAACTTGTAAAATATGATGCTATGATATAGATGAATCCATCAACATTATCATATTAAACACAATACACAGTTCAAGCTTTTTAAATATGAACATTTGCTGCTTTTCTTTTAAAATATTTGAGATGGTGTTTTTTTCTGCAATTAATCATTTTAAGTACATTTTCCTGATTGTACTTAAATACATTTAGTTAAAGGTGGGGTATGTAATTTATTTCAGAAACACTTTTTGTTATATTCCATGGAATGCTCTTGACATCCCGATAGCAATGAATATTAAATGCTTTGACAATAAATACATAAAACAAATTCATCTGTGGAAGCCGTAGCGCTGTAAAAAGCACGACCAATCATTTGAGCCGGCCCGGCTAAAATAACTGGATGGCCTATCTGCCTGTCAGCCTTCCATCTGTGCACAAACTTATCTCGTGCCCTCATTGGTCATGTGCTCGTTCGTGTGTGTGTTGGAGGAGGGGCTCTGTAAGGAGGTCTGAAGGAAGAGGCAGATTTGTTCCGGTTGTGTACTTTCAAATTCTAGCGCATAGAATTAATCCTCTTAAAGAGTCTTGATTATCATTGTAGTTATTTGCTGAAAGCCAAAACTAGAAAAATCAATTACTGTTTATTGTGAAAAAGTTACTGCATTTTCATTGTATAGTTATACTCTATTGCTCCTTGTTTATGTTTCGTGGAAAACGCTGCCTTTAACAACTTTACATCAAAGTATGAAATAAACTTGACAAGGTGCTGTTGATGCATTCAAGCTTGTCTCACCTTTTCAAGAAGAAACACATCAAACATCCAGTCTTTGACGCTTCAGTCTTTGTGGCGCATGCTTTTATGAAAGAACCGCCAATTAGAAGCTGATGATGTGGAGATATAACTCTGGCAGAGATGCTTTTAAAGAGTGTGTCATCATCTGAGAAAACAGCTCATCTTTCCCTCAATCGCTTAGCTGCTACAAACACTCAGCTTTGACTGAAAAAAACGACTCTCAGAAGTGTTTTTGTAAAAGCTGGTTTCAGGGCATCTTCAGATTTTCATAAGATCGGCTTTCTCACAGGGGAGCCAGCCCACTCTCGGCTGTATCGAATACGGAGAACACCAAACTGCATTGCCTGGTAAACTTGATCATGATGAAATTATAAAGCAATTCAACTCAACCTTGAAAGAAAGAAAGAAAGCATTTGGTCTCTTTGTCTAGTTTCGCTCCATGGTCAATAAACTAGATTTGTGTGGTCTGTTCTTTATCAATCACATTATTATACGTGTATTATAAATTGTACTATAATCACAGGATCTGCACACTTTCTGGTAATTTTTGGGATAAAAACAAACCTAAATTGCCAGATGTCATTGAGGGCACAAGCTTCTATTTTCAGATAACAGTTATACAAAACTTGATTCAGTCAACACTAAGGCTAGTTTTTTACTTGACCAGAGTATCACAAATAAAAACACTAGGTCATTCACAAATTGAAGCTTAAATGGTCTTCCAAAAAACCGTCAGCATTCATTTAAACATAGTTTAAAAATAGATATTTCAATGTTGGATATTGCATGAAACATATGTGCATATATTGAGTGATGTTGTATTCAAGTTTCCACAGTGAAGTCCTAATTAACCTGGTAATAATTTGCTTGCAGTAAAGAGGACTTCGCAACCCATGCCCCAAAATGCAAAACCAAAGCCTTCTATGGATATAATGCCTCCATTATTACTCTTACAGTGTTACTTTGCTCCATTGTCTGGGTGGTCAAGAAAATTGATATCCACATGATCAGAGGTTTTAATCTTTCAACAGCTAAAGCACACAGCCTTCTCAAAGCTGTCAGCCTATAGTTGTAATGAACCATCACAATGTAGTATCTCAGGTTTACTTTTGGATGTTCTTTTAAAGCAATAAAGACTGAGTTATTGCTGGTTTATGTGTTTATGAAAGAGTTGTTGACCAGATGGTCAGCAGGGCAAATCCTGGGACGATGAGGGTGGTCACACTCACACTCTCTCCTACTTTAACAACTACTGCCTGTGTTCACTTGAACAAGGCAGCAAACCTCCAACTGCAACATTAGAAAGACTAGAGTTGTCCATGACAGGTCAAGTGTGTCTGTCATGGACTAAAACCTATCCTGATGAACAGTATAACCCACATTGATGATTCAACAAATACTTTTACAAGGTTAAGCAGTATTTTTGTGGATTTTTGATCAGCTCAGAGACAAATTTGGCTTCGGTGCAGGATGCATAGAATGCATAGAAAACTAAAAATAGAGTAAATTGAGAGCTGTCCACAGGGATGTGTCCTCTTTCCTCTATTGTAAATATTGTACATTAGTGACTGCCGCAGCGTATGAAAAACATAGCCTTTTGACATATGCTAACAATACAGCTAGGTGAGGCAGCTAAATAGGAAGGAAATGTACCATTCGCCTGTTGTTGACTACTTGTCAAATTGATGTTATAAATTGTTTCTACTTCTGAAAATGTCAAAGACCAAGGACACTATTTTAAGACACTTGTAATCCCTCTCCTGACAGTACAGAATACATAAATAGTTTTACAAGTAGTTGGGAAGTATACTAGATAAATAAATACTGTTTAACTGATCCAGGAGCATCTTTTTAATTTTAGGAAACATTAATTTCTACATTGACTTGACCCTGGTGAGTATTTGTATTTGTTATTAAGTTTGTGCTTACTGACTTTTCTATCTGCTGCTACAGTATCAATCTCTCAGGGTGAAAAACAAATGTGTACTCAATAAGGTGGTTGAAGTCTACAGGAAAATAAATGGCACTGCACAGGACACTCTGAAGGCTCTTTAAGAAAGAAACAGATAAGAAAGCACAGTCTATAAGTCTTCTTAAGAACATTAGGTGAAATGTTTCTGGAACCCTCCTCGGACTTCCACACTCCTTTATACTTGTATAGGGGAAAACCAAGGACCCCTTCAAGATGTACTGATTAAGCATGTGGTCAGTACCAATTATACTCTTAGATGAAATTGGAACTATTTATATATTTTTCTACCTCAGTACTCAAGCTAAATCAGGTTTTGTTATGCCCCTATAGCGTTGGTGCTTTGCAATCAGATGTGAATTTAGCTTAGCGACACTAGCGCCTGAAGAAATATTATGCCTTTTAATCTTTTATCACATTTTTTCTCAACTAAGACTAAATTGTGGACTTACTCGATAATATTTGTTTAAGTTTGTAGTTGCACTTTAGACCAATAACTGCCAACATACTACACAACATTTGTTGAATTGTGGCTACATTTGGCAACTACAGGATAATGCTAAATGCAAGGACATAATAGCGACAAGTAAAAAAGTTAGCAAACTGACTTGACAGTAAAAAAAAGTTACTTATTTCATGTTGATTAATGTAAAACCATTTAATACTAGTTTTTTTTAGGCCACAATGTTGTACTAGACTCATTTTTAGGCTAGTTTTAAAGCTATAGCTTTTACTGTAGCTTCCCCCATTGGTAGATGTTTTGTTTTGACAGATTTCTATAGATTACAGCTACCTATATTTAGCATGCGTTTTGAGTTTAAAGTCACAGGCACATTCATCCATCCAATATCCATAAACCACAAACAACCTCTTCCCTCTCGCCTCCCCAGCAGGTATCATGTTGCCCTGTTGGAAGCATGCCCATTTGAAATGTGAAGGCAGCACAGCAGGCAGCACAGCGGGCATCTAGACTGCTGGGTATCGGAAAGATGGAGAGGTGAAAAAGGAGGAGGGAGAGAGAGAAAACAGGTTGTCAAACAAGACAAAGAGCAGAAAGGAAACTGGAGCGAGGTGTATGAGGAAGGCGGCAAGTGGATACAAAGTTCCAAGAGTTTACAAGTATGTGTGTGCGCTCATGTCCGTGTGTGCAAATGTTCTGACGTGTAGATAGGGCTGCTCGATTATGGCAAAAATCATAATCTCGATTATTTGGGTCAATAATTCATATCACGATTATTAAAAACGATTATCCATTTACTTTGAAAACATCAATTTATTGGAGCAAAAAAATGTGAACAGTATGTTTTTAACAGTTGATTACCCTGAACTTTATGTATAATTCAACTGAAAAACCAATGCAAATACAAATTTACATTAAAAATAAAAAAAATAATAGTTTTATTTCGATTATGTTGATAATACTATATTATAATATATAATATTATATATTATTCTCATAATCGTTGCAAGCCAAAATCGTAATTGCGATAAAAATACGACTAATTGAGCAGCCCTACGTGTGGGTGTATGTGCATGAACGAGAGAAAGGGAAGACGACAGGAGGAGAGACAGAGGGAGAGAGTGTGATTTCACACCAATAAAGTGCAATCATGAGCACTGACTCACTCCTGACCTCAGCACCAGGGTAGCAGTGTTGCTGTGTTTACACCCTCCCAGTGAAACAGATGGAGCAGAGAATTAAAGCTAACCAGCCGAGAAGACACTCATACTGTATTTATTCTATACTGGTACAGTACAGCAACTACGGGAATTTTGAAACTGATTTTCTAAACATCTAGAGTTTGACGTGAGGCTGTAGGCATACATTGAAGGGACACGTTTCTGTATCAATGACGCAGAAGGTGTAAAATTAAACAAATCCAACAAGCAAGCCTGTGGATTGATCCCTGAAATGTCTCCTGACAGCCTAATCCATATGAAGCCGTATGTTGCCGATGTGTGGAACATTTGAATGTGCGGAGAAGCACTTACATGTCTTCTCATAGAAGGCATCTTTTTCTCCCCGCAGTGGGAACATCAAGGCTCTGCGCCTTATGCAACCGTAAGCCAAGCTCATCAAAGCGGGAAAGCACAGAAGTCTCTAAACGTCAAGGTAAAATACCTGCTGTTGAGGGGAAACATTATGAAATATTGAAAGCAACAGCTTACCCCTCTTGACTTTTTATGTTATGTTATTTAGCTTATTCTCAAAGTTGTATACACGCTACATTTCAACAAAACAAGATGAATTCGGTTGTAGTCTGTTTCTGGTTGGATACTGTTTTTCTTATTCTTCTATACATTGTAATTATTCTGTCTACTTTACATGTGGCACATTTTTCTTTTTCAAAAGTAAAAATAGGAATCCCACTATTGTCATTGTACTAAATTTTCCACCGTTTCCCCTAAGGTCCTTTCAGGCCAGCATGGACATAGTTTGTATAGGTAAAAGGTGTGTGTGAGTGAAATATGTATATAGCATTTGTACTGTGTATGTTACAGTAGTTTGCTTCATTCGTGGGATCTTACATGTTCTTATCTTTTCCTTCAAAATAATTTAATTCCGGAAGAGCCTTTATTGAAGTGAAAGTAAATCTGGGCTATTTGTTGAGCCAACTGGTGCACAAGAGAGACAAAATGGACCATGATTGTCGCCATTTATCTGTGCTTAACCAAAAACGTACTACTAACTAACTAACTTTAACATTTTTTTAAATGCACTGTTACTCTAGTTACTGAGCTAACAAGCTTGCAAACGATTAAAATAGTGAAAGTAATTTCCCAAAAGAGCTAAGAACCGTATAGCTCTTAAGCAAAGGTTACTGAAACAGCATTTGTTTGAAACTTTTTTTAAACAGCATGTTGCTGTATGTTCAATTGTCTCATTATGCCATTTTCCATCAATTGGATATTGTGAATGACATTTTGGAAAATGTCACAAAGTGTAACAGTGTGGCTCACTGATGAAATTAAGCTGTATGGCGTATGGGAAGAATATATAAAAAATGCATGAAATACGCACACTGCTAAATCAGTAGGACACATACTCGACATGGCCTAAATGCTTTAAATGATACCTCATGTATGTTAATTTAAAGCTATACACGTGCAACTGGTTTATTATAACCTATCGGTTAGCTTAAAACTGGAACCAACCAGTTGTAAGAAAGACCTACATTATCAAGCATATTTTTATTTTATTTATATTTTTAGAATGATCTGAATGCTCGGCAAGCACTATATACTAGTCTGTAGCACAGTTAATATTCAATATACTGCACAATAGTTTGAAAACCAGATGGAGAATTACCTGGAGATGACTACTACTGTACCTTTCCTTGCTCTGTGTGAGTGTGTGTGTTTTGTGAGTGGGTGTGTAGGTGGGGGAGTGAGGTGGGTGGTTGTCATGGTAACAAAGTGTTGGTACTTCAGCTGCATAATGGTAGAATCCTCCCCGGAGTACAGTGGCTTCGAGGCTTGTAATTGGGCGAAGTCTTCCTCTAAGGAGCGCCGAGCGGACAACAACACATGAGCAAAAAAAGGTTGCTATGACCTGATATTGAGGTAAAATCTGTTGTTGGTTGTTGATAGCGAGGCACACAACCTCTCTGTGCAGTCTGTGTGGAGCAGCTATTAAACATGGAGGATCGCAGTACAGTAAACAGAGAGGGTTACACACGTAGAGGATTGGTGTACAGTAAGCAGAGAAGGTCCGGGGATAACGGCATGAAATACCTGAGCTGGAAAACATGACGTGTTCCCATGCTCCCTTCATCTACTGATCCAATTTGTTTTGTTTCAAAAAGGAAAAATCTTTTTATATGTTTTTTTTTGTCTGAATACAAATATTGAGAACAAACAAACAAGGCAAAAGTAAAACATGTGTCTCACATGAATCATGTATTCTCTGTTTAGGCCTCTTGCAAATGAGTATGTCTCTAAACAAATTCTGTAAAGCAAATATGCATAGTGCAGAAATGAGATGCAAGTGTTTGGAAAACATCATTATCTGAAATACATATTAGTTTGTGATGTATAACATTGAGCAATAACAAAGGTTTTTTCATTGAAATTAGGTTAAAAACTGATCTGTGGTGTCTTAGAATCAGTGTTTGAGCGGATGAAAACAAAAGACAATGGTTTGAAATGGTTGAAAGTCATATTAGAATTGGATATTATTTGCTAAGAATAAGTCACTATGATGTGTACAATAGGCAGATGTGACTCAGAAGACAAAGCCAAATTACACTTATCGGAAGATCGAAGGCATAGGCATCGATATGTGACTGTGAGTGTGTGAGCATTAGATTAGATGATGAGCAGTTTGGCAGCTTGTATGGCAACCTTCCCATTATGTGTGTGAATGGCTTCATCTTTGCATATAATGTAAGCTAAAGCGACAAAATAAAAAAGTCAAATTACCATTCAAATGCGTATAATAGTAAAGGATGTCATGAGGCCTCGACACATTGATTTCCCCTGTAGTGCACACATGAATAATATCCATACAACAGCTCTGAACTCTTGTTCTCTTCTGTCTAATAATCATATAAACGTCTGTATCCTAATCCATTACTGCACAGGTGACCTGTTACCTGCCTGATGTGTTTGCATTATCGGTTTGGATCATTAGTAGCTATTAGCGTGATTGCTAAGGTCTCTATATCCCTATGGAGATCAAATGCCTACATACAGTATACATTGTGTTTTAATAAAGCTTCCAGTGGGAAAAAAGACAGCACTCCAGTGGTAGAAAAAACAACTTTTTATGGATTTCATTTCCAGCTAATGAACTGACAAAACTGCTGACACCTTTTCCATATCAAACCTTCATGAATAGAGAATAATAGAACTTACTGTGTGTCCATTAGCTCAAAATGAGATGAGGAAGACACAAGATGCTACGTTTTACTTGAATTTTTTTTGCATTGCTGCATCTTTTGAAAGGCAGAGAACCCCACTCAATTAAAGAAAAGGAAGAATACATTCATCCTCGAAGGAACTAGAGCGTAAAATATATATTTTAAATGAATAAGGTCTCATATTTGGTTGATTAAATTGTCATTTTCTTATACGCACGAACAAGATGATTTCTAACGCAATATGTCACGCTCTCTGTGTGGTGTGTGATGACAACCGATGCCCATTGTTTGTATGCATAGTCCATTATTTTAAAAGCAGTCCCATCGTGGAGAATAAAACAATCTGTCACGCTTACTCTACCGCAGGTGTGTATTTCTTTCCCATAAACTACGGTCTGCATGAGAGGGTTTCCATCACACACTGTATAGCTGAGCCAACATGATAAGCCCATTTTGATTGCTGCTCAGATTCAGTTTACCCAGCCTCCATTCAAACAAAGAAACAGCAAAGGATCAGATAAATACATGTGTGGAAGCTCAACACCAGGCCTGGACAACATGAGAGGGGGCTCAAGTTTCAGTCATATGGAGCTTTGGGGTCAAACTAACATTGACCTTTGAACACCATATACTAATTAGTTAGTGTTTTAGGACATTTGAAGAAATTCCTACCAAGTGACCCCGAGATATCACATTCCACATTGGTGTAAAGGAAACCCATTTATAATTTCCCTTTGTTTTTATTCCTCTATTGTACTTTATGGGACCTCATTCAGCATTAATGCTACCATTGTATTTATTGTAGCAGAGTTAGCTCAAAGGTCATTGCTCATCTGTATTAAGTTTTGAACTATGTAGATTGTAGACTATAATTATTTTAAACTCAAGCTCACAAATAAGCCAAAACATAATGTAGAAACCTGCATTACCACAAAGCAACCAGCAGGATAGGTTAAAGTCGAACTGGATGTCTGAGGCCTACAGACAATGTATCAAGGTAAGATTTTTTAAATAACCGCTAACTGTATTGGGTTTCTGCTGAAGTCATTAGGACAAAACCTGACTCTAAAACAGCAATGTGTGTATTTCCTCAAAACAAATGTAGGGAAGAGAAGGCATGACTCCAGTTCTACCCAAATATCATTTTAGTGGATTTTGTTTTCGGCTAAAAGACTGACAAAACTGCTGACCCAGTTCAATACAAAGCCTTTTTTTGAATACAGAATAACAAAACAAACTCTTTGTCCCTCAAAATAAAATGACACAGAAACAAGATGCTGCCTTTTCCTGAATTTGTTGTGGGAAGAAACACTGCTGCAACTTAACAAAATTGAAGTGAAATTAAGTGAGGGAGAGGTATGCATTTTCCCTCTTATGAGCTAGACTGTGGAACCAGTTTTCAAATAAATGAAGTGCCCTAACTTGTTTATCAAATTGTCTTTTTCTTATATACGCAAACACGAGGATTTCTCACACAATATGTCAGGTGGAAGCGCTCTCTGTGTGGTGTGTGATGACAACAGATGCCCATTGTTTGTCTCATCTCCTCCGAAGCTGAGCATCAAGTATGCATAGTCCATTATTTTGAAAGCAGTCCCATCGTGGAGAATAAAAGAATCTGCCACGCTTACTCTATCACAAGTGTGGATTTCTTTCCCCTACACTGTGTTCTGCATGAGAGGGTTTCCATCACACACTGTATAGTTGAGCCAACATGATAAGCCCATTCTTGATTGCTGCTCAGATTAAGTTTACCCAGCCTCCATTAGAACAAAGAAATAGCAAAGGATCCGATAAATAAATGTGTGGAAGCCCAACACCAGGCCCTGCTCTTCACACACATTAGTTTACTATGGACAACATGAGAGGGGGATAAGTGGAGGCATATTAGGAGCCTTTGATGTTTTCTGAAAAAATACTCAGACTGATTTTCCCAGTGTTTGGTTCAACAACTTTACCCCAGCCATTAGCAGGGATGTCTGAGCAGCTGTCCACTGATGCTCCTCCTCCATGTCCACTAGCTCATTAGCCACGGCCATTAGACACCATGTCATCAGCAGCATGCTTGGTTAGCCTGACCAGAAGCCTGCAACAATCAATACCCAATTATTCTCAAGATATGAGTCACTGGGAAAACATTTGGAAAGCACTGATCTGCCTCTCAGGTGTAGGGTTATGTTCCCCAGTAACAGTGAAGTGCTCCTCTTATGAATAAACATCCACCACACGCGGAACCACACCGAATCTGCTGTAAACATTTAAGATATGAACTCCAGCCAGCCGTACAATAGCTTCACCTTTCCCAGAGTCATCCACGCTCATCGGGATGGAAAATAATCGCTGTAAAATGAATGTCAATTACCCAACTCTGATGTTAATTATTCAACTTGACTTCAGTTGTGTGGAGCTTTTCAGCACCTCTGAGTAAGGGAAAAAATTAGTTTTTTGCACCAACTCCTCCCCTATAGCACCTTTTATGTTGCTGTGACTCTGGGGTGTA
Source organism: Notothenia rossii (assembly GCF_949606895.1). Taxonomy (NCBI): domain Eukaryota; kingdom Metazoa; phylum Chordata; class Actinopteri; order Perciformes; family Nototheniidae; genus Notothenia; species Notothenia rossii. Next base: position 10,464,344 of record NC_136911.1, on the reverse strand, counting down.
ACGAACACAGCAAGAGATCACTCGCTGTTCCGAAGCTTGTGAAAACCCAAGAGGTGTTGAAAGTCAGAAAGCACATTTGACACCATTTAGAAAAAGGGATGGTACAAGAGTTCAATGTCACTGGCTCATGAGATTGGCATTTAGATTCCTTAAACTTTTTCAATCTAAAAATATCTCTTGCATCAGATTTCAACACCTGAATGTGTCACATCCTCCCCTTTTCCTCTCACTACAACCATCAGGGCCTTCGTGTCTTTATCAGCCCTGAGGTAAATGTAACTGTGGCCGCTGGAGCACATTTGAAGTCTGGTCACAGATTCACAGATGGAAAAAAACCATGAATGATTTGCTTCAAAGATAACAGTGCCGCAGGGAAGTGAGGACCGGTGAAGCCTGTTTATTTGGAAATATAGACAGCTTCAAATTGCATGACCCTGGGCTCCATGAAAGATTTAGTAGCTCGGATAATATTGTTTGTTTTTGTTGCTGATACCTTAGTGTAGATTATTTGAGAGGATACTGGTTTTTTTCAGAAAAACAAATGGTTGGATTTCTGAAAAGCAAATTTGAAGAGATTTAATGAGATGTCTCATAGTTTCTGTTTTTTTTAACTGAGCCAAAGACAATATATTTGAAGGGAAAAGTGTCCAGTACTGTACTGGGTTGCTTTGTAAGCTTTATTTGACACATGTGTGGCCCATTGCAATAATAATTCCCGAATGACAGATGTCTGTTGCAGCTGCAGGGTCCTCAAACACAACGTCTGTAGTTCAAATCTACACAAGCTGTTCATGTTTTCCTCTAAATTAGGGGAAATCAAGTCTAATATTATAATGGTATATTGTGATGTCATGTTTTCTGATATTTACATTGATGTATGTTTTTATGTTGGTAAGCTATCACGCATAGTATAACATCACTGCATCATGTACATTAGGAAAACCTCAGCCAACATCATTATTCTGGAAAAGAAAATGTTGAGAAAATTCAAAACAACAAATTGATTATAAAAGGGACCTCATGAATCTCACTGAAGGTAAAACAAAATAAAAATGACTTACATTGACTGTCGAATTTCCGGATGATGGTGTCCAGGAAGGTGTTCTGCGGAGCCACATGGCCCCTCCGGACCGGCATCTTCGCTGCGGTGGTCCCTGCACTTTGCGAGACTTTGCGGGACTTTGAATGATCTCACGCGCGAGATTGTTCAGTGCGCTCCCTGCACGGAGACCCAACACTCACGGGTCCAGTAATCCAGGGGCTGGGGGCTAAGTTTACCCAAGTTGCTCAGAGAGGCTGCAGCTTCTCGTGTCCCTCAGAGAAAGTGAGGAGAGGAGAGTTCTGGAAATTAGGTATACGCACGGCAGATCCGAGCCGTTTCCATCCTCCAGTTTGCAGGTTAAGAGAGACGAAGGTGCCTGTTTCTTTCCCCCAAGGGGGGGGGGCGGGGGGCGCACCTGTCAGCTGATATTTCCTTCTGCTCTCACACAGCACAGCTCTCACCCTGCACTACAGCCCGCTCCTCACAAGCAGACTGGCTGAGCTTCCATGCGAGCGTCGTTGGAGCCATAGTTGTGGCGCGTTTTCTTTATTTATTTCTCATTCCACCTCCTTTAAACAATGTCTGTGTTTAACAGTGGAGAGATGGAACACAGTGGTGCTTTACAGGAAGCAGTAGAGCACAAATCCGCAGCTTGAATCGTCCTGGATGTGTGTTTTTGGAGGTGTTCTCTGTGTCTCTCCTCCTCCTCGCTGTGCGCTCTGCCGGATGACTTCAGCTCCACCGGCGTCTAGCTGCGCCTCTTTAACCCTTTGCTAACTGTTCACACTTCTTACGATGGATGGAAGCGTAAATGCGCTCTCAGCCACTCCAAACTCTCCTCATTGCACCCAAAAAAAAGTTTTCACCGGAGTTTCCCAAACAAAAAGACTCTACACAAATGTCCACCAAGTCTCAATAAAGGATGTTATTAAATTATTAATTTGGCAGAAAACTGACACCCAGTGTTAACCCCACTAGCTGGGGTTTAAGCACTTAGGATGCAGTTGGTATCAGATAAGAGGAACGTGCTTTGTGTTTTATCACGCACCTGCTCCGCGTCCAAACGGCTGCTGTGAACAGGTGTTGGGCTTAATGCTGCGTTTACGGTCTTCCTGCAGGCTAAGGGAGGGATTTATTACACGTGCCCCTGTCTACTCAAATTGTAGCTTAATGTGCTATACTATATGTCCATGTCCTACTAAGAGGCATTTGTATAGTAAAGAAGCTCGGCTGATCCTGAATCAGTGTATGTCATTAGATTTGTGCAGAGTTACTGCGGCTGTGCAGACGCTTCATTGTGTTTCAGGGTTGGATGGGGATTCACCGCTCAGGCTGCACAGCTACGTCACACCGCCGGGGTTCCCCCCTTCCGTCATGCCGGGGATGATGCCTTTACGAACTGTCGGATATTGGGATTTTGGCTGAAGCGCACGTGGATTCTAAACCGTTATTATTCAGACTGCGTTCTGAAGGATTTACAAACATTAAATAAAAAGAACGTGTTGTGATTGTGTAAATAATTTAGAGTTGATTCGACACTAAATTGTACAACTTAACGAATACAATCATATAATAGCCTACTAAATATGTAGTGTTGCTGCTCTGGAGACCCTGGCATAGTGCGAGAGGGACAGAGAAGAGACTGATAAAGTGACAAATAGTCCCAATAAAGCAAACACGGAGAAAGACAGGAGGAGGCAGGAGGCCCTCGAGAGAAGACAGCACAACAAGTTGAAGCAAGAGACTTCAGTGGCAACAGCTAAAGGAGGTCGCAAGCTCACATTGTCATTGCTCTGAATAAAGAGTAGGAGAGGATGTGAGAGGAGGCTGACAGTCACCTGGTATGAAAATGAAAACAGTCTACAACAGCTGGGTTGGAGAGAAAGCAATAGACAGTGGCCCTGTTGTTGTTGATAACTCCAACTCCTCTTTGCTGCGAAACCAGAACCAAAGTCTGATGGTAGGCTATGTATCATATTCCTCTACTGTGGCCTAATTTGACTTTTCAATTTACATGCAAGCCAACTTTTATCTTTAGAAAAAACTACTGAAGTCACTGAGACCCTGCTGTCCATGCAGAAGAAGTTGTTGTGTCTATTCTCTCACATAAATGTTGGGTACATTGTGTGTAAACTGTGGAAAAATGTAAGTGGGGCCATTCCATTATAACCTAATGAGTTTAGGGAGCAAAGACCGTGACATCGTGACACCCCATTTACTGATTAAAATAATGTAGTTTATAAATTGATTTCGGTGCTCATAAATGCTTTGAGAATCTGATAGGAAACATTACCAAAGCAAAGACATGAGCTGATTTAAAATGATATAAGCCAGCATGTTCAGTCTACAACTCATTTAATAATTATCTAACATATAAGCAAGAGTTTGTGGGTTTTCTCCAAGGTTTAATTTTAAATCCAAAAGTTGTCGTGATGTATGGAAATGTGTGCTTGAGCCCAATTATTTTCCCGACTGCACCTGAATGCAGCAGTACAGGCTGACCCCCCCGCATGCAACACCATGCTTCCCCAGTTTTCTTCTTAAACCCATAAGAAGTTCATTGTGTTTTTGAGGATTTGTATTTCCATCCCAGGGATTTAATAATAAATGACTGGGAAACAAGTCTCCCCTCCTTCCTGTCAGGTACAGGCCTGAAGCTGCTCACTGGATGCATTTATCAAAATCACCAGCACGGCATGAATGCATTCATTTTTCAGCTTTTTAACGATTGGATATACATGATGAATTGCAGCCTTGCAGTTGGACAAGGCCTGAACAGTCATTTATCATAATTTGGCATTAAGGTTTTACCATTTTTTTTTTTTAAATGCATCAGTTCCTGGTCTCCTCACTACAGCAGCTGTGAGGCAGAGGAGGCGTGCTGGCCGGCCTTCCTCTCACAACTCCCTTATTTAGTCAGGAACAGAGAGAGGGAGGAGGGGGGGCGACGGGGAAAGGGGGGGGTTAAGGCAGACTTTTCTTATCATTCATCATGACACTAATCCCAAACTGGCAAACTCTTTCTGTGTACACACACACACACACACACACACACACACACACACACACACACACACACACACACACACACACACACACACACACACACACACACACACACACACACACACACACACACACACACACACACACACACACACACACACACACACACACACACACACACACCAAGAGGTTCTTGATGTGTCTTACCTTGCACAATAATGAATACAATGTTTGAATAACGGAGGTAATAAAGCTCCAGGGTTCATTTTGACAAGCTACATCTTATTTTAATGAATACACAGCTCAGCAGCAGACAGGACTATTGCGAGGAATATAATTTTATTTAAGAATATGGCATTTCCAGGGAAGTATATCAATGTTCTGCTTGTCTATCTTGGAAAAGAATATCAACACACTGCACGGTTTATTTACAGCTGGCTCATTTCTGGTTTTAGTTAAATCTAGGACGCTTGTGCCGAAGCTAAACACAAACAATGCAGGTCAATTAATATAAATATTCACTTATTACATCAGTGTCACTTCACAGATAGCCTTCAAATCTTAATGCAGGTTTGTGTTTATTACAAGCAAAGCTGTTTAATACTCTGAACCAGAGAAAGTTGATGATACAATTTCAAACCACTCCAGAAACTTGGGGGAAAAAAGGTGAATGGGAGGAATCTTGATGAAAAAGGCATGGGATTTTTTGGAATAGTTGATATTGATAATAATCTTAAAGAAACAGACACTAACACTATTCTCCATGTGTAGAAATGTTTTATTGATGTATCAGTAACTGCTGCTGACCGCTGGTACATGCACATCTTATTTATACATAAAAATTAAACTTGTTTTTTGCATAATAGTTCTTACTTGGAGTGTATCATAGGTCCATTAATATTACTATAAATATACAGTAGAAAAAGGCTGTACAAGTAGAAGAATAAACAGGAACAGGAACTCTATGATCAGCAGTAGTATCCAGTCATCTGATGACTCAGGACTACAGAACAGTGTGAACATCAGCGGGTCTCCATGTTTCCTCTCATCCATCGCTGTGTCCCGCCCCAAAATGATGCGTCCATCACCCGGCAACCGCTCTCACTTGGCGTGGCATTTGTACTTGTCCTGCTCTCGCTCTTTCTTGAGCATACACACACTCACACTCTCACAGACACACTCAACACACTCAGCGTCTGGACAGGTCACCTCCTGCGAAGAAGAGAATATAGAAATAGAGATCCAGTCTCTCTCGAGCACAAACTTGGTGGTAGAGCCCAAATCCATAGGTGAGCAAATCAGAAACAGGTAGGTTTACACGTACGAGGAATTTGACTTGGTTTCGTGGTGCATACATAAAAGTAAAACAAGAATTAAAAAACAGGTAGAGAACTAGAAAAACATTAAAAATAATAAAAAAATATAGTAAAATATAACAGTATTTACATTGCAATGGAAAGGAATAAATATGATCTCCCAAGGGTGAAATAAATAGATGGCACAGGGACATTAGTTTATTATTTCTGGTAAAACATAAACATACTGTATCTCCCTATCTATACTGAACATCTGTGCGTCTGGAATTTTACTGATGTCAAAATATGATAGGTGCAGACATATATGCATCATCTCAAGAGGACATATTAAGCTCATTTTCAGGTTCATATTTGTATTTTGTGCCTCTACTGTGACATGTCTCCATGCTTTAATGTTCAAAAAGCTCTTTATTTTTCTCATACTGCCTTTCCACCCTCTGTCTGAAACCAGAGCACAATCTGCTCTGATTGGTTAGCTGGTTGGCTCTGTTATGTTAGGTCAAACACTTAGAGATTTCCCGTCTCTTAGCCTGTCATGTACAATGTGTCTGAGTGCTAGCCAATAGAAGTGTGATTGTTACGTAGTGATGTTGTGTGAGGGAGAGAAACTCCCTCTGGAGGAAACTGTGGGATGTTAGGCTTAATAGGGTCCCTTTAATATATACAGTGGGGCAAAACGTATTTAGTCAGCCACCAATTGTGCAAGTTCTCCGACTTAAAAAGATGAGAGAGGCCTGTAACTTTCATCCTAGGTATACCTCGACTATGAGAGACAAAATGAGAAAAAAAAAAATCCAGATAATCACATAAAGACTTTATTTGCAAATGATGGTGGAAAATAAGTATTTGGTCAATAACAAAAGTTCATCTCAATACTTTGTTATATACCCTTTGTTGGCAATGACAGAGGTCAAACGTTTTCTGTAAGTCTTCAGAAGGTTTTCACACTGTTGCTGGTATTTTGGCCCATTCCTCCATGCAGATCTCCTATAGAGCAGTGATGTTTTGGGGCTGTCGCTGGGCAACACGGACTTTCAACTCCCCCCAAAGATTTTCTATGGGGTTGAGATCTGGAGACTGGCTAGGCCACTCCAGGACCTTGAAATGCTTCTTACGAAGCCACTCCTTCGTTGCCCGGGCGGTGTGTTTGGGATCATTGTCATGCTGAAAGACCCAGCCACGTTTCATCTTCAATGCCCTTGCTGATGGAAGGAGGTTGTCACTCAAAATCTCACGATACATGGCCTCATTCATTCTTTCCTTTACACGGATCAGTCGTCCTGGTCCCTTTGCAGAAAAACAGCCCCAAAGCATGATGTTTCCACCCCCATGTTTCACAGTAGGTATGGTGTTCTTTGGATGTAACTCAGCATTCTTTCTCCTCCAAACACGTCTAGTTGAGTTTTTACCAAAAAGTTCTATTTTGGTTTCATCTGACCATATGACATTCTCCCAATCCTCTTCTGGATCATCTAAATGCTCTCTAGCAAATTTCAGACGGGCCTGGACATGTACTGGCTTAAGCAGGGGGACACGTCTGGCACTGCAGGATTTGAGTCCCTGGCGGCGTAGTGTGTTACTGATGGTAGCCTTTGTTACTTTGGTCCCAGCTCTCTGCAGGTCATGTACTAGGTCCCCCCGTGTGGTTCTGGGATTTTTGCTCACCGTTCTTGTGATCATTTTGACCCCACGGGGTGAGATCTTGCGTGGAGCCCCAGATCGAAGGAGATTATCAGTGGTCTTGTATGTCTTCCATTTTCTAATAATTGCTCCCACAGTTGATTTCTTCACACCAAGCTGCTTACCTATTGCAGATTCAGTCTTCCCAGCCTGGTGCAGTTCTACAATTTTGTTTCTGGTGTCCTTTGACAGCTCTTTGGTCTTTGCCATAGTGGAGTTTGGAGTGTGACTGTTTGAGGTTGTGGACAGCTGTCTTTTATACTGATAACGAGTTCAAACAGGTTCCATTAATTTGATTTTCTGGATTTTTTTTTCTCATTTTGTCTCTAATAGTAGAGGTATACCTAGGATGAAAATTACAGGCCTCTCTCATCTTTTTAAGTAGGAGAACTTGCACAATTGGTGGCTGACTAAATACTTTTTTGCCCCACTGTATATTAAGCATCCCACCAGCGCTATAGACTGGGAAATGGACCCTGCATTTTGTGGGGCAGCATCAATGTGTTGACCTGGTTTGGGACCAGCAGAGCAATAAACGTAGTAGTAACAACATAAACATCCAGGATTTACCCTTATGACATTTTGGATAAACAAGCTCTTTTCTGATGCTATTTTATGCGTTCTGGCAGTTTATTTACATTGCATAAACACGTCTCAATCCTTGAAATATATGTATGTGTTGTACAAATATTTACTCTTCGGTCTGAGTCGCTCGGGGCTGACCACCAGACTCACACACAGTTATTTCATGGACCTGCGTTTATTCTAAAAAGCCTACATGTTCTCCTTATAGCCTTATGGCCTACAGTACATTTACAATATTAACACTGATTTCTCCCGGGAAGCATTTTGTCTTCATTTGGAAATGAGGTTGGACAGCATGACTTTGATATAGTCTTTAAACAATATATATTAATACATAAATAAAATCAAAATCAAATGTATATAAAAGTTCATTTGTCAATGTAACGACGAGACGCCGTTACTAGAGCTCTCGTGAACATGTTCATATAATTTATTGATGTAGTATTTATTTGGTATAAGTGTTCACCCCCATCTTGTCTGTTGCTTCCGGTCGTCTCTGTGTTCCCTCCTACTGATTACCCAATTGTGTTCACCTGGTGCCCTGTGTTTGCTCCTCCCCCCTCACCTGTGTCTAATTGCTCCCCCCTCACCTGTGTCTTGTTAGTCTGTGTATTTAAGTGCTGTTTCTTGTTGGGTGTGTGTGAGATCCTGGTGGCTGCAGGCTGGGCTCGCGTGAACAGCAGCAGGATTGAGGCTGTGTGAACTTTGTGCACATTGTTGTAATAAATGCCCACGTCGGGTTATATTTTTGGACGTTTTGCCTCTGCCTCCTTGCTTGGTCGGGCCGCTCAACGGTCAGTCTCACAGTCAAATACAAATTTAAAAACTCCCCTTTGTTTTGGCCATGTCACCACAGTATATACTGTATATCAGGGGCCTTCAACAGGTTGATCATATTGTGCAGGAGCAGGAAATCAATCAGGAGGGAGTTTTTATATATTTGAACCGTATTCAAAATGTACCAGTTATATACAGTATACTGCAAGTCATTTAAAATGTATTTAAGATATAAAATGCATGAAGTGTGAATCAGCAGTAAAAAAAAAAAATCTATGCAAGTCCCTCTGTCGGTATTGCAAAGAGCGTATGTCAGTCTAAAGACAGCACCAGATGACAAATGAGAAAGTGGCAGCTAATATGTGTGTGTGTGTGTGTGTGTATTCGGCCACACTTAATCAAAGATTGATCGACGTACAGAACAAATCCGTCAGACGTGATGTCCGCGGCGTGTAGAGGGGGGAGGGGAGTCGGGGGGGAGGGGAGTCGGGTTCTGTATTGCATGTGGCTACATCCAATTAACTAACGCAATCAGCCATGTTGATGAATGGATTAGGTCATAATTGCTTCAGAGGTGGGATCCTTGATTGAATTGTTCATGGTGGGCAAAGGCAAAGGCATGTTCCACTAAGATTAGCTGTGTGTGTGTGTGTGTGTGTGTGTGTGTGTGTGTCAGGCTGGTGTTAATAATAAGTGAAGAAATAGTATTGAGAGGAAGGGACAGACATGATGGTTATTGTAACAGCCACTTACTGAGCTGCCTACTATGTGCTAGGTGCAGGCTTATTAACACATTTATTGAAGAATAACTTTTGAGTAGCCAAATGTTGATATAATTATGACTTTAGATATGTTTTATGTTTTTGAGAAAGTTACTGAGTATTATATCTCTTGGTATTATTATCAGCATGTAAAAATTATAACCGCCTATATAAAAAAAAAGATTGATACCAAATGTAATCTGGTTTAACGGTTCTTTACGGTATTCAGAGCACATCTGTGTTTGTGGGTTTGCCTCCAAATGGCTCTCAACATGACGATGGCTGAGCCGACAGCTAGCAGCTAACAGAGCTAACGGCACAAGCAGTGCTGACTTGCGGCTCACAGTGTGGACCTGTGGGGGGGTGGGTCTATTGTTCCAAAATAGCTACATCAACAAAGCACAGAAAAAAATCAGATTACAGTGCACAAAGAGAGAGAGAGTGAATTCCGATTCTACTCAGGCCGTCATTATTCTTTTACATAGCAAAAAGTTATTATTTCCTGAATGTTGTAAATAGACGGTTAAAAACATTATATGTGTGCCAAGTCTGCTTTCACAGTGATATCATGTAGAGCAGGGGTTCCCAACCTTTTTCACCCAGGGCCCCCCCAAATGACTCCTGTTGGAATTTGCGACCCCCCCAAAACTTTGAAACTTTAATTATCGCTGTTGCCGATCTGCCCCCCTGCCCGATCTGTACTGTGCATGTGCGAGATGGTCTGCCATACTGGACAACTCCGTACGGCAACCCAACTAGGACACTTGACACAGTGGCGTTTGGCAAAGCACAAAAAGAAAATGGATTTAACTTCTGTTTGGCAGTTATCATACTGAATAAATATTTACTGTGAATGTATGCAAAAATGTATGGCATATAGCTGTCTAACAGAAGTTAAATCTATGTCTCACTTATTCTGACAATGTACTTAACCCCAAATAAAAGAACCCAATAAAAAGAGTTGTTAAATAATAGTGAAGTCACGTTTTCATAACAATAACTCATCTCTCCCGGTTTTTTTGTGTTCTTTTTCTGCTTTGCCAAACGCCACTGTGTGAAGTGTCCTATTACAGTTGCCGTATGTAGTTGTCCAGTATGGCGGACCATCTCGCACATGCGCAGTACAGATCGGGCAGGGGGGCAGATCGGGTAGTGACAGCCGTGCCTGGTAACAGCGGTTACCCCCCCCCCCCCCACACACACCCCCACACACACACCCCCCCCACACACACACACACACACACACACACACACACACACACACACACACACACACACACACACACACACACACACACACACACACACACACACACACACACACACACACACACACACACACACACACACACACACACACACACACACACACACACACACACACACACACACACACACACACACACACACACACACACACACACACACACGTAATTAAAGTTTAAAAGTCTCAAAAATGCTACAACTACTGTCACAAACTGGATGAATGTGAAGTATTTCCTTAAAGGAGTAGAAAGCGTAATTAAGGAGCACTATAATTGGAGTGACTTTATTGGTTATTGGACTCAGGATTAATGAATTTGGATGCCCGCTGTATCAAGAAATTAAAGGACGGCGCAAGTGGAAACAATTCACAAAGGGATTAAACTGTTTAAAACACTTGCTCAAAGTAAGCCGGATTTTGGCGATGTGTTTATGTGGATTAAAAAAATCGTAAATAATCTACAAAATGAAAGAGACCGATCTGATCGGAGCAACTGGGACAAATTATCCAACTGAAACCGACACTTTACGCGCAGAAGAAACATTTCTATTAAAGAAAAAATGATACATTTCTGTCTTTGTATGCTTTTATTAGCTACTAACTTGCAAATGTATGCATCATATTTATTTCAAATGTCGAAGAACAGGACACTTCAAAAGAATATACTATGTCTAATAAATAAATGGTAATATGGTTTCATAGGCCTGTATAAAACAAAAACGAAAAACTGGCATATTAAGCAGGTAAATCAAATGCTTGTCTGCCATGGAACAGGTAGCAGAGAGAAGACGAGGTTCAAGTAGGTTCATTAATGTGAACCTTGGGCTTGCACGCCCGCAGCCAGGGATGGAATGTCCGGTGTAATGTGAGTGACAGCCAGTCTAAAGTCGTTGTGAACGTCCAGTGTGTTGCGTGCGTTTGTTTTGATGGCAACAATTGCGCTGAAGGCTGTTTCTGATAGATATGTCGTACTGAATGGGAGTGTAATCCTGGTCGTGGCATGCAGTGTGATCTTTGGAGCGAGGCTTGGTCCTTTGAGAATCCAAAACTTTTTAAATCCTTTTTCCTGGAAGTGTGAGTATGAGCTCATCTTCGCAATCCAGGTATTCCACATCCTCAACTTTGGCAATAAAGGGATCTAAAACCCACAATTCCTTGGAGACATACTCGTCTATGTCAGCGAACCATGATTGCATTTCCGTTTGCAGTGCGTTCATATGGCGGATGAACTCGCGACGTACAGGCACCGTTTCAGGATTGTTTTGGGATTGTTTCAGCAGTAGTGGAAACTTTTGCAGCTCCCCCCTCTCCATTTTCTCGACCCTGTACTCCAGTTTGTGCACAAATGCATCATTGGACAATGTTGGACTCCACGCCTTGCAGACGCTTGTTTGTTTCATTGTAGAGACTGAAGATGTCGGCCAGGTATGCTGTTTTAATCCAGAATGACTCAGTCACTTGCTCTGACAGTGCGCGGTTACGAGTTTGTAGGAACTCTTCAATTTTTTCCTTCAGTTCTACAAAGCGTGCCAGCACTCGGCCGCGTGAGAGCCAGCGCACCTCGGTGTGCAGGAGGAGGGTTTGGTGCGCTTCATCCTCGCACAAGTCTGCGAATAGACGCTTGTTGGTGGGGCGACCTTTGATGAAATTGACTATTTTAATAAAAGTTGAGTGTTTCGCTGAGGTCTTCTGACAGTTTCTTGCTGGCCAGGGCCTGGCGATGTATCACACAGTGAAATATTGTGCAGTGTGGGGCCTTTTCTTTCAAGCGACTGTTAAATCCCTTGTTTTTCCCCATCATTGAGGCAGCTCCGTCTGTGCAACATGCAACTAAATTCTCATAGGAAAGATTGTGGGATGAGAGGTAAGAATCCACTGCAGTAAAAATGTCCTCACCCCGGGTGGTAGTGGTAAAGTTGACTGACATAAGAATGTCCTACTTCAAATCTTCCCCATCGATATATTGCACATAAACGATCAGCACAGCCTCGTCGGCTACAGTTGTGGTTTCATCAAGTTGTATGGCAAATGGCCCCTTTCCAAGCTTTTCGAGCAGCTGCAGCTCGCAATTACTTGCCATCTTCTCAATTCTGTCTTTCACCGTATGGTTTGACAGTGGTACAGTTTTTAGCTTCTCCGCGACCTGCGGGCCGCACAGTTTCTCAGCCATCTTAATGCAAGCTGGCTTAATGAGCTGCTCGCCAATGCTGTGCGGTTTCTTTGCCTTTGCTATTAAAAGTGCACATTCAAAAGAGGCCTCGCTGCCAGCCCTAACAAATGCTGTTCTAATATCCATTGGCTTGTTCGCCTTTGCAAGGTGTTGTTTCTTTATGAAAAAGTCCCGATCACGCCCGACTGTTTCTGGGTGCATGGTCTGTTGATGTCTCTTCATTTTGCTGGGTTTCATGCTTTCGTTGGCTAGCTTCTCTCTGCATATCACACACTCTGGGCGGGTTTTGTCCGTTCCCTCCATGAAACCGAAGTTAAGATAGCTCTCTAGGTAGGTCCTCATTTTCTTTTTGATTGCAGATGAGCTGTCATCTCTTTTACGTTTTTCAGACATTTTTAGACAAAAATATTCACCTTATGAAGTCGGTCGCTAGCTAGCAAGCGCAGCAAAATGTTATTATTACGAAAGCTGACATAGTAACGTCAATGTTGGCGCCAATCGGAGGAGTATCAGATGAATTTTTTGAATTTGAATTTTAGTTAATCAATTAATTTCTATATTTTATTGTAATATAGACAAGGCTTTTAGCAGCAATCATGTATTGCGTTACAATATGTAAAAAAAATGATATGTAAAAAAAAAATGATATGTAATTTTTTTTTTCTTTTAATTCTAAATATGATATTAGGCCTCAAATCGTCTGAGGTCTGGCGTCCCCCCTGCGATCTTTGGCGACCCCCCAAGGGGGTCGCCAAAGATCGCCCACTTATGTTATCGCCCACTTATGTTATCGCCCACTTATGTTATTTTATCCCCACATCAGCATGATGGACGTGCTGATGGCAGTTTTGCTCTTTATATATTTCATGAAGTAAAAATAACTATTATCAATTGATCTAGGCTAGAGAAATCCAATTCTGGCTCACTTGATGTTATAATTAAGTCATATCTGAACAACAAGTTGAGAGCAGCAGCAGTTTTCTCTCTGATGGAGCCATATACAGACTTATATTATTTAATAGTTATCCATTTATTTGAGTGTTGTTTTTTGTTTATAGTAAACCTTCCTTTTATTCTAGTGTAATTCAAGTTCATCGAATAAGTTGTTTTATGCTTTTGTTTGGTAGGCGTATGTTTTTTTACTATCAGGTGCATGCAAGCAAAAAGGCAAGAAAACGGTTGTACTTTATGATTTGGAATCAAGAAAAATAAAATGCACAGAAATGACTTTTGCCCGTACCTTTATTAACCCATGCGTAACATTCAGTGGCACTTTGTTTTGATTTATATTTCTCTTTTATATTTTTTATGATTTTGGCTGCTTTACACATATATTACACTTTCTGTAAAATCCTATTATCATGTGGAAAAGAAAAACACTATGCAACACACTTCTACATATTTCTTTTTTTCACTCAGACTCCCTGACCACCCCTGTTTGGATCAAGCCTTCCATTTCCGTACCTTTCCAGTGTGTAAACATGTGTCACGTGTAGCTATTTTTACATAAATTCAAACTCTGGCTTTTCACACTGCCGAGAGCGATGAACAAGCAAATCCGTCAGCCACATTCATTATTCCCCACCTTGGCAGCTGGTGCACTCGCAGCTGTGGATGACGGGCAGGACCACGGGCTCGCTCTCTCCACTCTCACACTGCAGGCTGAGGAAACGCACCGGGGTCTCAGGGTCCAGACGGTAACTACAGCACTCACACACCGACTGGAGGTAGGGCTCCTGTAGAGAGGGGGGGGGGGGGGGGGGAGAGAGAGAGGATGAAATGATGGAGAGAAGCAAGAGATCAAAGGAGAGCCAGCGGGAAACATAGATTAGAATATTATGAAGAGAGGGGGAAATAGGAGGGTGAGGAGGTTATGAGAGAATTTCAGAAGAAGCATTTTAGAGAAGGAAGTACAAAATAATGTAGGAGATAGGTGAGGTGAACTAGTATTGGCTAGATTGGAGTAAGGCAGGGCAAGGAATCAAGGTGGAGGAATCAGACCTCTTTAGATGAAATTACAAAATGACAGTGTTGAGGACAATGGACTTCACAGGCAATACATCAGACAATAGTTAAAAGCTCCACTTATACTTTCTATTTTAACAAATCAAATTCGGGGTATGAAAGGGTCTGCTCACACTGCTGAGACCGCAGAATACGAGCTAATTTCTTTGAGCTAATGCGTTTCATTGTCCAGCATGTACTTTGAGGGTTTTTGACTCTGCAGACCGTTTACATGCATAAAAACCTACATAACACACAAGGGGACGGGTAATAACCAGAAAAGCATGACATGGGACCTTTAAGTATACTATGCTCCAATAAGCCTATTTCGTACCCTCATAGCAAAACAGCAGACAGACTTACTGTAGATGGTGACAAGCTGATTAACACAGTTCAGCAATTATCAGGGTCTTGTGTCTAACGGTTGGTTTTGTTCAAATCGAACACCACCATTTGAAGTTGTTATGACAAACGTGTTGGATAATTGCTGCTTTCACATCCAACAGACACTGTGGGCTTATCAACATCTGTCTGCAAGCAGCAGGAAATAACTCACAGAGAACAGTGAGAATAAAGCAAACAGCAACATTAAAGCTACTGGTCATAAAATGCTGCAATAAGCTGGAAGGTAATGAAATGTTTAATGGTGATAAGTGGAACTGCCTGGTCAGTTAATAGTTATATGTAGGTTCATCAGTGTGTGCTAAATCTTTTTATATTGCTTATTTTAAAAACAAACGTATTGATTTCCTGCAAATTAAACCACTGAAGTGCTTAAGGTAATAATAACATATAGATATAAATATTAATAATAAATAATAACAATTGCCTCCCAAGTTAGTCAGAGATGTCAAATTAAATCAGCTAAACAGCAACAACAAAAAACACAACATTTGAAATTGGCTGACTATTTCGTAACTCCTGAAAAACAAAATCCCAGCCTTGGATGATAGAAGCTTTCTTCTTAGAAGTTGTTCTCATGTGTCCAATTAGTGCAGGCGCCGATCCAAGGAGGAGAGAGATTGTGCTAGCAGAGAATAATAGATAATCGGAGAAGGAGGTGGAGGGGTGAGGGAGCCCGGCATAAGAAAAAAACGACTTCAATCTCTCCATAAAATAGTTATTAGTGCTTCACACACTTTGAAAAGAGCAGAGTGTGTGTGTCAGTTTCCCTGATCAGGGGGAAGACCTGCTGAAGGGCTTTTCTCTGCGCTGCCTAGTCACTGGTTACCATCCCCTTGTTGCCACAGTAACAGGAGGTAATGACACTTTTGGCTGAGCGCGTGCTTAATCAGACTGCCTCTATGTTTAACAGCGATGTATGGATGCCAAGGAAGAACAAAGTCTCCATGGTGATCAGATGATGAGCCTGCTGTCTAACAAAGGAGACGAAAACAAGTGAAGGCAGAAGAGAAAGGAACTGGGGCATTTATTATTTATTTGTATTACCTGCCCTCGTGTCATCTGTGTGAAATATGTTTTAACAACAGCTGACAGAAGGCTACATGATCAATACATTATCCTTAGTCCACAGACTGATGGCTGTTCCCGGTGTTTACCTCTGAAGACATTACAGCAAGTGTGACCAGCAGCATGTGTATGACTTCATTTTGATTTGCAAAACACACTTCTGAAACCTGATGCCTGGGCACATTTCAGGAGGGCAGCAGATGGACGATTTGGCTGCCCAGAGATTTAAAGCAACATTTATTATTATTAATTTGCATACTGTAAAAACTTAAATGATTGATGGCTTTGCTAGGATTTAAACTTTTATTTTTAGAGCTTTTCAGCTTTTTGTATCAGCATGTTTTAATTATTTAGCTTATCAGTTTAGTCCTGCAGACATTCCAAAAGTAAATGCAGATTTTTCTCTGGCATTGCACTATATAATTACAATTAGCAAACAATAATAACCAACAGCTTTTTCTCTTCTCGCTCTGGACCCTTTAAGTCTGTTTTACTGCCTGTATTGATATGTATTGTGCTACCAGCTGTCACTCATTTCAAAGTCAATACTAGTCAGTGTTGCTTTCATAGAGTGTTATCTGTGTGTGTGTGTTCCGTACCTCCAGGATGACATCAGTCCTGGACAGACAGCGTCCCCTGCAGAAGCTGACCTCCACGTTGTCAAGCCGACAGTCTCCCTTAGTGATGTTCCTGACCTGCACGTAGCGCCGACACTCTGGCACAGGCTCGTCTGAACAGAGAGGAGCAAGGAGAAGGGCCAAAAGAGGGTGGAGAGACCAAAAGGAAACAGAGGAGGAGGAGATTATGAGGAGCCGTGATTGGGCATGAAAAAAAGGAAGAAGAGGACAAAGAGCCAGAGCCAGAGAGTTCACGGTGACATTGCATGTGACATTTCCCTCCACTGAGAGAGCGAGTAAAGCCCCAATGAGAGTTAAGCACTGAAATCTCTCACTAATTGGGCACTGTAGCACTTGGTTTTTTAGCCTCCTATAAAATGAACTAAAGAATATTCAAATCGTATGAAGTGGTTTTGAAGTGATGACATGGAATAAAGGTAGCTACTGTGAGTGTTTGTTTGACATTTGCATGTTTCATAATCGAGCAGCTTACAACAATTAATGTTTCAACTGTTCCATGTGTCTTTCTTTTCACAGATGAACACACATTACTCCTTATGGTAATATGGTCACAGTGTAAGGTGATTTAATGGATTGTGAGATGTGTTTTACTGCATTTCTGTTGTACTAACCTGGAAACTGCTTTCTACACACTGGACAGCAGCTGCCTGGCTCCTCCACCTTCACCTCCCCCTGAAGAGAGATAATGATGAAAGTGAAAATATTCTCCTGTGCGCTATCAACACACCCAGTAATAATTGGGCATTACAACTTCAGCTCATATTTTATAAACAGTAAATATTGTTCAAAGGACAAAAACCAATTCTACGTTTGTTAAGAATCAGTGGGCCCAGCACTGAACCCCTTTGACTGAAATTTGACATGAACATGGTTAGATGAAACGTTATTGAAATGTATCCCTTAAAAATGTTGGATACATCATCCAATAATTTGACATACAATGCAAAAAACACAAAAATCAAATAGTTAAGTTAAGATTATCATCAGCCCGTATCATCACCCGCACCAAATCCTCTGACCACATCCGCCCCATCCTCATCCAACTGCAATCCCGGATCAACTACAAAAACCTCCTGCTTCCCTACAAAGCCCCCCACAACCTGCCCCCCACCCATCTGTCTGACCTACACCCCCTCTCGCTCCCTCCTTTCTTCCTCTGCTGGCCAGCTAACCGGCCTCAACCCACGCCTCGTCACCATGGGTGCTCTGGCTTTTAGCTGCACTGCTCCCAGACTCTGGCACTCTCCCCCCCACACATCCGACAGTCTGACACCACCAATAAATCCCACCTAAAAACCCTACTCACTGTAGTGCTCACCATCCTCTGTGTGCCCAGAAAAACCTGTCCCTATCATTTGTGTCTACTTTGATTTTCTCCTCCATGATTGCCTGTTTGTGTTTTAATCATGTTCGGTTGCTTTTGACCTCTTAAGAGTATTCACTAAACTGTACAGTGTCCTTGGGTGTTGTGAAAGCCGCATCAAATAAAATGTATTATTATTATTATTGGAATGATCATTTAATATTGTTTTGTTATGTTATCCTGATGTTGCATCTTCATGACAAGGGAAGATGCTGGCATCTCTGAAATATAAGATCTCCATAGGTGGGAATCCTTCATTTATTTTTGCAATGCAGGACAACTGAGGAGTGGAACTAGGATTTACATTCACTAATATGTGAGAGTGGTTTGTGCATGTCACATCACTCAGTAAAATATGTTCTTGATCAAATGTTTTTTTATCAGTGAGCACTGCTAGTTTCAATTCAGAGAGTAACACCCAGGATGAACAAGAACATGGTTGAGACGCAGCGCAGAGATAGCAAAAGGATCAGAAAAAAAAGGCAAAGAGTGAGATATAAAGGCCAAAAATAGCAAGAGAGTAGCACAAAGTCACCGAGAGAAGGAGCTAAGTCGCTGAGAAAGAAAGATCCAGCAGGGTGTCCTGTTTTGTCCCTGTCTTGGAATAGCTACAGTTAGGATGCAATCACTGACAGAATGCTTCAGCACCCCCACTAACACAAAAAACATTGACATTTTAAGCAGATATAAAACGTCTTATTCTTCTTCCCATGCTCCTTCTAACTATTCACCCTGAGGTCTTCTCCTCTAAATCTGCACTGCCGCCAACCTTCCCTCAGGGAGAGAGAGCCTTCACACAGGGTGGAGGTCACAAAGCGTAGTCCTCAAAGTTAGAAGTGTGTGTAAGTGTAAGTGTCTGATGTGGCGAGGGGGTTAAAATGGTTTGAAATGTCGATTCCTGGCTAAGGAAAGGGCACTTGGCATTTAAAGTAAATGTAGTGAAATGTGTGTCTTCAGCAGGCTGTGAAATACAAATCGAGGCTTTTTTTTTATTGTGTCTGGTACACTGTGAGAGCAGCCTGTGTCCTGCTAGCTTTTATCACCCGATATGATAACAGAACCTTTAAAGCAACACCATGAAAAAGGGCCTTCGGGCAGAGCGGAGGCATGTTGAGAGATTTAATTTGAAAAAAACCGATTGTGCTCAACTGTAAGCTGTGAGTCATAAACAACTGAGTTCAGTGCCAGTAACCAATTATCAACCTGTCAGTGGAGGGAACAGTGCGCATTAAATGACCTTTTTTACATTAGCCGGGATAAGAAGCGCTTTCACTCAGGCATAACTTAGTGCAGCCAGGGGAGGCGAGGGATTTGAAAATGCAAGAAGAAATAATAAGAGTTCCTCCAGAGACAGAAGGCACCGCCGCTGAGACCGTGTGCAGCAAAGGAGTAACAATCAGCAGACTGTCTACACTGCGGAGCTCACTGTAAAATCAACCTCTCTTTTAAAGTTCTGGGTGTCAGCAGAATTTATTTTCGCCCAGCTTTCATACAGCCCTGGTGGGCTACACGTATAAATTCAGGTTATTGCGCCGGAGAGCAGACAGTTCACTTTTGTACCATGACTTTTCTCGACTCAATTACCATGGAGACAAGAATGAAGTATGCTGATTGGTGAGGAACCTTCTATTTAAAGGATTAGTTTACCTGGAAGGTTTAAGAAGGAGGATCATGAAAGAAGATGCAGATACAACTGCATTTTGTAGTCCTTTAAAGAGAGTTAGAACTACTACAGAATACCACTTGCATCTGTTAGACAGAGGGGAAAAATTAGGTATTTTTGTTCATGAGAAAAAAATGGTTTCCATCTTCTCTCCATGTTGGCTGGCTCTAACACTGTGCAGAAGGTTAGTCTTAACAGTTATCGAGTGAATTGTTCTCAGATTTAGTTTAGATCATTTTTAGATATCTAGATCAGTATAGATGTTATGTTTAGATTATATTAGATTAGATTAGAGCAAAAGGAATTCATTCTGGTGACCCCAATTTATCCTCAAGTGCCATCATTTAGTCGAAACGGCTTATGGCTTATGGTAGGATACCTGCAAACCAATCTCATTCCCATTAAGCTCTATTTGCAAGTTAGGTTACAACCAGAGTTGGGTGTAACATGTTACACCTTTATATAGAGAGTAACAAAGTAAAGTAATATATTACTTTTGTTTTGAAGTAATAAGTAATGTACTATATTACTTTTTTTGAGTAATGACCCCATCTCTGGTTAAAACTAGCTTTTTTAGCATGCTCAATTACGATGCTAACAGACAAGGTGAAAATGACAAACATTATGTAAAACATCAGCATGTTAGCATTGTCATTGTGTTAGCATTTAGCTCAAAGCACTGGTGTCCCTCAGTACAGCCTCACAGAGCTGCTAATCGTCCTGTTAGAAGGTCTACTCACTCTAATTACCCTTTAAATATGGCATAACCCTGCAGCGGAGGAACAAAGGGAGTCGAAGCATTGCAAAGGGACTTTAGGAAGAGAATACTTTAATCCCACAGAGAGCAGCCTCAGTGGGACGCCAACAACAAACAATGTTCAGATTAACATTGTCATACCCTTCTCCTCTATTTCTATCCGCAGGATAGACTGTGTATTTATGTGTTGCAAAATCTATCCCCAGTGTCAAAATGCATAAATATTTTAAACAGATATCAATTATTCTTCATCTGCCTGTGGTTGTACAGAGTGCATACATATTAAACTACTCAGCTCACCTTATTATGCGAGACAAACAGCTCATAGGTGTGTGTATGAATGAACATTATCAGATGCCAAAACATCTTTTTGTGATGTCACTAGCTATACAACTATCCACCTGTAGCTAAAATCATCATGAATGACAATCTAGTTATCAAAACCATAAAAAAAAACAAATAGCTGAAAATGTAAATCTAGAGAAGATTCTATACATATATTAAATATAATACTCGCAAGTCTGACCTAAAATGTGATCTTTAACTAAAATATGCTTTACATATCATACATGGTGCCTTCATGTTGCAACCATCTGCCTAATAGTTTATTTCTGGTATGGGGATGCAACCCAATTATCCTTAAGAAAGGAAAAAGTTTCAGTTTAAATGGGAGGTTATGGGGATGGTTAAGGAAAAATTGCAGACTTGTGGGAGGACTGGACAGTCAGGTATTGATCTACTTCCACCAGCGACCTGCAGAAAACATCCCACACATTCTTGAGGGAGCAGAGAATTGTCTCCCTGACTGGGGAGTCCTTTAGATGTTTCTGACTGTAAAAACACGGGATAGGAGGCGAAGATGAGTTTTTCTGGGAGACTGACTGTGCCTCTGTAATCAAACCTTTATTTCTCTTTACATTACATTACATTACATGTCACTTGTTAGACGCTTTTATCCAAAGTGACTTACATACTCAATACTGTGAGCAATTTGGGGTGAAGTGTCTTGCCCAGGGAAACAACGAAATACTGACTGCAGTGGGGTTTGAACCTGTGACCCCCTGATCCTAACACCAACGCACAACCCACTGCACCACACGCCTCCATTTACCTGTATTTGGATTCAGTAGATGCACACACTCCTGCAGAAAAGCAATTAACTTGGAGAACAAATGCAGCTTTAAGCTACACACCTTTCTCAAAACCTAAGGAAAATGGTCTGGAGTATATTTGGTGCAGGTGCTTGTAAAAGTTTGTAGGTCTTATAGTGCAGACAAATGTAAGGTTGGATAGATAGGATATTAAAACTTTGAACCGGATTATGATTACATGATTATTTAATTACTGTTAAGATTATTATTATAAATACAGCTGTTGGCACAATTCAGTGCTCCTAACCTTGCAGACAGGATGCCCAAAAGGGGTTGCAAAATGGGTTTAAGGACAATACAAATTATAATCCCTCTAATCCTTGCCTTTTATTATAATAATTACTGACTAAAAATGATCCAATTTAATAATAGGAATAAAGGGAAGCCACACTTTAAATGAACTCCCCAACTGCAGAAAGAAAAAGTTATAGACATCTATTTTATAATACTGGGCAAGTAAAAAAAAGCTATATAGTCTATAGTCATCTATGCATTCGATGATTTTGTCGGCATAATTGTTTTAAGGTCTCTTTAATTCAAGAGAGCTTTACCTCAGACAGGCTAACTGACTGAATAAAACTAAATAACTACATTTCAATTTTGCAAAATGATGATATATGAAACTATGAATTGTATATATATTGTTATGCATTTTCTACTGAGGAAGCATTTCCTCTAATTGATCGGGGTATATTATGGCACTGAGAGCAATGAAGCGAGCAAGACATTTTAAACATTATACCAGGATTTCTGCCACGACCTCATAAAGTACCTACATTTTTATGGTATTAAGTATAATGCAAAAACAGATTGTCCCAATTATATTCACTTGTCATGTTAAAAAACAAAATCAGACAGGTGTCATTATAGTGTCAGTGTGTGCCTTACCTCTTCACAGTAGAGTGGCGGACATCTTAACTGGCACACTTGTTTCCCGTTCACACAGTGACATGACAGACAGCCTTCGTCCCACTCTGATCCTGCCTGGCTCACACATACAGAACACACACAAAATAATTATATTCACTCAATTGACATAATCAGAATCAAGTTTAATGCCAGGTACGTTTACACACACAAGGAATTTGCTTTGGTATCTGGTGATGCGAACATAAACAATCTAAAAAAATAAGTTGCAAAGTAGGTAAAAAAAAGAAATATATAAGGATAATAAAAAATAAGTATTATTAAGAAACAATTTAGCATTAAAAAAGGATGGACAAGTATTTACACCAAATTTAAATCTAACTATACAAATAACCTTAAAAGCTTAAAAAACAAAAATAACTCACATTGCTGTGAGTGGAAAGGCAACTGGTCACAGCTGAGGATCTAATTATTCTGTGAATATACTAAACCCTGCTATGGAGGCCCATTATGATGCTTTAATTATAACACAACATAACACAAACTACTTTACATGTCTCATGTTTGCTATGGGAATCCTTGTTAAGTATTTACCCATGCAAAGGCATCGACTAGGGGGTGCATTTGTAGCTCACACTGAGCCGTTTGTTGTTATAGTCAAGAACTAGTTTATTTAGAAAACTATAGAGGGTCTTTAAGGGGAAATTAGTCAACATCAGCTGACGGGGAGAGACAAATAGAAAGAGTGAGAGAGAATGGGGATAAAAAGGAAAAGGGATGGAGAGAATGAGAGATTAAACATGAAGCCTTTAATGAGAGCAGAAGAGGGACTAAGAGATAAAGCAGAGGCAAGAAAGAAACAAAGAGAGGATGAAAGGCCTGAAGAGAAAAGATCAAGAGGGGGGGGATATGACCTCTTGTCAGTGTATGATTAATTCTTATAATCCTATAATATCCCCTCATTCATAAATAATTCCTGGCAGGTTTGCCCGGTCGCGGTCCCAGTCCCCGGTTTTTCTACGGCACTTCCTACATAATTGATGAAGGTTGAGGGCTGCAGAGGCAATGTGGTGTAATGTGGTCTGAGGGGCATGTCACTCATCTTCTAATGGGCCATTCTTCATCAGTAAATAACACAATGGGGATGAGGATGAATTGGGGGGGGGGGGTTCGTAAACACCGCACTTAGGCTAAGTTTCAGATTCGCAAAACAATGAGGCAGGTACAAAGGGAACAAGCTGAGCAGCAGATGTCTGTCTTCTCTGGGTGTGTGTGTGTGTGTGTGTGTGTGTGTGTGTGTGTGTGTGTGTGTGTGTGTGTGTGTGTGTGTGTGTGTGTGTGTGTGTGTGTGTGTGTGTGTGTGTGTGTGTGTGTGTGTGTGTGTGTGTGTGTGCGTGCGTGTGTGTGTGTGTGTGTGTGTGCGTGTGTGTGTGTGCATGTGTGTGTGTACCTCTCGCATGATGCCCTGGTCATGGCAGGGGCAGAGGGCGGGGATGACACACACACCCTCAGAGTTTCTGTAGAGTCCGTCCTCACACACGCAGCCCTCGGTTGAGTGGCTGCAGTTCACCGGAGACGAGGAGTAAATGTCCTCGCAGCTCCTCTCACACAGCGGGACCTCCTCCGACTCACTCCTCTTCCATTGCTCCCCGTCAGGACACACTGCAGGGGGAGGGGGGGGATATGAGGGGAAGAAAAGGTGTTAGGATGTAGAGATCAAATAGAGAGAGGAGCGAAGATGAGACAGGAGGATGGTATGATGGAGAGGAGACATGTTTGCTGTATTTAACATTTTAAAACCATTTATAAAACGAGTTAAAACACCCACTCGCTAAACCCACTCCCATGAAGAGTTAGTAAAGATCTATCCTAAGTTTAAGAAATGCTAAAATACTAGTAAGGTGGTATTGAACAAGTGAAAAAGTGTGAATTCAAGCAAGGACCGATGGGACTGACACAAATTAAGCATTAAGGCTCAGATTGGGACGAGGTTAGGACCATGGGTAGGATATATGACAAAACTAAGAAAGGTTTTTTAATCAGGGCTAACTCAGCATGTCTCATTTAAGATTTGATTGCTTGATTTCAGCTAGAAAAAATGACACTACTACTACTGAAGTAATGTTAACCTTTTCTTTCTCACAACACAACACATTCTGGTCCTGGAAACAATGGTAACCATATGCTGTTCTACTGTGCTGATTAAATTGGCCATTTTTTAAATAATGTTTGTAACATGTGTTTCTGTTCGAATATAGGACTATAGAAATACAAATAATTCTTAATAAATATCCCAAGAACCTGAATGAATACAGGCTTTCCGCCTTGACATCACAAACTGATGATGTTATTTGAAAAGTTTGTCAAAATCGTTGAGTCGTGCAAGTACTTCGGCATTACAGTCAATAATAAGCTGATAAAGCTGTCTAAGTTCAATATTGACAGATCCCTGATGATTTTGTTGTACTTTGAATTATTTTCATTCGTTATATTTTTTCCTTTTAACCTTAAAATACAAATAAAAATGTATTAACAACAAGGTCTTTAGCAGTATCACAGGTACTGAAAGTCTGGCAGTTATATCAAGGCTCAGCTCGAATAGAAAAGGATATTATCACTTTGACCATCCATCCAAAGTTAAATATTGCTCTTAATGGATGTTTAACTCATATACTTTTAGTTTTACTGTCCAGAGACACAAACATTCATATTGATATGTCAAGCACTCAGTAAGATTCTGTAATGCTGTGCTTTCTTGACTATCTGTTAATAATCACCTACTGCTGCTGCACAATTTATTCAGAATAACGATAAATGAATCCTCTGCTGCCTTTCCTCCCCTCACTCACCACAGTCAGGGGCAATGCAGGTGGTCGTGCGGCGCTCAGGGCCCTCACATGAGGCCCCTCCATACAGGCTGAGCTGCAGGATGGTTCTGCTGGAGCTCTGTTGTCCCGTACCACAGCTTTCTGAGCACGGAGCCCACCGGGACCAGCTGGACCACTCACAGTCCACTGCAGGGGGAGATAATCATGCTTAGGTCAGTGTATTCATTAACCCTCATCTGTAAAGCAAGGCAATATTTTCTATCTGAGCATTATTCTTCAGCTCGGCCCAATAAATAAAAGCCATTTGTTATTGGAAACACACACACTAGAAGGAAGTCACATTATGCACAAAAGAAATACATTTCTTTCTGGTCACTTGGAGATTAATGAACAAAAAGATGAAGGCAGGAATAATCCATCACATTAAATACCAAATACATGTTTGTATTATTCCTTCTTTTTGAGACAAAATGTGATGGGGCTCGGGTAGGATCTAAGGACATTTCCAGTAATAAAAGACCCGGACCTTTATCTCTAATGTTCAATCCAAAATGACGATTGGTCATGTGGAGCTTTTGGAAAAACAGACTCTGGTAAGAACAAAGGGATTATAATGAAAACAACACAATAATACACAAAGCATTGTATACATTCCACAATGTTCTTACCAGAGTGTGTTTCCTAAATATCCACTTTAGATGAGAGCAAACCACCTGAGTATTTTCCCCTTTTTGGGTGAAACATTCGTTGTCATTTGACTGGCGGTAAACACAGATTCTGAGGTTTTCGCCAATTACGATGGTCAGTCAGGTAAACAATTAAACAATATCATTGGAGATTGATGATCGCAACGATATAAAGTTCAAATAAAAGCAATAGGGGGTTGATGTTCTTTCAATCTGCCGGTGGACAAGTGGCATACAGCATGCAAACACTTAAACTGGCATTTCCTTGGCTTGTCAGTGTTATATATTTTAATTCTGCCTATACAGTAATTCACTTGACTTTACATGTTTACTTTGACAATGGACCTTATTGGCCTTATATATATATATATATATATATATAGCTGTGATGATGTGTTTCCCACAGACCTCCATGTAATGACTGAACATGCCCTATATATCTTATCGTCATTTTTAAAGTAAAAATATAGCAAATCTGAACTTTAGATCTTTGTGTTGTTTGGCTTGTGATATAAAACACAGCAGCTTTTAGGCAGGGAAAGATATTTGTTTTCCTTTTCACTGATTCGTTGGTTTCAGCGGAAAGTGGGCGGGGCCATCAGTTTTGCCAGGCAGTGACTTAGAGCTGCTCTCATCTATGGAACTATTGCTATTATCATGATTAATACACTGCTCTCTGTGAAAGAGGAATTCACTTAGAGCTCATCCAGAGGAGAGACGAGGAGGATAAAAGGCACTGCTTATCAAACGATGACGGATAAAAACATTGGTCGAATCACAGAGCGAGTCGCACATGAGAGTCTCTTATGAGGATCAGGGCTTGTACTTTGTGACACTCTGCTTCCTATTATCTCTCATCTCTCTCCCTCTGCTAGTTTAAGATGTTATCATGATATGTTTACCAAAACAAAAACCCAGTAATGGCCTTTGTAGGCCGTGATTGATGTGACTGTTGCTCAGTTATTTGAGCCAACTGTTGCAGCAGCTGTTACTCACTATAGATAGGTTGACATATTTATCATGGACCTGACAGTTCAACCAAAGATTATTGTTGCCGGTACTTTCCATGTTAAAAGAGAGGGGCCCTATGAAGAGCAGGATATGCGTTTGGTAAGAACAGCTGTGACAGAGCATCACTCACCATCACAGATCTCCGAGGAACAGTTGAAAACTCCTCTTTGACACACACTGAGAGAGAAAAATCAGGTGAGTGACACAATATGAGGGAAAAAGCAAAACTGACATTATTGAAAACTGAGAAACTTAAGCAATTATTATTTGTCGATTTATTGAACATGTCAAACAATAATCATAAAAATAATTATAATAACAAAGAGAAGCAAAATTAAAAATTAAAATAACTTTCAAGGTATACAAATAAATGAATAAATGAAATGACATAAATGACAATTGTTCAAAAGGGGCAAGAAGAAGCTTAAAATCGTTGTTGGTCCTATAGAACAAATCATTCCATTCAAAACAAACAAAAGCAAATAACTTTTACAATGACAAGAAATAACAAGCTCCTAACCATTCAGGATTTGGTTTCTAAATAATTGTTTTAGTTTAGATACAGTTGCACAGTATTTCAGCTCATCATTACAGTAATTCCACAGATGAACACCTTTTGTTGGGATGCTATGAAGTTTGGAATTTGTTCGAATGGGTGGTTATATTTCATCCTTGGCCCCTACACACGGCGGCGTGCGTTGTCGCTTCAACGCTTCTGCCAATTCACTTTGAATGGGGTGACGTCACGATTCGCCGAACTGCATTGTGGGAGCAAAGCGTAACTTCTTTCGCGGGGCTCGCTGCAAAAGTAGAGCAATGTTCTACTTTTGACGCCTTGACGGAGGCGTCAGCCAATCGAATCATATGCCAGTGCAAGCTCTAGCCAATCAAAGCGCGTGCTTGTGTATCTGGGGCGGGAGATTCATGTGATTGGTTGTTGGTCGAGTTTCAGCCCCCCCCCCGCCGGCAAGCGACAACGCAAGCCGCCGTGTGTAGAAGCCGTGCGTTAACGCTTCCCCATTCACTTTGAATGGGGTGACGTCACTTTTTGCCGAACTGCATTTTGGGAAGCGACACGTTGCTGGCATTGCTGGCGTTGCTCGCTTCAAAAGTTGAGCAATGTTCAACTTTTGGCACCTCGGCAGAAGCGTCAGCCAATGAAATCCCGTTTATGCAAATCTGCCAGTACAAGCGCTAGCCAATCAAACCGTGTGTATGCTAGGAGAGACTACGCAGGTCCAGAGCCTCATATTCCAAAAAATGGAGGAAAAATTCATTATAGCGGTATTGAATAACCCGGTGCTGTATGATCAGTCTCTGTTCATCTACCGGGATACAAACCGGAGGAGCAGGGAATGGAGGGAGGTGGCAGAGACAGTGGGTGAAACTGGTAGGTTTTCGCCTGTTTGGGGATTTTATATCCAGTTTACTTCGTTTTAACATTGCTGTTGCTTTGTATGTCGGGGGCAGGAGATTCATGTGATTGGTTGTTGGTCGCGTTGCTCGCAAAAAATCCCCAAGCTTCAGATACGCCCACCGTCAAGCGTCAACGCATGCCGCTGTGTGGACGGGCCGTAACGGCTCCTACACACAGCGGCGTGCGTCTGACCGCCAGAGGCGGTGCTTTAGCACTGGATATCGTCTCACACATGTGTAGGTCGAATATTTATATCAACAAAGTCACGTGTGACCTCGTATGACCCCGGAAGGCATAAGTTCCGGTGTTGTCAACGAGTTCAGTTTTTGTGGGGCAGTAAGATCTACACCAGTGTCTGCACTTCAGGTAGAGGTCGGAGAAGTACCTATTTCTTTGAGGAGAAAGCAGTTAATTGTTAATTAACAAATCTACAGGGTCATAAAGATACTCACCCTACTAAACAAACTGCACAAACAAGTTGGGAAAGTAACAAAATAAAAAAAGAAAGTTTTTGTTTTTGTGTTTCGGAAATATGTAAGGAATTCAAAGTTAAAGAATGGAATATTAGTCCGACGGTGTTGTTATCAGCTGTTCCACCATGGTTGCTACCTAAACCTATAGTAGATTTATCACTATTGAAACATGTACATTCAATGAAAAACAAATTCAATGTACAGGCTTATGTGAACACTGTTCTACATGAACAATATGGGCACTTTATAAAAATATTTACTGATGGATCCAAAAATCCAGAAAATGGTCTAACTAGTTGTGCATTTTATGTTCCTGAGTTAAAAGTCAAAGTGGGAAAGCGTACAAGTGATCACATTGCAGTATATACAGTAGAGATGATGGCTATCTCTCTAGCACTTCAGTGGGTAGAGGAAATACAGCCAATGCGAGTGGTCATTTGCTCTGACTCCAGTGCAGCTCTGGAGAGTATAAACAACTTCTCTTCAGAATGTCGTCAGGATATTTTACATTAAATTTTACAAAGCATGTTTAGGTTAGTTCATCTGGGAATTGTTGTTCAATTTGTGTGGGTTCCAGCGCATGTGGGCATTAGAGGGAATGAAGTAGTGGATCAACTGGCAAAATGTGATTTGAAAGCAAACCAGATTGATATTATGGTACCCATCAGTAGAGCAGAAGTCAAATCTTTTACAAAAGTGGTTATCAAGCAACAATGGCAAAGACTATGGGACAGTAACACCAAAGGAAGACATTTATATCAGATACAAAGGGAAGTAGGAACAGGAAGCACTTGGGGGAGTAGTAGAAGAGAGCAGAGCATTAACAGCAGGATAAAATTGGGACACTCTGGACTAAACTCATCACTGCATCTGATTGGAAAACATCCAAATGGCAATTGTGATGGTTGCCAACAACCAGAGACAATACATCATGTATTTTTTAGCTGCCCGGATTATAACAGACAAAGATTCATTCTGAAAACTGCACTGGAACAACTCAACATCAAGGACATGGATTTCAAGGCAATATTTGAAAACTAAATCAAGAAATGAAGCAAATAAGCTGATCTGCAAATTCCTCAAAAGCACTGGTCTGAGGACAAGGATTTAGTATGAACATTTAATAACTAAACAGTAGGTGACGATATATGCTCCAAGTGGAAGCGATTCACCATTAAAGAAAAGAAGAAGAAGAAGAAGAAGAAGAAGAAGAAGAGTTCAGTTCTTTTTCATCTTCTCGCTGCGCAGGTTACTACTTTATGAGTAGAAGCCAAACTAGCTTATTGAAAATTAAGATTAGCTCATCGCTACCTGTAGCCTTGTGATCGTCTCGATCGGAGCTGCGGGCTAGAAAAACGCTCGCCCTCCAAAGGCTGCGACGAGCTAGCTGTCCGCCCTCCCAAGGGAGGGGACCGCGGTGTTCACCGCTCGGACCCTAGGAGCTCCGGACCGGTAAAGAACGGACGCTCCTGCACGTTAGCCGGTGAGATCGCTACCATTTATTGCTGATTGTGCTATATATTCTCAAACTAATGAGATAATTGTGTACAAATTAGCCGAGGGCTCTCGCTAATTATTTACTGCACTAGTGAAGAGAGCGTCTCCGCCCTCCTCTCACTACATACATTTGGTTCCTCACCTGTTCTATCACCCGTCCAGTTAGCTGACTGCTCCCGTTCAAGCTAACTGTTACGGCGCTAGTGAAAAGAGCGTCTTCGCCCCCTCTCACGGCGCACAATTGGTTCCTGTTCCATCCTCCAGTTAGCTGTGTTTTCGTTCAAGCTAACTGTTACGGCGCTAGTGAAGGGGGCGTCTCCGCCCCCCTCTCACCACATACATTTGTTTCCTTACCTGTTCTATCGTCCAGTTAGCTGAGTGTTCTCGCTCAAGATAACTGTTACGGCGCAAGTGGAGAGTGTCTTCGCTCCCCTCTCACAGCTCACAATTAGTTCCTGTTCTATCCAGAGTTAGCTGAGTGCTCTCCCTCAAAGCTAACTTGCTACAGCGCTAGTGAGGAGAGTGTCTTCGCTCCCCTCTCACAGCGCACAATTGGTTATTTTATTTTATCGTTTATTTGACAGGGACATGCACTGTAATGAACACTTAAAACATTTAAATGTGTCAAGCGTAACAGTGCCAGATTTAGCTTTGAGCTACTTTCCATTCCCTCAAATAAAACATTTAAGGAAATTACATTTTACAAACATTTAAAAAAAAAAAAAAAATACAGGATGAAGAGTGGCAACGACATATAAGTGCATCCATCCTCCAGTTAACTGAGTGCTCTCGCTCAAAGTTAACTTGCTACAGCGCTAGTGAAGAGTGTTTCCGCTCCCCTCTCCCTGCACACAGTTGGTTCCTGTTCCATCCTCCAGTTAACTGAGTGCTCTCGCTCAAAGTTAACTTGCTACAGCGCTAGTGAAGAGAGTGTTTCCGCTCTCCTCTCACTGCACACAGTTGGTTTAATGCCCGTTCCACCCTTCAGTTAGCAGAGTGCTCTCGCATCGGCTAACTCGCTACGGCGCTAGTGGAGAGAGTATTCCCGCTCTCTTCTCAAGGCATAAAACCATTAACTGATTTCATTGTTCTCACCCCAGTTAGCAGAGTGCTCACGCTCAAGCTAACTACTATTGTGCTCACTCCCCTCAACTGCATATTTATTTCCTGGCCCAGTTATTTACAGTCAGCTGAGTGCTCTAGCTATTGCTAGCTCTAACGGCTCTAACACCTGTATGGCTCCTCTTTAACCAGAGGATGGCCATGACCTTTGCCCCTCTTGTCTTGGCCTCGAGCATCTGAGGGAGGGCCTTTCGGAGGACCCGTGCATGAATTGCACCATCATGCCTCGTGCGGTAGGAGCTGCTAGACTAGCCAAGGTTGAACTACTGACTGAGGGTGGCCTTCCCCCTGCACAGTCAACTCTGCACAGCCCAACCTACCCATCCTAGGCGTTGGGCCGCAGAGGCTGCGGGTGCACCGCCAAAGAAGAGGACTAAGCCTGATAGGCTGTCCTCCAGGGTGGACCTACTCTCTACTGAGCTAGCCCAGATGAAGTCACTCCTCTTGGCTCCCCATTCTGGTGCCCGCACAGAGCACGCTGCTGCACCCGATCCACCCGTGGCTAAGCTGGTTCTAGATGACAATGTGTTCTCGATGGCAGCTTCAGCCACTCAATTTAATGAGTATGACGGGGAGAGCCCATCCCATGCTTCTGGGCCTGGCTCCTGTACCTCAGCTCATGGTCCCTCGGAGGAGGCAGATGACGGCTCCATGGGTACCGTCATTCACATGGCACTGGCTCTGAGGGTCTGGGGCCGGCTATTGGTTATTTCTCCCAGCAGCAGCTCAACTACTGGGTAGCTCAAGCTTCAGACCCCTGGGTAGTTTCCACCTTAACCCAAGGGTACAAGCTTCAGTTCCGACGCTGGCCCCCAGTCTTCAGCCGGGTCAAGATGACCACCATAAGCGACCCGGCAAAAGAAATCGCCCAAAACCAGGAGCTGTCAGTCCTCCTTGCCAAGGGTGCAATCGAGCCTGTGGACCCCATCTCACAACCCGGGGGCTTCTACCCGACCTACTTCCTGGTAAGGAAGAAAGGCGGTGGACTTCGCCCAATCCTCGATCTGAGGAGACTCAACAAGTTCCTAAAGATTTTACCTTTCCATGTGCTGAGCACAGCGGACGTTCTTCGTAGCGTGGCCAGGTGGGAATGGTTCACGTCCGTCGACTTGAAGGACGCTTATTTTCATGTGCCTATTGTGCCTCATCAAAGGCAGTTTCTTTGCTTTGCCTTCAGAGGCCGTCATTTCCAGTTCAGGGTGCTCCCATTCAGACTCTCCCAGACAAGTGGTTCTCAAATGGGGGTACGCGGACCCCTAGGGGTACGTTGGAGTACTGCAGGGGGTACGTGAGATTTCTTTTATGCTAATGAAAAAAAAATACATAATTAATGCATTTAAACAAACTACTAATACAGGGTGTCCGCGGGGTCTTAAAAAGTATTAAAAGTTGATAAATCAATTTAGCGAAAATTAAGGCTTTTAAAAAGTATTAAAAAGTATTAAATGGCATTTTTCAAGGTATTAAGAAGTCCCACAGCAACGACAACATGAAACACCCTTTAATTTACTGAAACGACATGTCGGGAAACCCCAAAAGGCGGCCCCATGCATAGCGCGCCGTTTCGTTGCCTTGCTCCGCTCTGTGTGTGTGTGTGGGGGGGGGGGGGAATAAACGACTACGGTAACGGGTCCCAAGGTGGGAAGACCGGCATACGCAACGCTCTGGGGGTCCAACGGCTCCGTGTGTGCCCTATATGATCATTTTCTGATAACGATGAAAGAGCCCGCCTCCCTCTCCCCACGTCCCCTGCTGCTGCTGGGCTGTCAGAAGAGGGGGAGGAAAAGAGAGGCAGTCACCGTTTATTAAATATTATTATATTATTATACAGAGAACAGAGTCCAGAGTCGTTATCAATTTGTTTTAAAGCTCCAAAAATAACAAAGAAGACATCTGACCGGCACTTTCCTAATTGTGTACGGAAGATTTAAACTTTAACGGACATGTTGACCGGCGGAACATTTTTTTTACGGAAACTGCCGCACGGTCCCCTCGTTCCTTGGAAAAGGCGGAGAGGTGGGTGTTTTTCATCTGCTGGTGGACTACCTGAGAGATACAGCAGGAGAACACGCCGTCCACCGAGGAGAATAAACAGAAGGGCAACCATGGCAACCATGCTCCGGGTTCTTCTTCGCTGCTTTTGGTGTATTTCGGGCGGCAGCAGCGCCACTTACAGGCATGACATATGTACTACATCGTTTCCAGCATTTGCAGCGGTCTAGTGTGAACGGACACGTTAATGAATCGAATGCGTGTGAAAGGAAGCCTTTTTTGCGCTTGCGTATGCGTTTTACCGTGTGGGGCCGGGGTCTAAGCCAAACTATATACGGTCACAGAGATCTGCTATTTTAAAGTAAAGTCAACACATATAGACCCTAAATATAGTCTATATTAAGAACGAGAAAAGTCTTAACATATATATCCTTTTTTGTAAACATATGACAAATGTGTGAGGGTGATGACGTCAGAGCATCGTCTTATGTGCCAGGGCTTAGCCCCGGACAGCCCCAGCCCAATTTAACCCTTGGGTATTTGTGAGGGAGCTCCTATATGGCATTACCCCGCTGAAGCTCACCAAAGTTTAACATATTTCATAGTTCAAAGTTTTGTCAATTGTTTTGTTTATTGGTCAAATACTGGTTTCTAATGTTTTCTGAGGAGTTTTACTGGAATGAAAGAGCACAGAGTACAGAAGCAACAAAGCAGCATACTGCATTAAACCTGACCTTCACAGAGAGGTTGAAGTTGATGTGGAGAGAAGGCTTCAGTAGTCTGTCTGCACTCTGTTTAGTTTTGCTATCTTACAATCAATATAGTAAATGTGAGGTAAAGTGTGTAGCCAATGTAACCGGTTAGAACTCAAAGTTGCGATGAGGTCTTAAAATGTATGGAAAGGGTCTTAAAAAAGGTCTTAAAAGGTATTAAATTTGACTTCAGGATTCCTGCATATACCCTGTAATAGTAGATGAACTACTTTTCAAAGGTTTACAGTAATTCTGGATAATAAAATGAACGGGGTGCTCTCTTTTCCTCTCCCTCTCCTGACAGCCCGTCAGTCTCGTGCAGCTCGCTGAACCTGTAATAAGTGACCCGACAGTAAAGAATAAATATATTTTGTACTAGTTTAGCTAGTTCCAGAGTACCGTAATTTTCGGACTATAAGGCGCACCTGAATATAAGCCGCAGCAGCTAAATTGAATGATGTGTACATATATAAGCCGCACTGGACTATAAGCCGCAGGTGTTTTAATGTTTAATTACCATATGTAAGGGTTCGTGCACAGAGGGGATTGTCGGGAAAGAGATGGCTGTTTGAGGAAGCTCCCATTTATTAACATTTCAACAAACAAGTTGCATATAACGTATTCAAGTGTGTGCAATGAGCCGCACCGTTATATAAGCCGCAGGGTCGAAAAATATGGAAAAAAAGGCGCGGCTTATAGTCCAAAAATTACGGTATATAAACTAGCTAAGTGTGTTAGGTCTAACTCTTAGTGTCTTTAATTTTGCTCCACTCAACGGTCCGTCACAGCGACGGAGCTTTAATCATGCAGAGCTGCGTGTTTTCAGTCAGCAGCAGCTGATCTGATCTCTGATCTCTCTCCCGTCCGGTTATAATTCACTCGCGTCTATGTCCAAATCTAGAAACAATAAGCGTTGCTTGACAACGGCGTGTGGCCGCAAAGTATAGCGCAGCATATGTTTATATGAGGGGTCAAAATCCCATGCTCATAAAATGCTCATATATTTTTTTCTCTTCATTCCCCACGCCCCAAAATAAATAAATATACACATTTTAGGAAAAGTAACGAAGTTTGAGCAGTGTGGGTTTTTAACAGAGTTACACATATTTCAAAACGCAAAGTGTAATAACTGCAGGTTGCCTCCTTGTCAGAATGACAAAGGTCCTCAGTGAAGCACAAGCACATTCTCACTACATTGTAAGGACAACTTATTAAAAAGATCAGTTCAATGCAACTAATGCCGTCTTAGTGTTATTGCATGATGTTAACATTTGAAATGTAGCATTTAAGTGTTTCTCAGTTACAAGGTTGTTGTTTTAATAAATCAGACTCTGATGGTGCAGCGCTGTACTGTACCTCTTTATACAGGCATTTTTTCCTGAACAAATTGTTTTTGCGCTGATCAGGGGGTACTTGGCTGAATTTTTTTTTCAAAGGGAGTACATGATTGAAAAACGTTTGAGAACCACTGCCTTAGACGACTGGTTAATCTGTGCACCATCCGGTTACAGACGATCCAGGACACGGCTCTCCTTCTCTCTCATGTCGCCCGGCTAGGCCTCATGGTGAACATGGAGAAGAGTTGTCTGAACCCCTCTCAGAGTCTAACCTTCATTGGGGTGGCTCTGGACACAGTCACTCAACCAGCGAAAGCAGTGTTCTCACCCCCACTCCGGGTAGACGTGATGCTTTATTCTAGCAGCAGCCGACTGGATAGGCTGTCCTGCTGAAAATTCTTATTTTTTTCCAGCTAGGTGAAGGCAGTGCTCTTGCTCCCGCTCCCTCTGCTGGTAACATGGGTGTAGTTACATCCCTTTTGTGTTTGGCGAGTAGGAGCGTTGCTCTACTCTTTCCGTTCAGCAGGTAGCTGGTGAAGGCTGTGTTCTTGCACACGCTCCCGGTTACGCTGAATCTGGAATTCGTTATCAACTCAACCAGTGAAGGCAGTGTTCTCACCCCCGCTCCTGGTAGGCGTGTTGCTTGATTCTAGCAGGAGCCGCCTGGCTAGGCTGTCCTGTTAAACTTCCTTGTTTAACCCAGCTAGGTGCGGGCCTGTCCATCTGCTGCACAGACTCTGCTGTGGGACGCCTTGGCGTCTCCCCAACAGGAAGGACCTCTTGTCTCAGTTGGAGGGTCGGATGTGGCACCCAGACCTCTGCCGCCTCCAGCTGTGGGTCTGGCCACTGGAGGGCCCGACCCACTGCTGAGCGACTGCATAGAGTCTGTCAGGAAGACTATTCTCAAATGCCAGGGCACCATCTACTCGTAGGCAGTAACAAGACAGGTGGAAACTGTTTGTTTTTTTGACTGGTGCCAAGGGCGAAATGAGGACCCAGTACATTGCTCGGTGCCTACGACCCTTGAGTTCCTGCAGTCCCCCCTGGACGACGGCCGGTGTCCTGCTACCGTCAGGGTGTATGTGGCTGCTCTATCAGCTCAACACGCAAGGGCTGACAACAGCACAGTAGGAGCCATAGGTTGGTATCCCTCTTTTTAAGGGGGAGCTCTGAGGCTTCCCCCCCCGAATATCCCAAGGGCCCCTACATGGGACCTGCCCTTGGTTCGCCTCCTGTTGAACCTTTGTTAAAGGCAGAACTGAAGTGGCTCTCAGCTAAGACTGCTTTCCTTCTTGCCATCACCTCAGCAAAGCGTGTAAGCGAGCTTCAGGCCTTGTCCGTGAACAGCTCGTGTCTGAGGTGGAACTCAGATGGCTCAGATGTCACCTTATGGCCGAACACAGCGTTCCTCCCTAAGGTGCAAGGACATATGTGCTGCGGCCACATGGGCATCCCCGAGCACATTCGCCAGATACTACAGGGCGAATGTTGCTGCCCCTCACCCGCTGGGTGTGGTCCTCCTGCAGAGTCAGCCTAGGCCATCCTTATAAGGGGAGTATTCAGACTTCCTCGTGACTCTGTTGGTATAGGTCAT
The DNA here is from genome assembly GCF_949606895.1 of Notothenia rossii. Taxonomy (NCBI): domain Eukaryota; kingdom Metazoa; phylum Chordata; class Actinopteri; order Perciformes; family Nototheniidae; genus Notothenia; species Notothenia rossii. The sequence continues at coordinate 10,427,121 of NC_136911.1, read as the reverse complement.
CCAGTGCTAAAGCACCGCCTCTGGCGGTCAGTAAGGATGAAATAGAACAATAGTTACGTATGTAACTACGGTTCTATGAATACTGGATGACCGTCAGAGTTTCTTGGTCACTCGGAATCTCGTGTTTCCGCGAGAAGATTCCATAGAACTGAACTCGTTGACAACACCGGAACTTATGCCTTCCGGGGTCATACGAGGTCACACGTGACTTTGTTGATATAAATATTCGACCTACGCATGCGCGAGACAGAAGATATCCAGTGCTAAAGCACCGCCTCTGGCGGTCATCCAGAATTCATAGAACCGTAGTTACATACGTAACTATCGTTTCCTCTCAACATGTGTATGTTTCCTCTCCGTTTAATAAGTCCCTGGATATTATGTGGCCATTGTTGATTTGGTTCTTTGAACATAATTTGGATAGTTTTATGGTCAACCAGGTCTTGTAGTTTTAGTTTGATAAACCATCCATTTGTTGGTTCTTTGTAGGTAGTTTTATGTATAATATGTATGGCTCTTTCTTGCAGGATGAAGATTGGTGTGTGTATTTCTTTATACGTGTTCCCCATAACCTCCCTCATGTGACAAGGCTTATCCATACAGTATTTATTAAAGAGGATCAAAATGAGTCTGCGCAGATGAGATGACCTACGTTATGTCTGCTGTATACTAGACTATCTATTACAGCAGATATCATAGTACCAAACTGGATTGTTGTTCAACTAAGATAATGAAACTCAACTCTGCCAATGATACACAACACTTTTTTTGAGTAGCGTCTATAATTGCAAAATATCATTGTCAGATTACTTGGAATAGCGTGGCACATTTATCATGAATTAATCACAACATGGTCAACCCGACGGTGGTACGGTTCTAATTTCCTAATATTTTAACAACAATTTACATAAACCCTTTGCATATTTTAATTCTCTCCTATTCATACAACACCCTGCCATCAGACAATTTCTTAACCATGTGGTTTTAGTTTCCTTAACCTAACCATAGTATACTGTATATGCTGATACAAAAATATTTAAGTCACCTTGAAGCAAGTGTTTCAATAAAAAGACAAAAAACAAAATGTTTCATCATGTGCTCACCTTTGTCTGCATCCAGTAAAATATTAACGTGTAACATCAGTTTCCTTTACCCACCATACATTCTGTTTTCCCCTTGTGTCACCATTTGCAGCTAAGGCCAAGCCTTATTCAAAACATTAATACAGCTTGAAAACTGCATGAACTTTCCAATTCTAATAGAGTGCAAAGTCAGCTCCAGTATGCTAATTTCTCCTTGTGTTCTTTGTGTTCTACCCTCCTAAATGCATAGAGAATAAGCAATATCCTCTGGGACTCAGTTACTGTGTATTAATCATCTCAGGGACTTTGTTATTTTAAAATGCTCTTTCAAATGTGGCCAATACATACAGCCTTCCCATACCTGAATTTTGTGGACACAAGCAGTGTCAATCAGTACCCTAAGAGACGATAAGTTGTTTGTTTGATCATACTCAAAGCATCAGCACTAATATGCCACTTGATCTAGACCAATGACAAAGGGTTAAAATGATGAAAGCTGGGAGTAAATGACTACTGTTTGATCTTGGCTACAGCCTGAAAATGATGTGAAATATTAATGTTATGGATTTATTTAATATCAACCAGAAATTCATTTTCAGTTTTAGTAAAGCTAGCTTATAACGGAACCCGCCCAAGTCCTGGTTTTTTCTCCGTTATTTAAAGAAAACATGCTTGTAATGTTCGAAATATTTGACTAAACAAATGGACATGGTCAGCTCGATGTAAAAGCACTATGTGTCCGTGTGAGTCTAGATGCTCATGTGTAATGCATTACCATGTGTTGCAGAGGTGCTGAAAGGCTGTTCCAGCTGGCAGCAGAGTGTCTGTGATCTCCTCAGTGCTCATATTCCAGCGCTGGTAAGCAGTCGGCAGGGACAGCAGTGAACAGGGACATTCAGCCTGGGACACACAGGAGCCTTCATGCAGCACCTGTGGGGGACACCGTGAGAATCAGATCATTTCACGGGTAAAAGGATCCAACTACACAAAAACACACATGCACATGCACATTTAAAACCACACGGGGTGTCCAGACCTGTCCGGGGGGGCACTTGCACCCAGGAGAGCAGGGTCCGGTTAAACACTGAGTGTGTGGCCACAAGTCTTCACAGGTGTAAGGACAGGAGCCTGAACAGTCACTGAACACCTGTCCTCGAGGACACTCTGCAACACACAAAGATAAACGAACATACAATGAATTTCATTCTGTCTCATATACAGTTTTGAGGGTAACATGCTACGAAGTAACATGTTATTGTAATCTGATTACATATATGTTACTGTTGATAACAGCAGGAATTACATCACAGTTATTAAACACAAAAAAATGTTGGTTACTTTAAGGTCTTCAACTATTTGCATAACGGGAGGACGGAAAAATAAATCAAATGTCCCTTTCCGATAGCGCGACACTCGAGTTCATGGATGAGGAGACGGAGCAAACATAGCAGAGTCGCATAGCACAGATAAACAGGCTTATCGGAGCAAAAGTGGAGAACATTTTGCGTGTGGAATGCGAGCGGGCGGCCGCCATCGGACAGGAAAACTTTAGCAAACTTCCTGCAGTGTTTGGAAACTGAGCAAAAGAAACACGGCTGATTTCAAATAAAGAACTTGTGTACAGTATTGTCCTTATCAAAGTATAAATAAATTAGGTTTAACTTGATATTCTCATTTGTCATTTGATTTATGGGGAATCTCAGGTGATGTTACAGAAAGGTCCATATATATATATATATTTCAATACACACATGTGGGATTTTTCTTTTAGTACACTTTACAATCTTTCCTCAGATACATTTGGGATCACCTTTCACCACATAAAACTATAAAAAAAGTGAGAACACAACTAATTAATGTGGTTATGAGTTGCTAAGTTACCACTGTATTCTAGAACTTAGGAGTTTCCTTGCTTGGTAAAAATAAAATGTAATGTGCTAAATGTACAAATTGAAATGATGTGTGTGTTTGTTTTTGTTACCAGGCCGGCAGCTGTTGGTGTTACAGGCAGTGTGCTGTTCTAGTGGTCCCAGACAGGCCGTCCCACCAGGCTCCGGCTCTCTGAGGACCGTCTTGTTCCGTGATGACAACCCCCCACCACAAGAGGTGCTGCACTCACTCCAGGATGACCACTCGCCCAACAAACATCCCACTGGAGGGAGAGATGTCGGACACAGGCGGAGTATTAACAGGTGACACAACTTTCACTTTTAACACTGTTTGATGTAAAAAAGGTTGGCACATTCTCAATTGTGCATGTTGGTACTTGCTCCTAGTCAAACTAGGGATGGATGAGTCCTGATTCATCCGGATTATTAACCCGGATCCTAGTAATGACCTGGGAGTGACGAGTCTCCCCACTCCATTAACCCGAGTCCTACACCTGGCGACGTACAAATTAAAACTATAAATTGCTTCACTCGCTACTCTCCTTATAACAAGTAAAATCACATTACAAAGTACCCCAGTCCATCTGCCTAGCCTTTAGCAAGTAGGATAGCTGCCAGAAGTTATTGCTTGTCTCAGGGCACGCGGATCAGTGAAACTTCCTGCAGACCCGTGCGGACTCAGAGCCGTAACCGTAGCAGATCCAGAGATCCAGACTCATCATGCACGAGTCAACAGCAGACTCAGATTTGGTGAGCAGACTGAATGAGTGGATTACTCCACACAGTGCGAAACAGCAAACGGTTTCGGACTCGTCATGGTTTTCATACTCAGTGTCAGCTCTGTTTGTGATAACGTAGATGCATACTGTGCACAGATCATTTGACTACTTCACCCAGTCAAGTGTAAGAAGCCAAATACTGCAATAAACAAGCATTAAGACACAAACGTTGTTAGATCATGTTTGTGTAGCGGAGGTTAATGTAACGATAGTTTAATGTGCTTCTGAAATGCAAATCTCAACTGACAAATTCAAAATACACAAACAGTGCACTGCCGCCCTCACTAGTAGCTCTAAAATTTGAATTGATTTGAAGTTGGAGACTATGTGCTCCTGTGTCACCGGTAGGATATCTACGCTCTTGGTGACTCATATGACTCAAAGGACTCGTTTGATCCGGATGTCTTCAATGACTGACTCAGAAGACCTTGAGTCCATAAAAGGATCCGGATTTTCCATCTCTAAGTCAAACCTGGACATGATGGCAGATCACAGCTCTCCGTCTGCATGGTGTTCCCACAGGAAGGACCGCCCTCTGTGTCCTGGCAAAGGCGTGTCCTGGTCATCTGGCCCCGCCCACAGGAAGCTGAGCACGAGCTCCATGGGCTCCAGGGCTCATAAACCGGGCACTGGAGCTTAGTACACACCAGAGTACCATTCTCACACACACTGAAGAGGAAGGAGAGAGTTGTTGAAGAGATAAATAAAAGTAAGTGAAGTGAATGTTGTGAGGATGAAAGAACATCCATAATATTCATCTGTTTGCAACTTATATATATCAATATTCCAATTACTTGTATATAGACTATTCTGCACTATTTCTACTATATTCTATTTTTATTTACTTTCACTATTGTATCTGTTTTATGGTGTTGCACTATTGGAGGAGCCTGTGACCTCAGATTTTCATTAGCTATGCACAAAGGACAATAAAAGCCGTGAATTTTGAAAAAAGTAAAATGCTTCTAACCAGGTGTTACAGTCCATGGAAAGCTGCTCTTTAGGGCGGAACTCCAGCGTCCCGTTGCCTGATGGGATACCACAGCGACACTTTGTCACTGGCACACAACGGCCATCCTGCAACAACTGTCCCTCTTGACAACGGCAACCTGAGAGATTAAGTAAAGTACACATTGAGAAACCAATAGTTTGCAGTCTTTAAAGCAACTGTTGATGCTACAAGTCAAAGTGTACCTGGATGGCAGGTGCCTTGGAGACACTGCACATGCTCCCATAAGTCAGTGCAGCTGCGAGGACATTGATTGGCACAGCTCTCCTCGTAGGTCCGCCCCCTGTCCTCACAGCGCTCACCTGAGAGACAAGGAAAGTCAATCTTTCCCACTTTTCATGAAAGCAAAGCAAAGCTCACTTAAACGACCGCAGACAGTAACATTTGGGCTTTTCTGACTGCCAGGAGTGATATGAAAGACTTGCATGGAAATAAAGTCTTTGCAATAAATGATCCGAACACAAAACACACAGGTAGAAGAAATACTTTAATGCTCAGTTACAAGTAAAAGTCCTGTATTCAAAATGTTCCTCAAGTAAAAGTACAAAAGTTTAAGCATCATAATATATTAAAAGTACCAACAGTAAAATAACTCCTCATAGAGATTAGCCCATTTCAGATCATGCCGTACTGTATGAGAAAATTATAATTAAAGATGCTTTAATGTGTCATCACTTATTTGAACTACTTCATAAACTGCTATTCAGCTTAACCTACAATCATTTATAACTTTGAATGTATGAAATCTAAATCTGCATTGTAGCTAGTAATTAAGGTTGTAAAATAAATGTTAAAGGGCAAAAGGAGTAGCATACTGTCAAAATACATTTACTTATGCAAAGTACTTGAGTAAAAGTAATTAGTTACTATCAACCAATAGCACGATATAATGGTTTGACCCACACATTCCTTGAAGACATTTCCACTACATTTTGGATTCACCTCCTCTGTGTATGTGATCTAAAACGTAAAATAAAATAAATTGTACCTGGGCATAGTCCTGTGTTGCAGCTCTGGCTCTGGGTCAGTTGGCTCTTACAGAGGGGTCCTGGAGGAGAGGCCAGGGGCCGTCTGAAGCGCTGCCTGACTCCCCCGCTGCAGGGCTCCGCACACACTGTCCAGGCGCTCCAGACACTCCACTGACACAGATCTGGAAGGGTACAATGATAATCATAACCAGCATCAACCCTTCTTAATGATAATGGCTGTAATTATCATGATGGCCGCTGTAATATCTGTAATTGCTGTAATCACCATCCAAGATAACAAAAGCATATTGTTGTTTGTGGACAAGCCTATTTGAGAGGGTGAAATGTCTGAATTATTTATGAGAGATAAGATTAAGTTCCATTTATTCATAGTAAATTAAAGCAATTTATCTTCACTGAGCAGTTGTAGATATCTCGACTTTCTATGATGGAGTAAAAGACCTTCAATATTTAACATTAGAATCAAACTACGGTCCGTTGGGCATGGTAGTAATGTAGAGACATTCCCATTCACATCCAAATATGAGAAGAATGGAGCGACGATAGAGTGAATTCAGGATAAACCATTCTTTGCAAACACACGCCAAATCTAATCAACCTTACAGCGACATGGAAATCTTCCTTTCTTCAAACCCCTTTTCCATTTTTGGGAAATAATGAGAATAGGGCAGTGGGGATGCACAATGCTATATTTCTCAGTGGACGCTGATAACAAGCTTTAAATCTATCTACTGATGGTAACTATTAATCTGAACTGTCAGCAATGAACTAACACATAAAACATATTCACAGGGATAACAATGGAAACCTGGAACCACACTTTTCTACAGATTCCAGATTAAAGTCTATTCTTTCTGTTTTAAATGCTCCCCAAACCATATTCTAACAGTTAAATTGATCCAATTGTACTGGAAAAACCATCAGATTTTCTGTTACCTTATGAATAGAATACTTTGTCTAATTCCACATCAAAGTTAGAAATATGACATTGAGTTCTCCAAAGCTCCATTCCCAGACATCTTCTGTGTAACCTCTAAAATAATCACTAGCTCAAAATGTGGAAAAACAAAACATCCTACCATAAATATGTATGTGGACAACACACAGGGTTATGTAACAGTATAATCAAGTCAAAGAACAAATGAATAATTCAAGTGATTATGTCTCAGCAAGATTTAGAAAACGCCTGACCATTGGTTATTTTGAATAGGCTCAAATATTGTAGCTTCGTCTCGACACATCTCTCTTAGAAGTCAATCAGCCCTCACTGAGACTCAGAGAAGTGGAATACATATGAGATTATATGTATTTACTTTTGTCTAATGGATGCTTCAGGGCTTTAATAAATCTCTGATCTGTTGCTACGTTCAAGATCTCTGGTTTGCTGGGACAGGAATGCTAAATATTGCTAAAGCTATGTAGAAGTCACATTACGTTTTTAAGCACCAAATACCTGAAATATAACATAACTTGAGGTCTGCTCCAACATGCATTGAAAAATAAGCTTTTCAATATTCAAGTCATTTATTAACTTCAGTTCTGAGCTTTTTTTTTATGTGGATGTGGATGTTCTATTGGCTATGGCCTCTTATTCAACTTGTCTTAACAGCCTGTTTGTTATATATATTTATTTTATATATATATATATATATAAATTATATGCCTTGCTTTGTAGCAGTTGTGCATGAAAGTCATTCCTTTTCCTCTCAAGAGAACGCCATGCTAGAGTAATTTCATTATCACCCTGGCCCACATTGTTATTCTTTTCTATTCTGTTTCTATGGAGCCATGCTTGTGTACAACCAGTTAACTGAGTTACTATCTGTAAATGGGAGCAGAGTATCAGACTGCTGCTACGTGCTGAAGTGAACTGGGGCGGAGCACAATCTTCCCATCATTGCTCCTGGAGTAAAAGGAGCAACTGACAGCATCTCTCTACTGAGATCAAATACACACTTTGTTCTTTTGTAAACATATTTTTGTCCACTACAACAAAACCATTACCGCTGCAGATGTTGGCGTCTGGACAGAGCCTCTCCTCCTCCAGCGGTCGTGGGCATTTGCTCTCCTCCTCCTCCTCTCTAGGGACCGGAAGACCTGATTCTAGGTCCAAACAGGCCCGGAAACGCCTCTGGATTGAGACAATTTTACTGCTACTTATGACTCCAGTCAGGGAGGACGAGGGCACGCAGGGAGAGCAGGGAGTCCACTCTGACCACTCGCTGAGGATGACTGGAAGAAGGTAAAAAAAAAAGGAAGGGTAACAAAATGAGGGCAATATTAAACCAGGACGTTTTTTTTCTCTCCAACCCACATTTAGTGCGCTTTCTTACCTTCACACTCTCTCGTGTCACACTGCAAAGCTCCATCATGGCAGAGGCTGGAGGAAAGAACATTCCAAAAACAGATTATAATCATAATATGTCAAGCGTAGTCATAGATTCCAGACAAACAGGCAAGCAGGGGGAAAACAACAAGTGGATGAAAAGAAAAAGAACAGAAAATGATTAAGATGCAGCACAGAGGCACAAATAAAGTGTTTGCCATGGCAAAAGCAATCCATTCTGAATTCATCCTATAAATGCAGGTCTTGGCTCTGCAACAACACAATCAGACACATCTGCTTAGTTTACACTTCATTCTCAAGCTTTCTGTGTTTTAAAAGTTAAAACTACTTGAATAACTGATACAGAAATCATTAAGCCCTCTGCCAAATGTTTTAAAAAGCCAGGGTCTAACCAAGTACTAGGGCTGTGCAATTAATCTTATTTTAATCTCGATTATGATTTTGGATTTTGCAACGATTACGAAAACATTACTTTGCGTGCCCCCTCGACTTCATCCACCACATCACAGTCATCAATTAAGGACTCGCTTTACAGTGCAACGGCCTACTCAACCAGCTCGCAAAGACACAAAGATATAACAGATGCCATCACATTCTACATAGCTAAAGACATGTGCCCAGTTAGCACGGTTAGCATTCAGGGGTTTAGGCAACTGGTTAACACTATGGACAAGCGTTACGTGATGCCATCTCGCCATCATCCCACCAGATCTGCACTGCCTGCCCAATATGACAAATGCTGTGGGGATGTTGAAAAAGATGTGGCTTCAGCTGAATACTTTGCAGTTGAATTATACTTAAAGTTCAGGGTAATCAACTGCTAAAAAGATACTTAAAAAAAAAAAAGTTTAAAGTTCAATAAATTGATGTTTTCAAAGTCAATAAATAATCATATATAATCGTGATATCAATATTGACCAAAATAATCATGATTATCATTTTTGCCACGATCGAGGAGCCCTACCAAGTACTGCAGCCTATGGTGATCATGGCCCCCTGGGGGAGGGTGACAGGTGTGGGGGGTGGTCCGGAGGCTTGGTGCTGCATGTGGATGCAGCCACACTCCTCTGGAGGAACACAGGTACCATTCTGCTGCAGCCGGCCCTGAAGAGAAAAGCACACAATTCACAGAAAGGAAGAAATGATGCAGTGATGCTTTTATATGTTTGTATAATTTGATTTGAACATTCAGGCCAAAATAGGAACTGTTCTTTTCCTTTATATCTACAGATCCATGTTCAATCGTTATATATATGTACAGACAAGGCAATATACTGTATATATGCTACTAACCATATAGGCATTTGTCAACAATTAAATAGTCAAATAACATATTTATGTTGCAGGTATTAACTTTGAAAAAGAAGCATTTCAAGCAGCTGGATCAATATTTTTCACAACAACATTATTTAAAATAAACCCAATGTATTTATGTCAAAGGAATTCCTCAAGGTGATACAACTCCAGAGAATATGCAGCTCCTCTTGGCTTTACAGAGCTTTATAGTGAGTTTCAGTAAATGGTTTAGTTACTGTTTTTGGTTAACCTTTTTTTAACGAGGGTTTTGTTTGGCTGTTTGAACCCACTGTGCATTACCTGCTCCGCACCAACCAGCAGACAGACAAAGTGAGAGACTAGGTAATATATAGTTAAGCATTAAGCAGCTAGAGAGCCAGACATTTCCCTCAGGACAAAAAAAAGAGTGAATATTGGACTTACATTCATCAGGTGAAATAAACAACCCCAAATGAATGATAATGATGCGTTCTGTGTAAATAATAAATGATTTCCAACAAGTTTGCCATTGTGTTACTGCAGGTATAAGTATTTAATGACATGCAGAAAAGTAATCAATGTTTGGGAAATGAATTACGGTACTTTGGTTTTACACCTCTGGGTATCTGCTTTTTGTTATTTCTTTCATTTATCTACCCCCACTGCTGCTGTCGGTGCTGTGTGAGGAGTTTGTGCAGTAAACAAAGCTGGAAGCCCCAAACTGAGCAAAACCACATTACAGAAATGTCCTCATATCAAAGTAATGTATTAACGACAATATGAAGCAGTGCATATTTTACTTTCTAAACTAATGCCAGAGAACAAATACAGTCCAGCAGTATGTTTACTATGTTTACATGCATTTGAAGTCTCATGCTTTAGAATGTAGATATAAAGTTTGTAATGAGTTAATTTTGACTTGACATCATATGTTTTGAGTCTTTCTTCTACCTCAAGTGAATTCAGGTGTAATTAAAGTCTAAAAATAGACTGTTCACTGTGAAGCATGTAAGTCAGTGTGATGTGAGAAATATGTAAGAAAAAGCTTGTTTTGCATCTCACATATTTGATGAAATTGTCTTAAACTGTCTGACTCATATGTGTTTAATTATCAACAGACAAGAATGTGTCTTTACTTAACAGTATTGTGTAATGTGTCTTTACTTAACAGTATTATCCCAGTATCTCCACTGCCATGTTTATTGTCAGGAACCAGAATTACTGAATGTAGAACAATTATTCACATTCACATAATACAAATGATCTAATTTTGTGTGAGGATGAATGATGATTGACCATAGTATTTCCTATATAAATATGGGGAATGGGATTCTCACCTGTGGGCAGTAGCAGCCAGGTGTACACTCCCTGACTCCTGAACAGAGATCTCCACGGCCCTGCAGCACACACTGCTTCTCACAGGGAGCACCACAGGCGGAGTACTCAAATGGGGCTTCACAATCTACAAACATGAGAAAACACATCACAGTATTTAAATGAAGGAAATCAAACACAATCAACCTAATGCATGTACCAGATCAATCACATTCTGCTGATTCCTGTGTACATTATAGATCCCAATATGCATAAAAGGAATATTCAAGTGCACCTTGAACCATGAGAGGATCACACACAGGCCTCTTTGTTTCATATAGATATATATAAACAGTTTCCATGGTTGTTAACTCACCTCCACACTGACTGAGACTGCACGTCCTGCTCTGGCTTTCAACAGGAGTGCACTGTTGCCCCCTGGTGGCCGGGGAGAGGGCTACACGGTAGCGCTGCTGCCTCTGAGACTGACAGGAGCACGGAGACCAAACACTCCACCCCGACATGGGACAGTCTGCAGTCAGAAGAAAACAAATCCATCATTCTGGTGCTACATGCTGATTTTTGTGTGATACACTTACAATCTGTGAAGCAGCCCTTTGACTTATACTCACTTGACCCAGAGACGGTCCCAGTACTGCTAAATTAATTAGTGTATAATAGATATATTTTGTACCAAAAATGATGTCTTCCTCTTAACAATCAATACAAAAGCTAGCTGTCTTACTGGCATCAACTAAAGTACAATGTAGGCAGACCCAGAAATGAAATAAGCAACCATGATGATCTGACACAAATAGCAAAAGATGGTTTCAGATTTAAAATAAATCTTTGCATAAATCAATTCTGCAAATAAGATATGAACAGGACAAGCAACCCAAAATTAATGGATTAATCACAATCTTTATTCAATTTTTTGATCCCTGATTTGTATCAAAAGTACCCATAATTTCAACCAAGCTTTTAGAAAATAATCTGGACAATTAAGCATACACAAGGTAATATTTTACACTATTATAAATATGAGATGGTATTAAGATAAGCCGAGCTAATATCAACCGAAAGCAGCATCTTTGAGTTTTGTGTGCACCTGGACAGGGCCGTTTGTAACACAGCTGGGTTTCCTCTCTGTTCCTCTCAGCCTCGATCTCAGAGGGACACGCTGCATCTCCTCCCTCCTCACACACACACACCCTGCGCCGCAACACCGAACCTGCGCCACAGCTCCGGGAACATGGTGACCATGGCGACCAGGGGCAAAGATCATCTGGGGACAAGGGAGTCAATATGATCAGGGCAAGTGTGAACTGTATTGCTGACATCCCTCTTCCAAGATAGTACAGCTAATACAATATTTATCAAAATAACTTAAAATAAATCAATGATGTGCATCAGTTCTTGGTACAGTAATGGGCACAATCTAAAGATGGCTATGAATGAATGAAATTACATAATTGTGGCATTTTGTAACAAACCCAGACAGGGAGGAGTGTGACAGTCCTGGTTTTCTCTTTCCGGCCCACTGCAGTGAGACCCGTTGTTCCGTGGGGGGGGGTTGATGCAGGCGCGGGTGTGAACCTGGGTGCCTCGTCCACAGGTCACTGAGCAGTCAGACCACACTGACCACGGGGTCCAACCACCGTCCACTGCACACAACACAAAGCACTTGGTTATTGGATAATTAGCTGAGTATAAAGTTGAACACATCTGCAGCAGTGCCTACATTTTCGCACACAGTTTACTCTTGTCTAAAATAATTGCAGTGACCCACCTCTGCAGTCAATGTCTTGGCAGTAATCTCCCTCTGGGGTGCATGTGCTAGGAGGAAAAACAAATGTACAACATCATTTGAGTACTCATTTTCATTTTTTTCCAAACCCTTTATCATCCAAATATACTTTTCCTCTATGTTTTTGTGCATCACTCACCATTGTTTACACTCGCCCTGCAGCCAAGTGTCTCCCACTGTAAGCTCCTGGTCGTCATGGAGACAGAGAGGCGGGCAAGGTCCGGGGTCGCAGGATTTATGCTGGACTTCCTCAAACTGGCAATCTGCTCCTTCGGTCTCCGGGACCAGAGACCTGACACACAACAGACACAAAAGTCTCTTTAGAAATACTTTTTTGAGAGGTTGGGATGAACAGGTATTTATGAGTGGTTTCCCCTCACCTGTATCTGGTTCTCTGGCCCTTCCCACAGGAAACGCTGCACAATGCCCAACTGGACCAGGAGCTCCAGGTGCAGGAGGCCTGGCAGCTGTGATTGGTGCAGAAGAGCTGTCCGTCAGAGCAGCTGCAGTTGTTACAGTCCACCTGATGCACGCTGCCGGCTGCCCAGATTTGTCCCAGTGAGTCCGTACAGTCACACTGCCAGAGCTGCACACACACCCCGTCCTGCTGCTGCTGGCCTGGACACATAGTAAACTATGTTAATAAACATATGGTTTTTTAGCCTATTATTGAAGTGCTGGTCATATTACTAGCCCCACATGCACTGAACTGAATATGATTGGTTACTCATTTACCAAAATAGAAAATATTTAAATGTTGTCATTAACCTTCACCTGTTTTTCAAGCCATGAAAATGGTTTCATTTTTACTGATCCCGTTTTTTGACATTTCTGCATCAAATACAATACACTTAATGCGAATGACTCCCCGTTTGCATAACAACATTTAAATACCAGAACAGCAACATTTGCAAAAAACGACTCCAAGTTCTGTCTAAGGATGATAAACATATTCTTGAAAAACAATTTTGATAGACCAGGGTTGAGCCAAAATTAAAAAGAAAAATAAACATTAGAACTTATAGAACATTTTGTGCTGTCATTTTATTTAATGTGTTTGGTTGTAAAATAACAGTATTCCTCCCTGTAGAACTATAGGTTCTGTATTTATTTTAGTGTTTGATCATACAAATCTAATACAAAAAAAATGTAAAAAACATTTTTTCTCATTAGAACTTTATTTAAAGGGGACCTATCATGCAAAATGCACCTTTGTACGTCTTTTATACATGAATATGTTTCCCCGGTGTTCCAGCGAACTCACCAAGTGTCAGAAAACACAACCCTCTCTATTTTCCTCCATACCCAAATCTCATAAAAAGGGGCTGCAACGGATCTGATCCAGACTGATCCAGATTTGGCGCTACAGCTATTGGGCCAACTCCACCAATCAGGAGGAGATAGCCACGGACATTGCCGTTCGAAAGCGCTGGCCTGGAAATATGCCAGGCCTTTAGATTGTGCTGTTCTCACAGAATCAGCCCATGCAAAGACAGTGTTAAATTGAGCCAAATGAGGAATGGCTAAAATGAATGATCTGTTTGGTATTTTGAAAAATAAAAAGTATAAATATGCCTTATGGTCCTACACTATATTATTCAAATATAGCATGATAGGTCCACTTTAAGGTATTTGAATGTAACATTTAAAGACAATGGATTTTGAAAAGAGATGAAACATCTGTAACATTTCCTGTAAAATCTTTAAGGACAATTCCTGTATATTAATTGCACTTTATTTCAGTAAAGTATTTTACTTACATTTTATGGTTTTTGTTTGGCAGCCGCTGCTGCCAGTCATTTTACCGTTTTTTTACAGTGTAGATATATATAATTTGGTAATTTTGTCGAACTAACCCTTTACATGGTTTATCCTAAATATGGCTTGACAGCACCCAGGCTCATTGATATACAGCATAGTTTGTTCAAACACACATACAGTACACTGTTGTTTATTTATCTAGGACACACACGTACACACACACACACACACACACACACACACACACACACACACACACACACACACACACACACACACACACACACACACACACACACACACACACACACACACACACACACACACACACACACACACACACACACACACACACACACACACACACACACACACACACACACACACACACACACACACACACACACACACACACACACACACACACACACACACACACACACACACACACACACCTTTAGGGCAGCGGCAGCCGGGCTGACAGTTGGTGTTGTCCTGGCACTCGATGCCCTGCTGGAGGTCTGAGCAGCGCTGTGGACACTGGTTGGCACACGACACAAACTCCTGGCCTGGCGGACATCCTTTCTCATCTGACAAAACACAAACAGAAGGTCATGAATTTGTTCCATGACGCCGCAGGCATTTTCTTTGCCTCACCAAGAATGCTATTCACAGCCTGTGGTGACTTTTGGAATACAAAGACTTGTCTCACCGCATGGTTTGGTGTTGCAGGGTTTGACCTGGTTCTTCTCTCCTTCACACTTCTTCCCCCCGTTCTTGGGCGGTGGGCTGGAGCAGGAGCGGGTTCGTATGGAGCGCCCCCCCCCGCAGCGCTTATCACAGCGGGACCATGGACTCCAGCGAGACCAACCTCCATCAACTACAGCATCCACACACAAATAAACAGAATTAAATCAAGAGACATAAAATATGTTTTTTGCATGTTTTATAACAAAAAATCACATACTTTAACCAAAATCATCATTCCAGTCTATCACAACTTTTCATATTTTACGCCATAGCTTCTATTGGGTATATGACAATGTTTTCAATGGTGTTGATATGTGGCAACCATTTGTTGGTCATTTCAATATTTTAAGAAACGAGTGAACTAAAGTTTGAATTAACAAATAAATCAAAGCAGAATATCAACTGAATTTATTGGGGCAGAAACAGCATTATTAATAGTACAAAGTGTTTACTTTGTGAACTTAACTCAACAAATTAAGTTTGTGCACTCCACAAATGTGATTTACAACAATGCATAATGTGTGGGACAAACCTGAGGGCAAGGACGAAATAGTGGCACACAGATAAAAAAATGTAATAGTCCAAATGTACTGTACAGTCACAGTCAGTTTTTTTCATGGATTTGCTATTTTGACTCTAGATGCTGATCAGGCTGCTGACCTCTGCAGGGCTTGATGTTACAGAAGCGATGCTCCAGGTTCCCCCCCAGGATGTCTTCACACCAGGAGCCGTTGGAGCGGGGGCTGAGGAAGGTTCGGATCTTCTGCTGCTGACCCACCCCGCAGGACCGAGAACAGGAGCTCCACTCCCCCCAATCCTTCCACGAACAATTCCTCTCCGCACAGTCCGTCCCCTCACACACCTCGTCTCCATCTTGGAACATATCACAAAAGACATCATAGCACTTTACATGTTAGTAGGCAATATTAAAAGTAATATGTGTTGCCTCGTCTAATCAAATTGAGATTTCTTACAGTAAGATATGTACAATATGTATTTTTTTAAGTGAAAAAAGTTGGTAGGGCTCATTTAAAAAGCAATTACATTAAATTAGCAGTTTATTAAGATTAAATTATAGTTCTAGTTAAGGCCATTAGAATGTCTGAATCATTGAATTTCATTCAAAAGCTAAATTGTTTCCCTACTCTGTTGTTTTTACACACATACTGTATGTACACAAGTTACACAAACTAAAATGGCGTTAACCCCCCATCTGGAATAACACTTTAGATAAAATCCTAAAGTAAACACTCTATGCTCAGGCAAGATTTCGATAAAATCCAATCCTATGTACAAATAAAACTTCACAAGTATTGATCAAACAGCCTTCATGTACTGTACAGCTAGCACGTTCTTATCTCTTCTGATGTCTGTGTGATCAGTTAATAAAACAGTAAATTAAAAAAATCAATCTGGATCTGTGTTCTCTGAGATAAGAATGATAAATGATTACAAACAAAGCCACGCCACACAGTCCCAAAAAGCAAACTTACAGATGTGACCACACTCAGTTTGTGTAGAAGTTTTACCAAGGAGAAATTGAAGATTAATACATCAAATGCTCTCTCACACACTGGAATAATGAATTCTCTGTTGTAGGATGTAAGCCCTTAGTGAGGCAGCTTTCATCTTATTACAAGTGTTGCAGTATTTTTGTAAAAATGTCACTGAGCAGTCCCTAAAGCCCCTGTCACACTGTCCCGAAATTGACACCCGATGGACACACGAATATGGAATTGTGAATTTCGCACGAAGATGGCCCCGAACCACACACGAAGGCAACATTTACATTACATTTAAGACATACAACTGCAACGAAAGTAACACAAACAATTATGCTAAAGTACTATGATACTGTAATGATATTTTCCGACTTTGTTCTTTACTTTCTCCGTCTTTATATGTAGAAGATATTAAGTTTTCTCCGTCATGTTGTTTCCATAGCAACAACAACTTCCTGGCCTTCAAAATAATATATTATATCCTTTTTAGTTTCACAGAACACAAATTGGGTTATTTACATAATATGTTTACATGATTTTGTTGTGCAATAAAAAAACAGATGGACACACGATAAAGGAAATGTTCGAATTCGGCTCTGATCGTAGCAACATCGGGACATTCGTGAGGGCATCTTAAGCCATCTTTGGCATGCCAAAGATTTTGCCACCGTTCCCGAAGTTGCTGCCGGAGCCTGATAAATTCCACCGGCGGTCATACGATGGCTTAAGATGCCCTCACGAATGCCTTACGAAGGGCAAAATGGACACACGAAGTCAACACGACAATGAACCTTCACAAGGTCCTTCGGCAATGCTTTGTCATGCCAAAGATGTTGCCACCGCTTCCGAAGTTACTGCCAGAGCCTGAGAAACTCCACCGGCGGTCATACGATGGCTTAAGATGCCCTCACGAATGGCCCGATGTTGTTACGATCAGAGCCGAATTTGAACATTTCCTTAATCGTGTGTCCATCGGGTGTCAATTTCGGGACAGTGTGACAGGGGCTTAACTTAATGTTCACACAGCCACTTTAACAACAACTAGGAACTACAATGCTCTACTGTTAGATACTGGAGTGCTGGAAGTTGAGTTTCTATCCTGAAATAACACAGGATAACAATGTAAGTGAGCAGATGGTAAAAAAGGAAAGACTTAGCAGACTTCAAGGAGAGAAACTGTGAGAGGTCGTACCTGAGCACTGGGGCAGGTTACAGGCTTTCTCTTGGTGAGAGCTTCCAGAGCAGGGGGGTCTGATACATCGTCTGTGACGGGTCTTCATGGCCGGGCTGAGGGCATCAGTGCAGGTCTTAGTGCAGGGACTCCATACTGACCACGGAGAGAAGCCAGCATCCTCATCTAAAGAGCAAAGAGGAGGGAACAGGATGAAAAAAGGAAAGCATTTGAAATATTAATTGTTGATGTTGAGGGAAAATATGCTAGTATATAGGGTTGAAACTAAAAGTAACAAATCCCAATAGCTTGTACCATAAAGACACATACACTGCAAAGACCACCAAGTGATGAAAGCAAGAGAAAACTCTATTTGTAGTTGCACTTTGAGTGAAGAGATCATTTACCTGGTAAAACCGGTTCTTCAGTCGGACCAACAACAACTGCAATAAGCAAAAAAATCTAAATCAGTACCAGCTCCGCTTTTTAAAAATCAGTATACAAACAAGCAGTTTATTGATCATGGGTACAGATGAGGGATACAGAATATCCCTTTATAATTAAATTTTCTGATTTAATTGACTGACTTGGCACCCTAACCCTCACCTGTTTTTGTTTTCCTTTATCCCTAAACACACACATTAAATACAGTACCACCTCAACTATCCACTGTACCTGGGCAGTCAGGGGCCTGGCAGTAGGTGGTTTCCTGACGTGGACCCTGGCAGTCCCTCCCTCCGTGGGCTGGGGCAGGCTGGGTGCAGGTCTTGGAGCGGGTCTTCAGTCCCAGACCTCCACAGGACAGCGAGCAGGGGCTCCAGGGGCCCCAGGGGGACAGGCGGCCGTCAACTGGGCAATGCTCCAAGGAACAGTTCCACCTGCCATGTTCACAGCCGCTACAGAACAGAGGGGGGGAGTGAGGTGAGAGTGGTTTGAAGAGTGTGACTGGGAAGGCAGTCATCTCTATGGAAAGGTAACAGCTTCACAATTAGAAAACTCACTTCTTACTTAGTGTGTGCCTTAAAGGTCTCCTATAATGCAAAATGCACTTTTTTGATGTCTTTTATACATAAATATGTGTCCCCGGCAGAGATGGGGTCGTTACTAAAAAAAAAGTAATATATTACATATTACTTTTTTAAAAAGTAATATATTACACTACTTCGTTACTGTCTAGATAAAGTAACTCGTTACTTTACTCGTTACTTTACTCGTTACTTTACTCGCAGGGCCGGCCCGCCCCTCCATATAGGCAGATCACGCAGACTGCGGCGCACCTACAGTATAAGCGCGCCACAGTTTTGCCTCTGCGAGACTCCACTTGCACCCCCAATTACTATTGCATTAAGGAAGACATAACACAAGCTGATCCAGATTTGCTGCCGATATTACGTGATATCGGAAATGTGGGCTGGCTTTACGCCCACGGCCCTATCAGAAACGTCGCCATCAGAAACAATGCACGACGTCTTTTGGAAGTAATATGGTCTTTGTTTGCATTAATAAGCATCGCTAACACTCCGAGCTACTGACCCAGAATCAGCACTTCTCTAACAGGGCTGAAACAGAGGGATATGAGGGATGTCTAAAATGCATGATCTGTTTGGTATTTTGAGAAAAACACTTCATAGACATGTTTTTTATATATCCGAGACCTCTAATATATGCCTAGAAATAGTATAATAGGAGACCTTTAAAATTGTATTTGAACCCAGGTGCCTCATTTTCATAATAAAACAGGACCTCAAAGTAGGAGGTTTAGTTAGACATTTAAGAACCAATATACAGTAAACCCTGTAATTGTCCAGCAGAAGAGGACAATTGTTGGCAAAGTGTAAATGGATAAAATATAGCACAGCTGCAAATATTCAGAACATTTCCTGCTCACCAGGTGCTGCAGTCATGGACCAGTGTGTCCCCAGGCTGAAGTTCCCCTCCCTCAGTGACGTTATGGAGGAGCAGAGAGGAGACAGGTGTGACAGAAACACTCTGCAGAGAGGCCAGGAGGTCCTTGTCCACCAGACAGGGACACTCCTGAAACACACACATTTTAATTAAAATGTTGTCTGGAAATATGTTAAATGTTTCCTTTATATCCCTTCGTGTTGCCATAACAAATGTTAGCGTTTCATGATATTTCATGACTTATACTTAAGTTGCTCAGGTGACAGGGAACCCACCTGCAGGCAGACACCGTGGTGTTGGTACCTCTGGTGGGGGCAGTGGCAGCCTTCCTCACAGCCATCGGAGTAGCATCCCTCCCTGCCGCTGACGTGAGCGCAGCTGAACGGACAGCCTTCCCCTCGTTCACACTCTCTGTACAACCTGCCAGGGGGGCAGCCCACTTCTGAACAACATAACATGCACACATTAACGAAACTCAGAAAGGATACACCGGATCTAAAGTCATTAAAACTTTGATACCAGAGTGACAGATATTCTACAGCAAATCAGGACTCACCGAGGCAAACCTGGGTGTTGCAGGTCTTGCTCTGGCGCCTGAGCCCGCTGCAGGGGGGAGAGCTGCAGAGGCGAGAGCGGGCCTGCTGTCCTCCACCACAGCTGACCGAACATGCAGACCACCGAGACCAGGGCAGCCACGGGCCCACCGAGTCTGAGAGCAAACACTCAGATGTAACACATCATTTATATAAATAGTTATCACCGCAATAAACCGTATTTAATTTTGTCATAATGTACATTATTTAATTTCATATTCTTTTCTTGTACATATCATATTCTATTTACATGTATATAGACTCCTTAGAATATTTTTGTATTGTATTATACATGTTGTATTGTTGGAGGAGCTCAGGTCAGAAGAATTGCATTGCCATTTCTACACTGTAGCTTATGTGCATATGAAAATAAAACCTTTGAACTTGAACTCATAAAGAAAGAGTGTAAAATGTATTGAACTTCATTCCGAAGACTGTTTATCTTTCTTAAAATATCTCTTTATCATATTTTTGTTCAAATTTCCAAGAGGGACGTTATTTTATTTAAAGGGTAATGTAAATCCACTCCTCTATTAGACGCCAAGCTGAGAGAAATACAGTTTAAGTTGAAGTTCAGCCTGAGTTCAAAACTCCAGTTCAAAGTGGTTTGATCAGACAGGCCTACCTGTGCAGATGTGTGTGTTGCAGTCTTTCTGCTGTTCAGCGACTCCCAGGCAGCCCCTCCCACTGCTCTGAGGGGAGGGGTTATTACACTGGCGTCTCCTGAACTTGA
Source organism: Notothenia rossii (assembly GCF_949606895.1). Taxonomy (NCBI): domain Eukaryota; kingdom Metazoa; phylum Chordata; class Actinopteri; order Perciformes; family Nototheniidae; genus Notothenia; species Notothenia rossii. The sequence goes on along the minus strand of NC_136911.1, from coordinate 10,406,215 downwards.
CCCCCCCTCCACATGACAGCGAGCACTCAGTCCAGGCCCCCCATTGGCTCCAGCCACCGTCAACATAGCAGCCAGGGACTGATTGACACTGCATCACCCCATACTCGCATGAACTGAGATGAAAGAAGACAGTCAATTATACGTTAAACTGAATTACATTCTATATTCAAACCATTTCAATCTTAAGAGCTGTTCAGTTGTGCAGTACCAGTTGTTGCAGTCACTGATGATGCTGTCTCCTGGTTCTGCAAACTGCCAACCAGATCCACCAGGCCATTCCCATGATGCATTACTGGAATATAGCCCGCTGAATGTCATCCCTATATCAGAGACAATATCTGATTAGACAATCTTAGCAAACACAATATAAAGACTTCAACTCATTTTAAATAAACAGATTGTGGATCCAACCTGTATCTGAGCTGTTGTGGTATTTGCAGCGACACTCCGCCCGGGCTATACACACTCCATCCTGCAGGAGCATGTCACCCGGACATCCGCAAGTCTGTGTGCACCCAGGTAGGTCCAAGCACTCTGTGTCGCTATGGAGATCTGAACAGGAGCGGGGACAGGGCTTCCCACAAGGCCATTCTTCCTGGCCTCCACCACAGTCTGCAGAACGCAGGAGAAAGAACAGGTTTAAGAGAATTACCTCATCAAGTGGAGTGATGGGTTTTACGGTTAAATTGTGCTTTCTCAGAGTTCGTGAAATTGTAAAAGCAAACTTGAAACTAGCAGAGGTGGGAAGTAACTAAGTGCATTTACTCAATTACAGTTTTGGGATACTTGTACTTTACTTGAGTATTTCCACTTTACGCTACTTTGTACTTCTACTCAACTACAATTCAGAGGTAAATAGTGTACTTTTCTAGTTACTTTACAGATTTGGATTGGTAATGTGAAATACAATCAACTCTTAAATCAGACTTTAGTTACACCTGGAGTAAACAATGTCATTAAAACTAGCTGCACCTTTGCCAGCTTTGATAAACCTTTAATGATCAATAATTATAAAACATATCATATATATGATTCTTAAATGGACCAATCTGCAGAGTGAGTACTTTTACTTTTGGTACTTATATGTTGATGCTAATATCTTTGTACTTTTACTTGAGTTTCATTTTATTCTTACTTTAACTCAAGTACAAGATCTGAGTACTTCTCCCACCTCTGAAAAGTAATCACATTAGATCAAAAACAAATTCTCAATGGGAGGGCAGGGAAAGATCCTTAATCTTCCCTTTCCTTTATAAAAATGCACATTTTTATCTTTTCACATCCTTATCATCCTCATTTCCATCCAGTACCCTAAATTGAGGCGGTACATCAGTGTTTCTCAATATACACACGAGTCCTTTATTATGCTGACCAGAGCAGATGGTAATGTTGTCATAGCAACCACGTCTCTGCCTGCTCTCCCCAAGACAGGGGAGCCCACCGAACTTGGCGGGAGGACTGTTGCAGTCCCTGGTGCGAGCGGACGACCCTGCGCATCCATCACACTCTGACCAGGGTGACCAGGGGCTCCACGAGCCATGGACTAGAGAGAGGGGAACAAACAGAGACACAACAAAGTATGTATTATAGTGATTTAGTACTATATCTGTCTTCCTGTAAACAAGAAGAAGAATATCATAAGACGATACAAAAGAAAGAGATACAATTAAGGAGATATAAAGAAGGAAATAGGAATAAAAGCTAGGAAAAAAAAGCTTATTATGTCAATATCATCATGGAGAAGAACCTTACTACACTACCTGCTTCAACTACAGGAGTTACTGACAATGGGATCTGGAACATGTTTTTGTTCTGCAGTCACATACATTTTGGTTTCTTGGGGCTGAATAATACTTTAATTCAAAGCATCGTTCATTTGATCAATTAGCTTGAATTAACGTATGTTACTAGAAACCAGTAACCAGTAATAGTGGTACCTGGGCAGAAGGTGATGACAGGGCATGGCTGCCTCTGGATTTGAACTCCGACCCCGTTGTGTATTTCCTGTTCTCCAGAGCAGACCACTCCCCCAGCGTTGGGCTCAGGACAGCTGCAGCTCCTGTAGCGGGACACAGACTCCGCCCCACAGGTCCTTGAGCACGGAGTCCACTCTGACCATTCACACCAGCCGCCTGACACTTGGAACACACAGAGATGCAAAATCTACATTTATGGCTTGCTCCTAATTGACTGTTTTCTGTATTGGTCTTACTCACCTGGACAGGGGTATCTGGTGCAGTTGAGCCGACCACCCTGACATGTGCTGAAACAAGTTCAAATGTCAACATAAATATTTGACTATCCCTTCATTCTGGATGAATCGATGTCAAATATAAATGTGTTCTTCATTTATAGTGTGTGGTTCTTCTCTGTGTATTATTCTGACCAGTTGTTACACCCATCAGGGGCTTCAGTGGTCTCCCCTGGTTCCAGCCTGTGTCCAGTGTTGAGGTCTATGCAGGGACAGTCTTCCCGCTCCACACACACTGTACCATTAGCAGACAGGATTTTTCCCTCTGTACAGTAGCACCCAGGCTCACATTGCCACTCACAGTGCTGAGGGAAAGACAGAAAATGACCTTATTATAACCAGATTTCTTCATTTGTATACATGACTTGATGTTTAACCAGTGGTAATGAGTCAGCTAGAGTCAAGATTAGTATACTCACAGCCAGGTCATCACAGGAGCGAGGGCAGGAGGGGCCACAGCTACTAAATGCTGTGCCTGGGACCTTAGAGCATGGCGCCACTGGAAACATACACAAAATGACATATTTTTAAAACACTGACTAAGTGTCGGCTCTATTGTGAACAAAACCAATACTGCACACACTCTGTAAACATACCTGGACAGTGGTTAGTGTTACAGGCTATGACTTCAGACCCCAGTCCCTCGCAGTAGTTCCCCTCCCCCTTAGGACGGGGACTGTCACACTCTCTCCTCCGGCTTTGAACCCCTCCACCGCATGACTTGGTACAATCCGTCCAGTTACTCCACCGACCCCACCCACCATCCCCTGGTAAGAGGGAACACATCATGATGAAGGGGTGAAAAACTAAAACAACTTCACAATAATAAAGATTAGTAACTAATACTTTATCTGTTCATATTTAGGACCTGAACATAGATTAATCATCAAGGAAGTGACAGTTATTTGGAGTACAGAATGTATCTGTCCAATACACAAGCAGTTTACATGGCAGTAAGAACAAAAATAAAGTCATCTGTCCAACAAGTTATTTTTCCTTCAACACTGTACAACAAAATTGTAACCTCGGTTTATATTTTAGTTTAATTTCAGTCTCAATATAAAAAAAGTAAATCATGAAAGTACAAAGAGACTTTTTGCAATTAGTGAATTAATTTCAGTTTTCCGCACTCTCGCGGGAATATCTCCGTAATGGAGCGAGCTTAAGTTTCACTTTCGATTGCATGATATAGCCCAGCGCAACACCTTCGTCAAACATGTTGCCACTTGTTTGTACCATCTTCAGGCGATTTGTAATCTGTTCTAGAAAAACGATGTATTTTTTAGGATTTCAAGAAGCATATAGAACAAACAATGGATGTATTTGATGAACATTTATCCATGCTGAAAGTAGATTTAGATGTGTTAGGAGATAGATAGAGATTATTATCTTATATATGCATCTGATGAAGCATTGCATGAAGTTGGTTGATGATCAGAGGCTGTTGTTGGGGCTGCATAAACGTTTTTTTATTTTTGTTTTGTAGGCAGACCATGCAGGCCTCAGAGAGTTAAACTTGGGCCTGCGACCATAGTTTTATTGTATTTTGTTTTGAAAATCCACAGCGGAGGTTTGTGTCGTACTACATGCGGTGTATTTTGCATATCTCTCAGTAGCCAACAATCTGTGAGTCTGTTGGCTCGGACATAAACTCGTAATAAATGTAGTCTACATTTCATAATAACAGGTGCAAAACCTGAGAGGATTTTAAATCGCATTTGAACTAAATGCTTATACAATCTGTAGTTGTATTTGTATTGTTGATTTAATGTGTGAACGAGGCGATATAGGTTTTAACTGTCATTATTAGGCTGTAATTTGTTATATACTGTTGGAATGGGTAAGCAGGCATATTGTTTTGGGATATTTGTGGAGTTAGGTGGTCCGTGAGTTTTTTTGATTGGTTAAGTGGTCCTGGTGGTATGAAAAGGTTTGAGAAACACTGCGCTAGATTGTCAAAGGGGGAGCCTCGTTGCGGGGAAATTATACAGATTGCTAGTCCGCCCCTGAAAAATGTCTATGCAAACGTTATTGTTAATAATAATACTTTTTTTTAAATTGATTAAAAAAAATTGATTACTTTTTTTAATAAATTTTTTTTAATTTTCCATTTTTATTTTGTAAGCATCTCGCGACCCCAACTCGGGGTCTCGCGACCTCCCACTTTGGGAACCCCTGCACTAGACAACTGTACTGCTTCCCAGCCAACACCCGTCTGCTCTGACTGCATCCATCTTCTCTCTCTAGCTCTTTTTTCTCAAGTTGCCCGGAAGCATTAGCTTCAGCAGTTTCCCCAGAGACGACAAATGCACTGCTGCATCGTTTGTGGAGACTCTGCTATAAATCAAGCGACCCATTATCGGCACCCAACTGTATTCATATGGCTTCTGAAAGCAACAAACACACTCCCATATGAGCTGTAAAAGAAGAACCTGTCCAACAGCAGCAAGATCTAGACAAGCAATCTCTCCTTGTTTATTTTCCATGACATTGGAAACCTTGTTCTCAGGAAGACACTGTAACTTTTTCACTGTCTATTCTCAATTGTAAGGAAACACAGGAAAATCCCAGAAACAAACTGACGGTCACATGGAGCAGCGAGGCAGACTTGGTCCTCTCTGTGAGGACCCACACATGGCAGACCACTGCCCGAGCGCTCGGGGCTGGAACAGAAGCGGTAACGAGACTGAAGACCTGCTCCGCACGACACCGAACACCGACCCCAGGGGGTCCAGGATGACCACTGACCATCCACTGGAGAGAGTGAGTGTTGGAATAGAATAGAAAAATACAGTGTGGATCAATGAGGTAAAAGAGGAAGAATTGCAAGTCAATCATGGTGAATGTTGTTTTGCATCACTAGAGCTTCATTTTCACTTAGTATGGCATTTCATATCGTCTATTTTGACTATTATTTATCAAGTTTCAAAGTTAAGTCTTAGTAGTCACTTTACAATGAGCAATATTGACATAGAAACAACCGTTACTGTTATTCAAACAATGGGAATAAAATACCTATTATAACAATAATTTGTATAGCTATTAAAAGAAAGCACAGAAACAGTGTCTGTATTGAAGACACATTCAAAGCGTTTTGCCTACCATTGCATCTGACTTGAGAGCAGTTTACCAGCCTCCCTGCTTCACAAGTACTGAAATAAAAACGCACAAGTGAAATCGTTATTTAGATTTCTCTCTATATTCCAAAGAAAGGAAGCACACGCTGGTGGCATTTTTCTCATTATGGCTCAAAGGGCAATTCATGATTTAAGTTTCCGTACCAGTTGTTGCAGTCTGATGGCACAGTTTTTCCTGGATGGTACTGTTCTCCATCCAAGTCACAGCGACATTTAGACTCCCGAACACACACACCATCCTGTAAATATGTCAGACCAAGAACAGTAAGACCCTGATTACTGTGCATTTGTTTGTGCACATGTGTCTGTGGTAATCCCCCCCACCCACCTGTTGGACAGATCCGTGTGGACACTGGCAGCCTGGTGTGCAGTTCCTGCCGAGGTCCATTGTGAGGTCTGTACAAGACACTGCTCCCTTCAAACACTGCTTCCACTGCTGGCCTGGAGGACACACCCTGCCCTCTCCTGAGACAGCAACACACAGTCCAAGCAGAGAGCAATTCAAACATTCTCAGTGTTGTCAAAAACTAATAATCATCATCATCATCATCACGACTTTTTGCATTTTACATGCTAGGATTTGATATCCTAGAATAAAACCTCCTATCTATTATTTTTGTAGGAGTTTTCCATATTCCTCTATACATTTTTCATAAATGTTTCTTCTTATTGTTATGGGTGACAGTGGTCGGACCAAAACAATACGGAGTGTGGACTGGTACCGGAGAGGACACCTAACCCCCAACTTCTCCTGGCGCCGGCTAGACTGGCTGTCTCTCCGTTCTGGACCTCTCAATGCATGTGTGAATATATAACTGTGTGTATTTATATCTGTATGTGCATGTGTGCACACAAAACACAACTGTGTGTATTTGTATACCTATATAAGTAGCATGTGCATGCATCCAAAAAACAGAGGGCAAAACTGGGGATAAATAAAGGTCCATCTTCTTCTTCTTGTTTACTCTTGCAAAAACTTGATTTTGTGCAATACAAAAAAAAAACAGAGATTGTATACTACATGTAGCTGCCTTATTGTACAAATGTATATATTTCCGATATTAAATATGACCATATTTATGAGAGTGTAGGACTTGCTGTACCACAGGCCTGCAGGTTACATGCGCTGAACTGCTGAGAGGTGCCGTGGATCCGGATGGGCCCGCGGGTCCGGGCCCTGTACCCTCCTCCACACGTCACCGAGCACGTCGACCACGCACTCCATGGCTCCTTAACCCCTTCAGACATATCACAACTATATTTGATTCCTTGATACTTGACACTGTCTTAAAGTTATTTTCAAAACATGGATTATGTATACAATAACATTAGCAACACAGTTCTTCTACTCACCGAAGCATGGTTCAAGGCTGCAGGTATCAATTCCGACTCTGTCTCCTCTGCAAGGACGACCCCCGAAAGCTGCAGGAGGATTGGTTCCCGAACGGTAACGCCTTCTCACCCCGACATCACATGTTCGACTGCAAGCGCTCCACTGGGTCCAGTCGCTCCAGCCACAGTCCACTGAGACACAAAGGAGGATAAAAGATATAAAAAGAGACACGAATGAGAAAAAAAACTTCAAGAGAGCAAGAGAGAAGAGTAAAGGTACATTTAAATCTGCACTTCATGAATAAACAATCACTCACCAGGACAGGAAGCTGCTCCGCACACCATTTCCCCATTCGTGCAGGTACTGTTTGAGACACACAAGAACAGGACGATTGATGTCTAAGTTAAGAAATGACAACTGAAAAGGCAAGGCAAGGCAAGGCAAGGCAAGTTTATTTATATAGCACCTTTCAACACAAGGCAATTCAAAGTGCTTTACAAAAAATGAAAGACATTAAGAAAATGGCATTTAAAATCAGTCATTAAAAAGAAAAGATAATAAAATAAACATCAAAAGAAAAAATACATGGATAAAAGTTACAGTGCAGTTTAAGATGTGAAAAGTTCAATTAAAAAGCAGCGGCAAAAAGAAAAGTCTTTAGTCTGGATTTAAAAGTAGTCAGATTTGCAGCGGACCTGCAGGTTTCTGGGAGTTTGTTCCAGATATTTTGAGCATAATGACTAAACGCTGCTTTACCATGTTTAGTTCTGATTCTGGGGACAGAAAGCTGACCAATCCCTGAAGACCTGAGAGATCTGGATGGTTCATAATTTAGCAGGAGGTCAGAAATGTATTTTGGGCCTAAACCATTCAAAGCTTTATAAACCAGCAGCAGTATTTTGAAATCAATTATTTGACACACAGGAAGCCAGTGTAAAGACTTCAGAACAGGAGTGATGTGATCCACTTTCTTAGTGTTAGTGAGGACTTCGAGCAGCAGCGTTCTGAGTCAGCTGCAGCTTTCTAATAGATTATTTAGTGAGACCTGTGAGGACACCATTGCAGTAGTCCAGTCTACTGAAGATAAAAGCATGGCCAAGTTTTTCCAAATCCTGCTGTGACATCAGTCTTTTAATCCTAAATATATTCTTTAGGTGATAGTAGGCTGATTTAGTAACTGTTTTAATGTGAGTGTTGAAACTTAGGTCAGAGTCCATGATTATACCTAGATTTCTGGCTTTACCTGTTGTTTTGAACATTGCAGACTGAAGCTCAGCGCTAACTTTTATACGTTCTGCCTTGGCTCCAAAAACCATTAACTCAGTTTTAACTTTGTTTAATTGGAGAAAGTTCTGACACATCCAGTCATTGATTTGTTCAATGCACTTACTCAGTATTTGAATTGGAGCATAGTCTCCTGGTGAAATTGTTACGTAAATGTGTGTGTCATCCGCATAGCTATGGTAACTTTTTTTGTTGTTTTTCATTATCTGAGCCAGTGGTAGCATGTAGATGTTAAAGAAAAGAGGCCCCAAGATGGAGCCTTGAGGAACCCCACATGTCATATTTGTACACTCAGATGTGTATTTACCTATAGAAACAAAGTTTTTTCTGTCCTTTAAGTGGGATTCAAACCAATTTAGAACTGTTTCTGAAAGTCCCACCCAGTTTTCTAGTCGGTCTAGTAATATGTTGTGGTCAACAGTGTCAAACGCAGCACTGAGATCTAATAATACTAACACTGAAGTTCTGCCACTGTCTGTGTTTAAGTGGATGTCATTGAAGACCTTTACAAGAGCAGTCTCAGTGCTGTGGTTTGGACGAAAGCCTGACTGGAACACATTGAAACAGTTATTTAAATGCAAGAAATTACTCAACTGTTGAAAAACAACTTTTTCGATGATTTTACATAGAAATGGCAGGTTTGATATGGACCTGTAATTGTTCATTACTAAAGCATCTAGATTATTCTTTTTTAAGAGCTGTTTAATGACTGCAGCTTTCAGGGCCTGTGGAAAAACACCTGAGTGAAGAGATGTGTTTACTATATAAAGTAGATCTGAGGCCATACACATCTTTGAAAAATCCTGTTGGAATAATATCAAGGCAGCAGGAGGAGGATTTCAGAAGTTCAATAATGTCCTCTAGGTTTTTATCATTACCGGTAATCTGATTCAGACATCATGACACAATCATGATGTCTGAATTGATATTAGGTGGACATAGGGACAACACATTTGCTGTACCTGATACAGAGGCACTGACTGCTTGTCTGATTTTCTGAATTTTTTCAGTGAAGAAGGAGGCAAAATCATTGCACGCCCTCATGGATAGAAATTCAGAGGCTACTGACAATGGGGAGTTAGTTAGTCTGTCGACGGTAGCAAACAAGGAACGTGCGTTGTTTTTGTTTTTGGTAATGATGTCAGAGAAGAAAGACTGTCGTGCGTTTTTCAATTCCAAATTATAAAGGCCAAGTCTCTCTTTATAGATTTCAAAGTGAACCTGGAGATTTGTTTTTCGCCACCTACGTTCAGCTTTTCGACACTCTCTTTTTTCTGCTCCCGCGGTCATGGCCTTTCTCCATGGAGATATTTTCTTCCTAGTCACTTCCTTTATCTTATTTGGAGCAATAGCATCTATAACATTTTTAATTTTTGAATTAAAATGATCTACTAGCTAATTTATTGAGATGTTAACAGGGGCAAGTGTGGAAGAAAAATTCTGAGTAAAGATTTCCCTAGTATTTTACCTTTTACATACCTCTTTTTGAACATTTTTGTGAACAGAAATAGAGCTCTCAAAGAAAACACAGGAATGATCAGAGAGTGCAACATCAGTCACCACAACCTTAGAGATATTCAGACCCTTTGAGATAATTAAGTCCAGTGTGCCCCTTATTGTGCGTGGGCTCCGTCACATGCTGAGTCAGTCCATAGCTATCAAGAACACAAAACAGTTCTTTAGCCCCTCTGTCCTGGGGGTTGTCAACATGGATGTTAAAATCACCAACAATGACTAGACGGTCAAAGTCAATACACACTATAGACAGCAGTTGAGTAAAGTCATCAAAAAAGCTTGTACAGTATTTGGGTGGTCTATAGATATTTAGGAACAGAGCCTGAGAGGAGCATTTCAGCTGAAGGGCCACATATTCAAAAGAAGCAAAGTTCCCATAATATGTCTTCCTGCATTGACTGGAATCATTGAACAAAATAGCAACTCCACCTCCTATTCTTATGCATTCTTTCCTGACTCATAAAACTAAAGTTGGGAGGGGTTGATTCGATAAGAAAAGCTGCACTGTTATTTTGTTCAATCCAAGTTTCTGTTAAAAACATAAAATCGAGATTGTGCTCAGTAATAAAATCATTGATTAAAAATGTTTTTCCTGCCAAAGACCTTATATTTAATAAAGCTAGTTTAAGTTTATTGGATACACTATCAGTAAGATTTTTTGTGACAAGCTGTGGCTGACATGGAATCACTGCCAAATTTGATAAGCTCACACAAACGTTTGAGCACTTCCTGTTTCCAAGCTGATTCACCGCTCTTAATCTATTACCTATCAACACAGATATCGGCAAAGCTAAATGAAAAGGAAAACAATATTATTTTTAACTCTCGGGCACAATTTGATAATTAATTTGTAGATAAAAGTGTTAAATTGTTTATTTTACACGAAGATTAGTTTTGGCCAACAGTACCAGTTATTGCAAACATCCGTCTCAAATTCAGGGCACTATTTTTATTTGGAGGCAAATTCATTGGGTGGAATTAATGAATTTTGAATGTACACTAGACTAGAATTTCAGTATAAGAGAGCATTAATACTTTTTGCATGGCACTTCAAAATCAAATGCTATAGTATTAAGAAATGGAAAACCCAATCCAAATCCTCTTAATTATTAATTCACTGTGACACTGTGTCCCATAATGACCCTCAATCTAAATGATTATAGAAGAAAATGATGAGTTTTGTCGAACAGTACCAGTTATTGCAGGCATCTACAGGCAGGGTAGTCCCGGCTGGGTATGTCCCCCCCTGGTGGTAGCAGGGGCAGTGGGCCAGGGGCACACAGCTGCCGTTGAGCAGGTAGAAGCCCGGGGCGCAGTAGCAGCCGTCGTAACAGGCGGTTGCACACTCCACCTCTGCGGGGGTCATGTCCAAACACACCCGTGGACACGCACCGCCGTGAGCCTCACACTCTGCTGACGTCATATTCACCATGCCCTCTGGACACACACCTGTGAGGAGTGGAGTGGAAGTAAAGACTGAATATATTAAACAGGCATATACAGGTGTTTATCTCTCATATCGGAAAAGGAAAAACTTCAAAAAATGGGGAAAAATGGAAGACATTTCAGGGAGAGCAACAGAGGAGGGGTCCCTCTCCCAGGAGAGACAGACGTGCAATAGATGTCGTTTGTAAATGAAAAACGTATGAAAACCTCACCTCTGGCCGGCAGAGAACTCACTGCTACAGTTTGAGTTTCTCCTTTGTTACCTGTAGTATTTTGGATCCTGTTGTATTTTTGAATTTTTATTTTCATTATCCAGAATATTTTTACATAGTTTTGTTTATATTGTTTGTATTTGATATCATAGTTTTCATTTTATTTATAATTGCTCATTTTCTTTTACCGTTTTTCTAAGTATTTTAAGTATTGTATTATAAAGTCTGAACACACTTCTGCTTCTGTGACGAAAGAATTTCCCAAATTTGGATCAATAAAGTATCTATCTATCTATCTATCTATATAATACATTTACAACAAAGATAGTCCAAATGCTTGAAGAATGTATGTGTCTATAATATATAAGAAGAAGATGAAGATGGATCCAGGTGGATGTCAACAATCACACAATGCAGTACCTGAGCAGGGGTGTGAGTTGCAGTCTCCTGTCTGAATGTGTGGCCCCGGGCAGCTGCTGCCCCCATGCTGTGGCGAGGGTGAACTGCAGGATCTCTGTCTCGTTTGGACGCCAGAGTCACACTCTGATGAACACTGAGACCACAATGCCCATGCTGACCAGCCGCCGTTCACTGCAAGTAAATAATAACAAATCAGCTTTTCTTTCTAACATTCAATTATGGGAATGAAGATAAACATCTTTCGTACCTGGACAGTGTACAGTGTTACAAGGCTCTGGCTCCTCGCTGTCTCCATCGCAGGCAGAGTCAGCATGTGTATCGTTGAAGTGTGTGAGTGTGTGGTTGCAGCTGCGGAATCGCCGTCTGATTCCGACATCATCTACATGGTTGAAACATGTCTTACTGCACTCTGACCAGCTGGTCCATTTACTCCAGACTCCATCTGGTATCACTGCACAAGAGGAGGATAGAGAAATCATTATATATGCAAGGCATTTACAGAACTAGGATACTACCATGAGACTTGCATTTCATTATTTGAAGGCTGAACTGTTATTTTTCATGGAGTGAAAGTCTTTACACCTAATAACTTATTAAACTGGCTTTATTATACTTTAAATCCCGAAACAATACATCAACAGTTAGTGGAGAGAAGCCCACAAGGTATTGCAAATGTAGGATAAGTCATTTTTTGGACACATTGTATATATTTTGTTAAGCGCAAGATCCAATGCAGCACTTAAAGGTGGGGTAGATAATTTTGGAGAAACCAGCTCGAGTGAACATTTTTTGAAAATACACAGCCGGAACAAATCTGCCACTTCCTTACAGAGCCCCTCCTCCAACACACACGAACGCGCACATGACCAATGAGGGCATGAGATAAGATTGTGCACAGATGGAAGGCTGACAGGCAGGTAGGCCATCCAGTTATTTTAGCCGGGCTGGCTAAAATGATTGGTCGTGCTTTTTACAGTACTACGGATTCCACAGAAGACGTTTTTTAATGGATTTTTTGTCAAAGCACTTAAGATATTTATTGCTATCGGGATGTTAAGAGCATTCCATGGAATATAACAAAAAGTGTATCTCGAGCCGGTTTCTCAAACTTACCTACCCCACCTTTAAGTCCCACATTTAAAGGATTTGTTGTGTTATACTGTAGATCTAATGTAACAAATGTAAAATGCCTTAAAAAGCATCAGTTAAGAATAAATCCCTAAAAAACAACATATGCAGTACAGTACAGTGCAGTACATGGGGTGTGAGTTAGTTTACATACCAGGGCGGCAGGGGGGGGAGCAGCGGCGGACCTCAGAGGAGTCTCCGGGACACGGTTTGACTCTGACTGCTCCAGCTGGGTTCACTGGAGACCTGAGGAGAAACACACAAAGCATAAAGACTCCCGATACAGATTTCATAAGTGGTGTGTGAGCCGTAGAACAGCATCTGTCCCTAACTAATTGATAGTGCATTAACTTAACAAAACCTGTAGGTAAATTACACACAGTAAATGATTCAGTGAAATAATGGCATGACACATCAGGATAAAATAAATATATGCAACCAACAATTGAAAAATGTAATTGAAAAAGCAAACGGAATTATTGATAAAATTCAATATCATCACAGTTCTGTTAAAAGAAGTTTAGTGGAGAGTGCAATGAGGCAGGGGTGAGCTTTGATAGCTTTATGAGTAAGATGCTTCATAAATGTGTAAAATGAAACAGGCTCACCTGTAGCGTTGCTGGAGTCCCAGACCACAGGTTACATCACACGGTGACCACGACGACCAGGCTGACCAATGACAGGCCGCCACACAGAGGGAACTGTCACAGGTTACTTGTCCGTCTATGCACACGCTGATGGAACAAAAACCCAGCAGTCAAATGATCTGAGATATTGCTGTTTAAATGTACTGTTCTGAAAGATTTAGATTCTAATAAGCATCTTAGAAATAGCATCAATTAGGCAAAACAAGGCATGCTTTCAGATTGGAAAGCAAAAATAAATATATGTTTGTCCCTCACCATGCGGTGCACTGGTCCCTGTTGACGGTCTGTCCTGGCTGGAGTGTGTGACCGTGCCACAGACAAACACATTGGCTGGAATTTACACAACGCCCACCCTGAAGGTACCGATCATTAGCACAGCGACACCCTGGAAAATAAAGATTTGATGTCTTAATTAGTATTTCAGCTACCACTGAACTAGCCTTCGTTAACTATTATCATTCCACAAGCTTCAGCACAGGTTTGTGCATTTTAAATACCCTTATCAAGATAAGGAAATAATGATCAATAGCCATCAATTAGTTGACATTGGACAACAGATTATTTGATTTATTCCAACTAGATTTTAGAGTTTCTAGTGAATTGTATAGTGCTCATTTTGACACAACTTAATTTGAAAAGTAACAGACCTGATTGATTCTGGCAACATTAACCAACCACAACTAAATGCATGTCTCCAAAATTACTTTTAATCTTTACAATGTTTACAATAACAGCAATTTCAAGTCATTGTTATGTCTCTCAAATTTGTAAAAGGAATGAATGTTGAATATACACGAGACCAGGGGTTCCCAAGAGAAATTACTCCTGTTGGAAGTTGCGCCCCCCCCCCCCCAGCGGAACAACTGGAAACAATTCACAAAGGGGTAAACTGTTTAAAACACATGCTCAAAGTAAGCCGGATTTTTCCGATGTGTTTATGTGGATTCAAAAGTCGTAAATAGTCTACAAAATGGAGGAGACTGATCTGATCGGAGCACTGTGACAAATAATCCAACTGAACCCGGCATGGACAATGACTATGTTTTAAAAATGTGCTTATCCAGAAAAGCCTGGTTTGGACACTTTACGGGCAGAAGAAACATTTCTATTAAAGAAAGAATTATACATTTCTGTCTTTTTATGCCTTTATTAGCTACTAACTTGAATTTTTATTCAAATGAATGAATCAATTATTTTGTATATTTTATTGTAATGTAGAGACAAGGCTTTTAGTGACAATCATGTGTTGCATTACAATTACATGTAAAAAAAAAAGAAATTAAAAAAAATTAAAATAAAAAGGTCTAAATATGATATTTGGTCTCAAATCGTCTAAGGCCTGGTGCCACCCCTGCGATCTTTGGCGCCCCCCAGGTTGGGAACCACTGCACTAGACTAGCATTTCAGTGTAAGAGACCATTAATAATTTGTGCATGGCACTTCCAAATCAAATGCCATATATCTAGTGTAAATTATTTAAAATCCAAATTCTCTAAATTATTCATTCACTGTGACACTGGGACTCAGAAATGTAATCAAAATCCCTCAATCTACATGATTATAGTAGAAAATGATGACATCACTCTAGACCAGAGGTGCCCAGTATGTCGACCGGGGCAAGGCTGGTAGATCACGAGTCATTCATTAAAAAAAAATCCAGCTCCGTTAAAATAGACAAAACAGGTTTTGATCCCTCCTCCCTTGGCGACTTAATTCAGTAGTTTACTTGATTGACAGAAAAAGCGACCTATCGCTTTCCAGTCTGTTAACCCAGAATGCAAAGCGATAAAAAGGGGCTGCAGCGGATCTGATACAGACTGATACAGATTTGAACACTTCTATGACATCACAGAAGTGGTGCTACGGCTATTGGGCCAACTCCACCGATCAGGAGGAGACAGCCACGTACATTGCTGTTCGAAAGCGCTGGAGACGCTGTAGTACATATGCCAGGCCTGTAGATGGTGCTGTTCTCTCAGAATCAGTCCATGCAAAGACAGTGTTAAACTGAGCGAAATGAGGAATGGCTAAAATGCATGATCTGTTTGGTATTTTGAAAAAAAAAAAGTATAAATATGCCTTATAGGTATGGTCCTACACTATATTATTCAAATATAGCATGATAGGTCCAAACAAAGACAAACAAGAGACAAACATCAAAATGAGTGCGGGACCGAGCAAAAAGCTAACATACCACTTCCACCCAGAATGGGAGGAAGAATATTTTTGAGGTAATGTCACATTCAAAGGTTATTTGCCTTATTTGTAAAGCAAGCGTCGCTCTGCCAAAGAAAGGTAACGTGGAGAGGCATTATCGGAGTGTTCACAAGGCATATGACAGCGACTTCCCTCCGAGTAGCGAGTTGAGAAAGAGAAAGGTCATGTATTATTGCTACAAAAACATTATCTCGCAGTCTTAGTGTCGCCAAGTCGTTTCTAACATGCAAAAAGACAAACAAATGCGTCTATGGTCGGTGCATTTTCGACCTTTCCAATCGAGACGAGATCTCTCTCTCCCCCGTCTGTGTGCAAAGGGGCGGGGCAGTTTACACACACTCGGCTGCTACATGCAGCAACACACACGCAGCTGCTACATGCAGCAACACACGGCGGGGATGGCGGAGAGAAGCGCTCCAAGGTGTGGTTAAATGTTACCCGTCTTGAGGTGGACAATGCTCGTTGCCAAGAGTGTTTAGCATGTAAGGGCGGTAACACGAGCACTTTGTCTAAACATTTAGCAAACGTGCACCACATTCAGACGGAGGAATGCACCGGGTTCGACTGTCTTTCTAGTAGCTCTGTATCCCCATCCACGAGTAACGTTTCCACGTCAGGTTTTATGTATGCTAGCAGCAACACACGGAGTTAACTACATTATACAAACATGGGTTAATGATTAGAGGTAACAGTCAGACTTCATCTTTATTTTGTTAAAGTTTCAGCTATTCTGTTTACAGTTCTGTCATCAGATTATTTAATACGATTTGTTAAAACATTGTTGTTTCTTTTGATGTGAAATATTATTTATTTAATTTAAATAAAAAGCAATGTTAATTTTGTTCACAATTTGTTTAGTTTGTTTAATAATATATGTATTTTTGAATCAAGTAGTATTCATCTTTATTGTCTTCATTGTTAGTTTCCACATGCCTAAAACAACCTCAAGCTAAATCTAAAAGTTGATGGCTAAATAAGAGCGTTTGAGAAATTGTGAAAGGCATACAGTAATAGTCCGAATAGTCGATTAATCGTTTCATTAATCGATAGATTAATCGATTATCAAATGAGTCGTTTGTTGCAGCCCTAAAACGTGTTATTCAGCAACCCTTGCAATTTGGGATTTTATTTTTGGTTGGTAGACCTCGGTGAGCTGGTCATTTCAAAAGTAGCTCAGCAGCCAAATAAGTGTGGGCACCCCTGCTCTAGACAATTGATTAAAAAATGACACCGTACCCCCTCCTGTGCGTCTTACCAGGTACACATGCTGCAGTGCAGTTGCTGGACGAGCTGAGATGTGAGCAGGTAGGAGGACATGGCTCCACCCGTCCAGCCTGGCAGTCAGCCTCTGTCACCAGCACCATCCCCTCCACACAGCCTGAACAAACAGGAAGCACATGTAAGGCAAGGCAAGTTTATTTGTATAGCACTTTTCAACACAAGGCAATTCAAAGTGCTTTACAAAAACACACATTAGAAACATTAAAAAGCAAAGATAATAAAATATGAACACGGGTACATGAATAAAAGTTACAGTGCAGTGTAAGATATGAATAGTTCAATTAAAAACAGCGGCAAAAATAAAAGCCTTCAGCCTGGATTTAAAAGTAGTAAGAGTTGCAGCAGACCTGCATGTTTCTAGTTTGTTCCAGATATTTGGTAATATCCCAAACCTAATTCTCCGATTTCCTCTACCCCTAGTCTTCCCGTGAAATTATAGTTCTTATGACACTTTTCTAACCTTTTTATATTCCTTTCATCCTTCTCTTTCATTCATTTTGCAACACATTTCCCCCTGTTTTACTGTCACCCGAACCCATCTTTGACCTATAAACCACTTTTCTTTTCAATTCCCAGAATTAGGATATTTAAACGTGTTTTAAGACTTTGCTCATGAATGAAACTGAATGAAATTAGAATTGGATATAAATCAAACACCGGCAGAGTTTAGTGTTTGACAGTCTGCCCCACCTGTCTGTGTTCCGATGTCTTTGGTGCAGGGCTGGCTGTTGCAGCTCTGGCTCTGCAGGGTCATGCCCCCACAGTCCCGCCCACCGTTCTTCGGAGGAGGATCGGAGCAGCTTCTGTTCCTCTGCCTGACACCCCCTCCACACTGAGCGTCACACTCGGACCACTCGCTCCACTCTGCCCAGTGACCATCAACTACAAGAGGAGAAGAACCATATGCTAATGACAATAAGGCCTTGAAACTTGAAACTGGTGTTATATGAAAGAATCGTCTTGTTTGATATCAGATTCAGGGAACAGACCTGGACATGCTCGAGGGAAACAGGCTCGACCATCAAACTGAGCTCCACCACAGGCCCCTCCTGGCAGAGCCTCCCTCAGAATGTCCCTCTGCCTGAACAAGGAGCCCAGACCACAGGACACACTGCACACACTCCATGCTGTCCACGGGGACATGATGCAGTCCACTATACAGGA
The DNA here is from genome assembly GCF_949606895.1 of Notothenia rossii. Lineage (NCBI taxonomy): Eukaryota > Metazoa > Chordata > Actinopteri > Perciformes > Nototheniidae > Notothenia > Notothenia rossii. Next base: position 10,388,180 of record NC_136911.1, on the reverse strand, counting down.
GAGGAACAAATGTGGCAAGAATATCCCTCTTCTGTTTTGTCTTATTTCCACTTTTACAGTGTCCTTCTATCTTACCACAGTCTTTCTCATCTGATCCATCCACACAGTCCTTCTGCAGGTCACATCTGCGGTCCAGGTGAACACATTCCCCACTGTTGCAAGAGAATTGTTTGTGTGAGCAGGGGCTCGGCACTTGGGGGGCCCATGTGGTCACTGCAGGTCTGGCTGTTGTGCCTGATAATACAAGGGAATACAATAAAATAACAATTTGAACACACAGTCTTCCCAGGAACTATACATCAGGTCTTTTTTTCTTTTATATTTTGCATTTCTGTGAAGTTCATCATTCAAAATAAACATGAATGCATTTTCAATAAGGTCAATAACAGCTATTTTACATATTTTTCCGTGCTTTCCCCCGCAACAGTTTGTTGATGCATACCACAGCGTTCTTCATCCGACCCGTCCAAACAGTCCTGTCTGCCGTCACACACCTGTGCCGAGTCGACACAGCCAAAGGACCGGCACACAAACTGGCCTTCGACGCAAAGCACCCTGGGTTTAGCATCATCATCGGGGGTTGTAGCGTTCCATGAGGCTGTAAATGAAAAGGAAATAAGTCTCATATGTCAATTTGTGTCTCTTCTGTACAAGTGTTAATCAATGGGTCCTGCCTGGATTATGGATAACCAAAAAAGGCTGTATTGTGTCTCACTTGTTGTGGTTTGCAACCCAGGTTTTCCAGAAGAGCTTGTGGTGAGATACAGTCCAGGGTGACCTGTCGTGACCCCTGGGAAGATGAATGTTTTGAATAATCAAACATCACTTGCAACAGGCACACATAAACGGGGGGTTAAAATCCAACGGCAATCAGAGAAAAGCAGACTTGAACAACCATTGATTGTACCTGTACTTGGAGTTGTTGTGACCCCAGGGCTTTCAACACCAGGAATGCCACCTTGGGACCTGGTGGTATGGAGGCCTGGGGCACCTGTTGTACTGTCACCATGGAAACCTGGTCCCCCCGAGGAGCTGGTCTGGTTTTGCAACCCTGGAGAGCCTTTGGTTGGAGCCGTGCCTGAGGAAGAGGAATCCAAAAACATACATTGATAAGGAAAATAGTCCAAAAGATACTGTGTATTTCTTGACTCAACTGTAAGATTAAATGCTTTCAATCACAAGTAAGGCAACTCAAATGTGGTGAGGATTAAAAAGAAGATTACAAATTGACATGACCAAACATCGCTCAGGTCTCACCACAGTTGATCTCGTCAGAGCTGTCTTTGCAGTCCGGTCTACCATCGCAGAGCACAGAGACAGGGACGCACTCTTCAATGTGCTGGCAGGCAAACAGGCCTGGCTTACAGCGCAGCACCGTCACTCTCCCACCACCAGAGGGGGATGTGGTCACCCTGCTGGGGGTCACCAGCTCATCTAAAATAGCAGGAGGAGAAAGTGTATCATGTTAACTGATGTAAAGTAGGGCCAGCCATATTTCTCTAAAACCAGTGGTGTAGTGGGGATTTTTTTACTGGGTGGACGGGGTGGTGGGTGGACGGGAGACACTATGGACGCGCTCGTGAACTGTCAACGGGGGGGGGGGGGGCTTGGGGGACCTCTGTGTCGCCTGTCAGCGCAACTTACATGATGCCGTTTAGACAACATAATAATAAAGGGCGGTGCCGGCTGTCAGCGAACCGATCCGGCCTTTCTGCGCGACTATCACTCAAATGCGGGACATAGTCTCAATGTGTGGGACGCGGGACAATTAATAAAAATGCTGTGTGTGCAGTCCCGCACAGTGCGGGACACCTGGTCACCCTACACACACGGTTCTGCCCCTCACACACACACGCTTCAAATCAAGTTGCATAAATGCTTGAGCTACGTTTTTATTATAATTACTGTGAAATCTGCCTATTATGTTTTCGTCATTATTACAACAAACCCACAGTTGCAACTGATAACACTGGCAATGATTTTAGATGTATTAGACTATTAAAAAAAGAAATCATGCTTCAAATAAGTGGGGGTACTGCGTACCCCCGCGTCCAACGCCCACTACACCATTGTCTAAAACAAATAACTCACTTATAAGCTAGTAAACAAGAAGACATTGTGAAAATTCGGGGTTTTATCCTTTAGTTGTACATCATTTCTTTTTACGTTGTTTTTTAAAATATTTTAATCGTTAAACATTTATTAGAATTATGACTATTATCTTTTTTTATTTATTTCTGTTGTACCTATATGTTCACTTTATTTTATAGGGTTTTATATTGTTGCATCTATTCACTTGTCTTGTGTCTTATCTTTCCGAGATAAATCTTTATTTATTTTATAGTATTTCATTTTTTTGTTATCATACCTTTTAACTCCTTGTGTCTCTTAACCTGTTCAAATGTTATATTTTGCTAAAGGTTCTAACATCTGATCTGAGGGGAATTTCTTGTTGTTTATTTTTAGCTTGTGATGTGTGCCATTTTGTAAAGCACTTTGAGCTTCACGTGATGTATGAAAAGTGGTATATAAATCAAGCTTTATTATGAGTATTATTAATTTGATTCCTCACCTCCTCTGCAGCCGAGGATCTCCGCCCGCAGGTAGAAGGTGTGTCTGAACTCCACAGGGATGATGCGCAGGTAGCGAGCTCTGACCAGCCGCCCAAGCCAGCGGGTCACGGGGGTCCTGCCCACCATCCGCACCTCAAACACCTACACCACCACAGAGAGGATGTGGATTGTCTTAGATTTAACTTTCTCATATGGGGATGTATCAATAAACTGGAAACACATTGTCATTAAAGAGTCGAAATGTCCAAATTAGAAAAAAAGACCTTATCAGGACCACCCGGCTGCCCATCCTCAGTATAGTCTGTGAAGAGGCTGCTGTCTAGGGCGAAGGCCAGGCGGTATTTGGTGAGGTAACCCCACATGCGTTCACTGCCCTGGGTCACCACCCCTGACACCCACATGGGCTCCAGGAAGTCCACTTGAAAATATGGCTTGGGATCTGTAGGTAAGGGGCTCCACCCAGGCTCCATAACCTGACTGCACATATAGAGGATATGGTTTGTTCTTTTTCTGTATGCTTTATATTGTTTTGGTTTTTTAAATGCATGAAGAGATCAATCAATGGTTGAGACAACATTTGTTTTCTGTGTGTTCTTTCTGCTATATTGGGTTTTTTCTTTCCAGTATTTATTATCTATCAGGTCACTCACACATTAGGGACAATGTTAAGTCGTCCAGCATCAGCAGGGTTGTTTTCCCGATAGGAGGATGAGGACAGCTGACCATATCGAATCCTCCCATCCTCCAGGCCAAGGGAAGAGGAGCAGATGCCTGCAAGAATATAATGATTTTTATAACCATTTAACAGAGCCAGTTTGGCAAACCGAACTATGAAAAAAAAAAAAGATTAAGGATAATGGCTTGCGGTAATATATTTTTTAAATGAACTGTTAATGAATGAATGTGAACTGTATTTACACTCACCACGATATCCGGGGACACCATCCTGTAAATACATTAGAACATAAGTTAAATGTATATTGATGTGGCGTATTCTGTCGGCAGGTCTTTCAGTGCCAAGATGGGTGGAAAAACAATAAATAACTACATTTTACTACTTGACTGAGCATGTTAAATGTTAATATTACTTAAACAAGTACGTTTTATAATTTGAAGGCATCCATAGTCATCGCTGTTAAACTGATCTGTATTGTATGCTGCAAAAGGGTGTTTGTGTATTTGTTTGTATGTCATTTGAATGAAAAATTTTTGAATCAAATGTATCATATCTGGTAAACTCTTTGGGAATTATTATCTTAGGTTTAAAAAAATCTTTGGACATAAAAGAAGTAAAGAAAAAAGGCATAAACATCAGTGATGAAGAAATTAAGTATTTGGAAAATCTGATGATTAATTGAAGTGTTCGTCTACCGTTGGTGTTACTGCAGGATGAGTAACAGCAGCTTTGGATGGAGTCCTGAGAGGAGCTGGGGTGGGTGTGTGTGGTCTGTACATAAGCACACAACCATGACAATTAGAAAATACCTAACATTCTTCTTCATCACTTCACATCATTTACTACATCTATTATAAGCACCACTATGAAAATAATGCCTTTTACCTGTCTGACTGGGTGGTGATGTTTTCATAGTAGTGGCAGCCAGTTTCATCCTCTCCTTTGGGACAGTTGGGGATCCCATCACAACGCTGCTTTGCCTCAATGCAGCCCCCTGGTGGTGGGCAGGAGAACTGACCAGCAGGACAGCTACGTGGACTGATAGGGGTGGGGGATGGCTGCGTACCTACAATTGAGTAATGGTCAGACTACGGTAATTCAAAATGGTTTCCTTTTTGAAAATAAATGGAGAAAGGGGATGACATGCAGCAAAGGGCCATGCGTGGGACTCTTCTACACTAAATGAAACTGAGGTGTGTTGTGACGTGCTCACCACAGTATAGCTCATCTGATCCATCCCCACAGTCATTGACTCCATCACACACCACTCCCAGTGGACCTGCTGGCACACAGCGACCGTTTTTACACTGGAACTCTTTTTTTCTGCAGCCACCTGCTGGGGTGACTAAGGAGGGAGGAGTGGGAGTGGTCGACCAGTGGTTACCTGTTGGCCAGGGGACGAGAGCAATTAGGAATCTCATTTGTAGACAAAAATCATAAGCAAAGCAGCATTAAACTATCTCCTTACTATCTCCGCAGCCCATGATCTCAAGGCGAAGGTAGATGCCGTTCTGGAAGTCGTGTGGCAGCAACCGGACAAACTGAGCCGACACCATCCTGTCCAGCCGGCTCTCTGCCACCCCGCGGTCATCATGGTTACCATTGAAAACCTGGAGGGAGAGTAAAAAATACATCAATTACAAAATATGTAAAAGCAATGACAATGGGCCTTAAATGCATGTGATGGAGAGTAGAATGGATTTGGTAGGTTTTGTTGTCTAACCTTGGCTCTGGGACGGGCATTAGTAACAAGCTCTTTGTAAGTGTACCACCGTCTGCTGTCCTGGCTAAACTGGAGGTAGAAGCTGGAGACAAATGTGCCAAATACACCACCACCCTGGGTTAGCACACCTACAGGAGGGGGAGAGATGAAATGTGTTTATATACGGTATATAATCTCATGTTGGAATTGGCAATTTAGTAAACCAGCATTGCTGTGTTCGGTGTTCTACGGCATCCGCATGAATGTTTACCGGTGATGTTGTATGATTTCAGCAGGTCTATCTGTAGGTACGGGCTCTGTGTGGTGCTGGCGTGTCCCTCAGGCCTCCGCTGTGGTAGATCCTTATACTCCTCTGGCTCTGGACTCCAGCCCTGTAGACAAAGGTTTTTGCAGATTACAAGTAATGTTGCAGCAGGATGGTAGAGATTGGGAAACTTCCCATGTTGTAGACTTGAAAGCATTAACTTCATCAAGATTACAGAGTTGGCTATTTGCAAAGCAAAACACAGTTTTTTGACAACATTATATGTTAGATAAAGCCTTTGGCATCCATTGTTTTTAGTTGAAAGCACTTTAATATTAGTAGCTGCCAAATTTGATATAGAGCTTTCAGTTTAGTTTCCCAGTTTTATTCAGAGAATGACTTGGAAGTTAACGTAAAAAAAACCTCTAATACAGACATTATTTTTGCGAGATTTGGTGTATTATTGGACCATTAAAGAATTAATGGCATTTCATCTTACACATATCAAGTCAATTCCCCCAAAACCAAAAGTGTAATGCTGCTAGTGACCTAAAAGGAAAACCAAGGGTCACCAAAAACAGCCGAGATTAAAATCAGCTTGGTGTACCTGAAGGTCTGTATGGGGGTCCTGCCAATGGAGGCGGCCTGCCTCAGGCGGGTGCCCAGTCTGCTGTGACGAGGCTCTGAAACTGGAGGCTGGGAGGGTCTGAACACCCAGAGGAGACCAACACTCATCTAAACACAGTGAGAGGAGAGGTAAGATAATATTACAATGAATGGAAGTAAATAAACCATTAAATAAAAGTCCTAGAAAAAAATATGAAATGGTCTATCTCTACCATAGACTAGATATAGATATAGATATAAAGGTCTCTACCTGGGAAACTGCATGACCAACTGATCATTTGAAAAGTACACTAACCTCCAGGAGGAAGTGGATATGTTGGAATCAGAGGTGTAGTGCCCTCTGCTGGCTTGGAGGTCACAGTGACTGGACTTATTGTCACAGTGATGGTGTCATTTCCTCCTGCAGAGCGGTTGTAGAACAGAAAGGTTAATGTTAGAGAGCACTCGCTTTAATATTGCAGTAATTGAAACATTGAACTGGAGGTTATATCTAGAGTGCTTTCGTTTTGTCTTTGAAGGATTAAATTAGTAGGATTAAATTAGTAGGATTTCTTACTATTTTTTCATGAACTTATCCTCTTTTCAAGTTTCAACTATATAAACTAATTCAGGTACACTTGAGATATGTCTACCTTAACAAGAATAGGGGAGTAAGGGTTCACCTCCTTGACCTACATTTAAAGAAAAAAGGATACCAATATGGAAAAAAAGGATCCTAAATGTCAGAGATGAGGTTGGCATCAACGTCATCTTTGACATTTAGGATCACTTAGTGAGAACATTAGTAACGATTGATTAACTTGTGTTTGATTTGTGAAGGAAAAATGATGTTCATCATTAACCAGGAAGACATTTGTTTAGCATAGATAGCAGAACAACAGTCCCAATTTTACCTTGGCAGTAGCAACACCTGTCTCCCTCTCCAGGCACCAGATCCTGGCCCTGCACAAAAAAAACGACATTTAACATTTGATTGGGTGACACATTTGGTTTAAGTTGCTATGGAACACAACTATGTGGAGGTAGAGGAAGCAGAGCTGTTGATAAGACTATTTCCATGAGATACACATGAACACATTACACCCGTCCTCATCAAGCTCCACTGGCTCCCCATCCCCCAGAGAATTCAGTACAAGATCCTCCTGATGACGTACAAAGCCCTCCATAACCTGGCCCCATCCTACCTGACTGACCTCCTCCACAGACACACTCCCACTCGCTCCCTCCGCTCTGCCACTGCCAACCTCCTGTCCCTCCCCACCCGGACCAACCTCAAGTCTTGGGGCGACAGAGCCTTCTCCGTTGCTGCACCCACCCTCTGGAACTCACTACCCCAATCCATCAGAGATTCTTCCTCCCTCACAGCATTCAAAACATCACTCAAAACCCACCTGTTCAACACTGCATTCAACCACTGACCACCCCACTCCCTCCGTATTTTTTCTGTTTTGTTTATCTCTTTTTGTATTTCTTTGTCTTTTTTTGTTGTGTTTTCTTAAATTCTCTGTGAAAGCGTCTTTGAGTTTCATGAAAAGCGCTATAAAAGTCCCATGTATTATTATTATTATTATAAGATTGAAACAAAAGAGCATTTAGCACACATGGTCAAATACTCATGTACCAATGTACTGCATCATATTTCCATTTGCGTAATGGCTACATACTTACAAACTACACCACTATTGTCTCAAAATACACATGAGACACGCACACACAAAAAAGACACTGTTACCTGTGGACATCCACTGACAGCGTGAGGACAGTAGGGGGAACACTGCACTGTTAGGTTGGGCAGACAGTGACATAACTGGCAGGGGTCTGACCTCCATCTGTCTCCCACAGCGTGAGACTGACCCTGGTACTCACAATCACCACAGGGGTCTGTCTGGCACCTGTGGGGACACGGACACACACACACACACACACACACACACACACACACACACACACACACACACACACACACACACACACACACACACACACACACACACACACACACACACACACACACACACACACACACACACACACACACACACACACACACACACACACACACACACACACACACACACACACACACACACACACACACACACACACACACACACACACACACACACACACACACACACACACACACACACACACACACACACAATGTAAAATACATGCTGGAGTATTGGAATACATGTGTGTTTGCCCACACAGGCAGGGCGGTAGACAAACACACAAAATGGGACTTCTTTAAGGTTTGGTAAATGTAATTGATAGCATGGGATAGTTTGTCATCTTGATGTAACTTCAATATGTTTTATCTTTGAAGGATCCTTAAAATGTAGAGCAAATAGAGCAAACTAGTCAGTTATTACTCTGTGTTATATCGTGCAACTATTTAATAAGATCTCCTGTGGAGACCATGAAGTTGGCAGTACATTTTGATAAAAATTGCTTATTTTCTTTAAGAAGTTCTGTACAAGAGTGTCATTTTTGCCTTCAGATGTTAACCTGTTAACCTTTTTTTTCACGAAACTGTGTCTCAGGGCTTCTTAACATTTAACAAACTATGAATGTGTCATACCCACCTAACGGGAAGAGACTCAGCTAACTGACGATATGAACCATTTTTACCGTAACAAAACACAAGTCTCACAAGAAGCGTCTAAATGAGCCCTTAGCGAAAACGGGCTAATGCTATTTCTGCTCATAACTCACAAAAACTATCTTCATACTATCTGCACAAACAAAATATCATCTGAAAGCTGAGATTCCACAGATTCCATTGGTATAAGTCTCGTCACTGCACGGCCAGAACTCACTGAGCGAGCAGCCAGAACAGAGCAAGAAAACAACATCAGTTTTCAAAACCATGACAATAATTACATCTTAACTTTGCTGTTTTGTGATCAAAAGTTGTGTTCAAGGGAATAAAAACGCTGCTCAAGGTTAATCCAATGTCTCTGTGTCAATTTAAAATTATTACTGACAATCCATGATTCCATTTTTCTCAAAAACGCTCAAAAACGGAGATTTCATATGCATGCTTGTGAGAGCTACAACCCAGCTTCCGGTTTTGGGCGTGCTGGCATGCATTCACCAATGGTAATGTTTGGATGGATTTTGGAACTTCCCCTCGATTCTATTGGCTCTAACGGTTCAAAATTAAAACAAATGTTGTGATGGTGGCAGTAACAAATACAAAATAAAAACATTAACATTCATCCTTATGGAACCATTATAATCTACATCAAATTGGAAATTTGGCCACCCTAGTTAAAAGGATGTTGGGTTTTCCAATATCTTTAGAGTAAAACCTATAGGGGCCATGGATTCAGTACCTGAGAGTAGAAGTATAGTATTGTAATCAAGTAGTTAAGAATACCATGTGAACAGGGCTACGTACCGGCGGGCTTTCCGGTAAATTCCTCTACACGTTCTCCCGTCTCCATGCTTGATGGGGTTGTTTGGGCTGCGGAACGACCACTGGACACTCTGAACCCCACAGGGCCCCAAACACTCCCCCCACTCAGACCAGGAGGACCAGCCACAGTGCACTGTTGGGTGACAAAACTGACTGTGTACGATCGCTCAAACAAAGGTGCATATGGGTAAAAGTCAACTGTAGATTAGATGTTGATCTTAAGGTAAAACTGCCTGTTTCAGACTCACCTGAACAGTCTTGGTTAGACTGGCATCTTTGGGGCCTTCCCCTCTCACAAACACAGATCTCACAGTCCATTTTTATCTGCTGGCCCGGCCAGTAGCGCAAACCTGCCACTTCACACACACACTCCTCTGGTAGCACGCACTGTTGCTTATGGCTCATCACCTGGCCATCTGGACACCAACAACCTGGAGTTAGAGACAAGTTGAAATTGTGAGAGGAATGTAAATGACAAGCAGCAGCCATTTATTTTACAGCACAAGATATTCCATGGTCCTTTTCACTGACCAGGGGAGCAGGGTGCTATTGAATCACAGGTGGTCCCACTGCTGATGTGTGCACAGGACACTGGGCAAGGGGCACAGCTGTGTCTCACCAGCCCAGTGGGACAGCTGGTGTTTGCACAGCCATCATCAGGACAAGGTTCTGGGGTGGGACAGGAAACAAATGAGAGAAGTTAATGTTTTTTAATTATTTAGATCAGCGGTTTGTGTGAGGCGCGCCTCCCCGGAGCTTCAGGGGAGGCGCAGCGGGAGGAGAAAAAAATAACGAGAAACTGTGAAATCTAGCTAGTTAACTTCAGCTAACTTTATGCGAGCGGCAACATGGATCGATTTTTAGTGAAGTTACCTAAAGTTAGAGAGGAGACAGCGTCTGGCAGAAAACGTCACTTGCACACTTTTGGCTGTCTGTGGAGACCGAGTTCCCCCACCTCGCCAAAAAGGCTGTAAAAGTGCTCATTCTCTTCACCTCCACCTACCTGTGTGTGTGAGTGCGGGTTTTCCGCATTGACTTTGATCAAAAGCGGTCAGCTGCAGCCAGAGGATGATCTGCGTTTATTCCTGTCTACATTGCATCCCCGCATCATCCACCTGTGCGCATCAAAGATGCAGACTCATTGTTCCCACTAAAGTAGGGGTGAGTGTAATAAGGAGGCAAAGTTGACGTTCAGTGTGTTGCCGGGAGCATATAAGGATTTATCCACGATGTTGAAAATGTTAAAAATGTTTTTAAAAAATGTTTAAAACATAAAGATAAAAAGGTTTGAAAAAGTTATTGTTTAATGTTTTAACGCTGAGGCTACTCAGCCAATCAAATCGGTGCAGTCAGTGAGTCAGCACGATAGATTCAAACACGAGATGAGACAAGAAGAGAGAAACAGTCGGAGTGATTTCAAATGGCGTGCTCAAAAAAGAGAAAGGTAGACAGCGAAAACAGAGCATTTAATGACATTTTCTCTTCCTGGACCTGCATTATAGCAACAACAACAATAATAATAATAATGTTAATAGCAATAATAATTGGGAGGGGGGGGCGGGGGCGGCTGTTCTTACGTTCTCTGAGGGGAGGCTCTTTGCAACCGTATTGTTAATCTTTTTTTGATGAGATCTTGAATTTCAAACAACAATATATTTTAAGTAACAATAGATGCGCAACATTTAAATAGTGCAAATTAATAAATACTTGCTTTATTTAATAAAAAACGCAGATTGATTCGGTTCAATTATTTTCATTTCAACCTTTACTTACTGATTTCCATGGGTAGGTTGAATCCTGGGAGCTGGGAACAGTCTCTGCCTCCGTAGCGAGGAGAGACGCAGCCTCTGTGTCGGACCTGCACTCCACCACAGCTGGAACAGTTAGACCAGCTCCCCCACGGCAACCACCGACCATCCACTAAAGATAGCAGAGAGCATCCCTTTTTAGTACAAATACAGTAAATACTGTATGTGATTTTAACCTGTGGTATTGTTCATTATTAAACATATTCGTCTTAGAGTTCATGTCCACCTCCTTACCAGGGCAGGTGGTGTTGAAGCATTGCTGCCTCTGGAGGTCCTGCCCCCGACACTGGCGCAGTGGGTCTCCTTCAGGACAGGTTCTCTGCCGGCTCATGGACCCTGTCCCACAGGAGGCGGTGCAGGGGCTCCACGGACCCCAGGAGCTCCAGCTTCTGCAGCCCTGCTCATCAGAGGGGCCTCCAAGTGGAGCCAATGTGGAATCAGGGCAGTCTGTCACACCATTACACACCTATGGAACAATACAAGGTTAGTGAACAGGAATGTTAGTGAAGGGGAAGGAATATTTGTTGCTGTTTTCATTCATGGTATTGTTACAAAAAGCTCATATTTATTATATTTATTCATTAATAAGTTAATATAGTAAAGATGGCGGTACATGCTAATGCAGCGACCCCTCGCTCTCCTCATGTATACACTGTATGTGTCTGTTGATTTAGTGGGAAGCATTCTAAGTACTTGTTCTTCGACGCACAAAATTCTTTATTATTCTTCCGGGTTATTTTGCTCTTCTGCTCCCACAATCCACAACGCAGAAACTCCGTTCAAACATCCAAACGTTCAGCTCGGTCCGGAATCGATGGCTATTACTTTTCTCATTCATAACTTTCATAATTCCAGAGATATATCCCATAATTCATCAAATGTTTAACATGGAAGTCAATGGAGAAACTCTTCAGAGTTGAACAATCTTCATGTGACTTGAACTGCTAACTGTTCCTTCATACTTTCACTCAGAAACCTCATTCCAACTTTAAAATGTTACACTTCTTTCTGACATTATTCGTGTAACACAACTTTTGAATCCGATTCATACTTTTAGAAATATTAAACATTGTTCAGACCTTGGTAAAGAGGCCTTCTTCAGATTTTAGAGTGCGTAATGTCACAGCTAGAGTGGAGGACAGATTTAATTTTGCCTTCATATTTTCTTTTAAACTTACAATAATTCCCAAACCCTACATTCCTGAGACATAATTTTTCATTACAAACGTAGGAAAACATCTCGTAGTTTGAAAAATTAAAAATAATTAAGCAAAATAATTAAACAAAATACCTCTTGAGGGCATGAAGTGACCAAAACTTTCAACATGTCTCCATTAAACCCCATTGTAAATTCAGCCTCACCTTTCCCCACCACAGCAGCCGCACACCTTTAGTTAATCTGCCAAAAAAGGCCACATTATTAACCCGAAAGTACACAAAAAGTACACTTCAGATGCTCAAGTTCCTTGACATGCTTCACGCTTTGAAATGTCACCGATATCTGTTACGGTTCTTCAACAAAACGTTCACATGTAAGAGGTTTATCTCTCATTCAGAACAATGAAAATACTCTCCTCTCACTGATTACTGCACATCACCATGGAAACCTTTGATCTCTGGACACGTCTTTAGCTCAAACATAAACACCTGCGTCATGGAACACGATGATGTCATAACTGGTCCTGCCCTCAACAGCTCTTCGTCAATTATGGGGTGTCTTCATAGGCCGTTTCCATGGAAACGCATCCCTCGCCATAAAATACGATGTTGCTGTAACTCCAATGGACACGGTCCGATCGTCCCCCAAACTTCGCTTGTATATCACCGGTCCATGCCTCAACAGATTTACGCCAAATCTGAGATCTCACCATAGGCTGTTGCCATGGAAACGCATCCCTCGCCATAAAACACGATGTTGCTGTAGCTCCAATGGACACGGTCCGGTCGTCCCACAATCTTCACCTGTATATCACCTCTCCATGCCTCAACAGCTCTACGCCAAATCTGACATCTCACCACATTTCTGACATCTCCATGGAATGGAAACGGCTGGGGGATTGAATCCCTCGCCATAAAAGACGATGTCGTTATAGCTCCTATGAAAATGTTCAAAAAATGCTCAAACTTCACATGTGTGCTAACAGTCCAGCCGTGAAGACATTTACGCGACAGTTTTGAGATTTCCTCAATTGCCGTTGCCATGGCAGCACAATGCTCACCATGAAACACGGTTTTCTCATAACTTCAGTGAAAATGCTCCAAACGGCCCGAAACTTCACAGGTTTGGTAACATGCAGCCATCAACGCATCTAGGCATATTATGGGATGTCATCAAATGCCGTTGGCATGGCGACAGATCATTCGCCATCAAGTTAGGTCAAAAGTTTGCAGTTCAAATATTCTGCTGCTTTTCCAAGCCTTTTTACTTTCTTTTCTTCTCTCATCACACATTCAAGCCCCCAGTGTTCATGTATCCTTTCAATCTAAATGTTTCACTGTCTTCTTACACATTACATATCAGCATAGCAGTTTAGCGTCAGCTTTTCAGCATAAAGCATTCCCACTAGCAATTTCTTCAGGATTCTGCATTCTATGTATATACATATTTGTATCCATATTTGTATATCTTTTTTTTTTTTTTTATTCGTTGAGATTGTGGGAAACAGTATTTTGATCTCTCTGTCTGTACACACAAACTGAAAGAATGAAATGTTTTCATGTTTAATAAATGGCATGCCTGTGATGGCCAACCAACTTCCTTGCTAATTAGACAAGGCTACCACAACTGATTCTTCTTTTGTTTAATTTGATAGTTGTCCATATATCACTTTACAAACTTTCTGAAAAATGTAAAATGATTGCTAAACCTTTCAGGGATGTAATGTCCTAATTTTCGGATTCACTGCAATGCAACTGAAACTTTTTCTAATGTCGTCCCTCTAAACAAAATAGAATGATATCCCTATTTTATCTTTAACTACCAGGTCACCTTTCACCTAACTACTACCAACTTAGTATTAAGTTTCAGTTGTTCTTGTTGAATATGATGTCGTCTCAGACGTACCATTTTGAAGGGGACACAGGATCCATCCATACAGGTGAATTCAGGACAGGTAAGAGTGGTGTTCTCTCTGCCAGGGGGCACTGGTGAGACAGTTTTATCTAGACAGAGCAAAATAAGGAAAACAATTAAACATACCAAACAAATTAATCTGTATGAATCTGACAGATTGGAATGAACACTCTCTTCAATTTTTTTTCTTTTGTTTCTTTTGTTTCATTTTCTTTTTAGTTATATTCCCTGTGTTCCAATTTGAAACATTTTGTCAGGTCCTATGCTTTATCTCTTCTATTCGCCCCGGTTATAACCTTTGTCCTCTCCCATCTCATGAGAACTCACCACACACCAACTCATCTTCGCCCCGTGGACAGTCTGGAACTCCGTTGCACACTTGCGACATGTTCACACAGGTCCGGTTGTCACATAGAAAGCTTCCTGGACAGGGAGGGATCCGAGTAGAGCCTAGCAGAGGGACAGAATTATCCTCATTGTCTTAAGAGAAATCCTTCTTTTTTTTTAGCCTGATGATGAATCACTTTACATTAACTTACCACAGCTGTCAATACTCTCATCTGAGGCGTCCCTGCAGTTTGGGGTACCGTCACAGAGCTGCTGGTAGTCCACACATTGGTCCCCACTCAGACAGGGCACCTGGCCAGGGCCACAGGGTGTAGTACACTGCTGCTCATCACTGCCATCCATACAGTCTGTTTCCCCATCACAGCGCCAGGCCTGAGGCACACACTGCCCACCAGTGGCACAGCTGAACTCATAGAACCTACAAGCTGGAAAAACAGGGATGTATAAGATCAATTCTAAATACTGAAAATAAAATCTTCCTTAATCATGACTGTTACCTGAACTTGGCATGGTGACAGGTGAGGGTGACGGTGTTGCAGTGTGGCAGTTGGTTCTGTTCTCATCCTCTCCACCTGGACAGTCTGTTGTTCCATCACACAGCTTAGTGGTGGTGACACATGTACCGTCACTGCAGGCAAACTGGTCAGGAGCACAGGTCACTGCCAATCACAGAAAGGATGAGGTTTGGTCACTAATGAGAGATGGCTACGGGCAAATGTGTATTAAACTTAAGCTCAGTCAATTAAATGCTGTGTTGTGATCTCTACCTTTACTTGGACAGACAGCTTCGTCGGTTCCAGAGGGGCAGTCTGTGTGTCCGTCACACACTCTGTCTGCAGGGACACACTGGTCCCCAGGGCATTGAAACTCCCCCGGTGCACACACACACCTATAGTAAGCCAAAACAAATGAGATTATGATCAGTTGTGTAAAGTAACTAAGTACATTTACTAAAGTACTGTGCTTAAGTATGATTTTGTGGGCTTGAACTTTACTTGAGTCAAACATTTCGCTACTTTGCAACTACATTTCAGACGTAAATCCAGTACTTTTACTCCACTACATTTATTAAATACCTTTAGTTTCTGTGCAAATTTGGAGTCATGATTTGAAACATAAACAACCCTTAAAAAATACTTTAGTTACAGATGGAATAAAATGTAAAAACTACCCTACAGTTTGCAAAGTAATTCAAACTAGCTGCACCTTTCCCAGTTTTGATAAACACATTAATGCACCGTTAATTATAATCAAAATATATGATATATATTATTCTGAAATGTGCCAATGTGTATAATGAACGCAATACTTTAACTTTTCGTACTTCAAGTATATTTTGGTGCTAATACTTTTTAACTTTTACTTGAGTAACATTTTGAATGAAGGACTTTATCTTCTAAGTATTCTTACAGTTCTACGTTTACTTAAGTAGGAGATCTGACTACTTCCCCCATCTCTGACTATGATGACATCATCAAGTGCAATCCATCATTTCATGGGGGAATGATGCTCAAAATGAAAACTAAAATAAAGACTAAAGTATATGTTGCTGAGGAATATTTGCAAATAATTCTCCTTTATTTGATGTAACTGTCAGTATGTTGAGGTTAACTAATATAGAAAGTGTCAAGATTGTATGCTGCATAAACTCAGCAGGATAAACTCTGCAAAGTACATTAATAAATGTCAATTAGCCATTGACTATCCCAAATACCAAAGGTAAGCAGAAAAGAAAACACACCCCCTCTCATCACTGAGGTCCCCACAGTCATCGTGTCCGTCACATCGATGGAGGTAGAGAATGCAACGTCCTCCAGCACACAGAAACTCCCCCTCATCACACACCACACCACAGTCTGGAGCAACACAAGAACAGTTCAACACATGTAAAAACAAAGGGAACAAGACATCCTTTAACTGTTAAAGGAATACTTTTGATAAAGTGTTGTTGATGTTGAGTGTTTTCAGTTAGGTGATATTGCTGAATAAGTGACAGATGACCTTGTTCATCAGACCCATCAGCGAAACCACAGTCCAGCCGTCCATCACACACACGGCTGCCTGGAAGGCACTTTCCATTTGCACACTGAAACTCCCCAGGTGGGCACAGGGGCATGGGGGTGGCGGGTCCGCAGAACTCCTCATCTGATTGGTCAGCACAGTCTGTGCGGCCATCACATCGCAGAGCCTGGTTCAAACAGGGTCCACTGCAGATGTTGGGGTTAATTCACTACAGGAAATTCATTCTAATTCAAAAACGTCGACACGCTGATGTGAATCATAGATATTACCACGTTAACATTCTGGGTTGTAGCTTGCATGTAATGTTTAGCTTACATGGGATTCATCCTCTTACAATTATAAATGTATTTAAGAAGTACTGTATATTTATTTGAAGTGAGCAATATTATAGAACAATATTTTTGGAGGCTAAAAACACAAACACTGCTATCATAAGGGCAAATATTTGTGTCGGTTAGAAATGCCAAGTCTAACCTACAAACTAAGGGTTGATTTAATTAATAGGTCATTTTGATTCCTTAGTTATAAAACGTCCTTATCTCCACACATTCAAGTTAGCTTGTTTATAAGTAAAGTGAGTTAGGATTCACCTCGGCGTGCTGGTGCAGCGGAATTGTTCTGGAGCGCAGGTGGACAGGCAGATCTCATCCGAACCATCACCACAGTCATTCTCGTTGTCACACACCCACTGGGAGGGGATGCAGCGCCCCCCAGCACAGGTAAACTCTGACTCCAGACAGGGGGGGCGAACAGGAGGGCAAGCCACACCCTTACACTGCCACACACCAGCCTCACAGGAACTGGACACACAAAGGCAAATACACCACTTCAATTTTGATCATTATAAGGAGCAAAAATATATGTGTTCAGGCTTTAGATTGACGGACCAGTTCTGACAGTGTTGAGTGACGGTAGTTCCAGGTGGAAACATGGAGCCCTCCCACTCACATGGACACTGAACAGGAACTACACAGCTGTCCCCTGTAGAGCAGAAAACATACTGACAATTCTTCTTTTCTCATAGCTTTTTACAGTTATAAGGTAAACAAGTTTGTTCTGAGGGCAGCACGAGAAGAAAGAATTTGGTCATTCTCAAAATCTTTACAGTAATTTAACTTTAAACTTCACACGACAAAAATCAGGGTTGTCCTAAACAAGATTACATTGGAAATGCAAGCAAATTACAAAAGGAAAATATGTATTATAATAATTATTTATGTATAAAATTGTAATTTGAGTTGTAATTCTGCAATGTGCTCTGACAGCAAATGAAATGTCTCATAGCTCACCTACCCTGGAAACATTTATTACCATATAAAATGTGGTTGACATCACACATTAAACAGTGCTTTTTTAATATATCATCTGTAAGAATCTGTGATCATTTTTGGCATTTCCTAACACCGGTACTGTGAAGCATCAAAATCAAAAAGGTAGCTGACTTTGCAGTAGGGCTGCTCAATTAATCGTATTTTAATCGCGATTACGATTATGGCTTGCAACGATTACGAAAACAACATAATCGAAATAAAATGATTATTTTTGTATTATTATTATTTATTTTTTTTCAGTTGAATTATACTTCAAGTTCAGGGTAAGAAACTGTTAAAAACATACTGTTCACATTTTTTCTCTCTCCAATAAATGGATGTTTTCAAAGTCAATGAATAATCGCATTTAATAATCGCAATTACAATTATTGACCCAAATAATCGAGATTATGATTTTTGCCATAATCGAGCAGCCCTACTTTGCAGTGCCCTCCTTTCTTGTCATGACATTATTAGTTATAAATGTGTATTTATTTATTTGTTTACTTTGTTTTTATTGAAAATAATTGCAATTAATTCCAAACGTACATATTGTCATTTCACTTTGACATACAAAAATACAATTTTAATTTCCACATGTGAAGGCGCAACGGGCAATTCAAAAATGAAATAAAAATGAAAAATAAAAAACGACTGTCCAAAAGAGCCCTTGTCGGGAGTTTAAATCTCAATGGTTTCCTGGATTATCTTGTCCAATGTGTTTGTCTTCTTCTCTATATAATGTCCATCCTTTCCACTGGTCTTCCATGTTCGGTAGACTTAGTTTCAACCGATGTGTCAGTTTTTCCATTATGTAGATTTCCTCTACTATCTCCATCCATTGTCCTTGGGTAGGGATATCCACTTGCCCCCATTTCCTTGTGATGGCTTTCTTGCCGGCTATCAACAACACTTTAACTAAACATCTATCTCTTGGTTGTATATCATTTTCGGTAAAATTACCCAAATAAAGAATCATAAAACTCTTGGGGAAATCATATCCCATTATCTTTTGTTCTATGAACCATTCCCCAAAACGTTGTTATTTTGTGACATTTCCAAAATACATGTGAATGATCTGCTTCTGCTGTTCCACATTCCCTCCAGCATGGTAACTTTACATTTGAGTATCTGTTGGATGATTGCTGTATTCTCCACATGTTTTGTTACAGTGTTATACATGTTTTTCATATATACATTAACAGCTGATATTACATTAAAAGAGGTTGACACTGTATACAAAAAAGCCCAATTCACCCGATCGAATGCTTTTTCTGCTTCTATGCTTACCAATAAAGTATCTTGTTTTGTCCTTTTTGCTTGTTCTACTTCTACTATATGCAGTGTGCTCCTGATATTGTCCTGGGTCTGACGTTCCCTCAGAAATCCTGTTTGGTCTTCTTCTATTAAATTGTCTATGAAGGTACTCAATCGTTTAGAAATAATGGTTGTATAGATTTTGTAGTCTACATTTAATATCGAAATAGGCCTATAGTTCCCACAGAATTCCTTATCCCTTCCCGGTTTTGGAATGACTGATATGATTGCTTCAGTCCATGATGGCGGCATCTTATTATTTTGGAGAGTCCAATTGAAGGATGCCAGGAGTATCGGTGCCATTTCATCTCTAAACAGCTTATACCATTCTGCAGGGCAGTGGTTTCCAACCTGGGGGGCACAGGGGGTGCCCCAAGCCTCAGATGATTTGAGCCCAAATATCATATTTAGACTTTCTTTTTTTTGCTACATATAATTGTAACGCAATACATGATTGTCGCTAAAAGCCTTGTCTCTACATTACAATAAAATATTTTTAAAAATTGATTAATTAATTGTAATAACAATTCAAGTTACTACTGTAGCTAATAAAGGCATAAAAATGTGCAACTTCCAACAGGAGTCATTTGGGGGGGCTCTTGGGAAAAAAGGTTGGGAACCCCTGCTGCAGGGTATCCATCGCTACCTGGGGACTTGTTATTTTTTAACGTATTTATTGCATCTATAACCCGTTTTAATGTAATATCAGCTGTTAATGTATCATTTTGTAAACTGCCAATTGATGGTAAATCCAGTGAATTTAGAAAGGTTCTAATTTCTAATGTGTATTTATTGAGTGTGAAAATGTATGTTTGGCATGAGTGTGAAAGTGTCTATCTCTCCTCGGTCAATGTGTAAGAGTTAGCAGCTCTGCATATATATGTGCGTCCAATGGTTGATTGGGGAGCATGAATATCCATATCAATCTGATCATTAATAATTTGTCTAATTTTAGTAAATGTGGCTTACCATGTCGGACCGTGCCAGCAGGGCAAAAGCACCCCTCCACACAGGAGAGAGTAACACACTGGGAGTGAGGACTCCGCTGAACAGTGGGACATGAGGAAGAGCAGGCTGGACCACAGGGATCATACACCATCCCATTGTCACACTGCAGAGCTGCAGGGAATGAGGGAAACAATACGAGTATCATAAAAAGACCAGTTCAGAAGAAATGAAGTTACAGAAAGATGGGAGTAAGATGTGAGCGTGTGTGCGCATTGTGTGACATACGACAGAGCTCCTGGGACCTCCAGCGGATGTAGACCCCTTTATGGTTGCACTCTTCAGCATAGGCAGAAATGGCTGTACAGAGACACTCACAGTCCCCTCCTGAGTCACAGCTAAAATACACACAAAATAATAAATGATGATTGAGTAAAATATGAACATTCAACGTGATTAGGAAACTACATGTTTAGGATGGAAATATCTTTACATCATGAATATTCCACTGAACCCTGTAGTGTATTTTGATACTAGAGGCTTTTAATGTTACTGTTGTTACTTTTGTTCCAGAATTCGTGTTTTTTAGGGATTTAACGCATATATAAATAGGGTTATGTAATGTAGGCTAGTACACAAAAGCATGAGGTTGTAGCAACATATTTTCCATCAGCAGGCAGTCCTACTTATCGTACACACATTCCCATATACATTGACAAAAATGTGCAAAGTCCTGGAAGTTTGGAAAAACATTTGTAAAACCAGTGCAAGAGATGCTGATAAAAAAAGCTCTTTCTATCGACCCCATTGGCATAAGCACATGTAATGTAAACAGATCGGTGCGTTCACTCACCCACAAGCATCAAAGACACACCAGTCATAATACTGCTGGAAAGGCACCTCAGGGTGGCACCTAGAGAAGAGCTCCTGAGTCAGGACTGCACACCTTTTCCTGGCCCAGGTCACTCTGTGGGGGTTCAGCTGAGAAAGGCAAATGAGAGGAGTTTGTCTCATGTATTGGCAAATCGCCATGTAAGTCAGTAATTTCCCCCTCGTGGATTAATAAAGGTTCAGGTTGAACTCACAGCACAAGGGTCTCTGAGGTCCTGGTCTGCGACGTCAGGGCAGGAGGGGCTGACCTTCCATGAGTTACCAAACAGCTCGGCTGTAGACTCCACGATGCCCTGACGCGTAGTAAAGTCATTCTCTGTGTCCCCATCAAAGTTACCACACAGGCCACTGACCCGACCCCGCAGGTGGGCGGCCAGGCGCACATACACACGCATACCTGGAGAGAACATTTAGAATGACGACAATATTACCACTGGTTTGTTAATTAACCAGCATGTAAAGCCACATACAGTACATGATCTTAGCAATGCTAGAAGAACAATTGGTCTAGACAATAAATATCAACAATAATGGATACTGATAGCAAAAATGTATAGACCCTTTATATATTTTGCCAATAATTAAAGGATAAATTAATAAGCAAAAAGAAGAAAACACCTGACACTCAGCAAGAAAGGGTTTTGTGGCAGATTATTTAAAGAGGCAAATGTTTGTGTTTCCTACCTCCATCCCATAGCAGAGTGACCCCCAGTCGGGAGGAGAGGGAGACAAACAAGCCAACTCTTTCCAAAGTCAGACCACTGCCACTATAAGACTTTGGTAGACTAACTGGCATCCCATTTACTGTCACAGCTTTACCTAAAGGAGAGAGACAAGATGGCTTAACTTGAGCATCAAAACACGTAATGTGGTGTCCAAAGACCCCCTTACCTCTCAGCAGATGTATGACAGTATTTCCCAGGCTGAGTGTGACTGACTTTGTGCAGGTGACCCCGGTGCTGCCGCATGGCACATTCTCTGCAATCACACTGAACAAACCGCTGGTCTCCCTCGCCAGCACGTACTGACAGTCACCCAGGAAGGAGTAACAGCGGCCATCAAATGTCACATAGTGTGGGTCACCAGTTGCCACACACACACCGGCACAGGCGGACTGGCTGCAGTGCCAGCGGCGTTCCTTACACACACTGAAGGAATTAATAAAGTAGAGTTTAAGATAAGTAAATATTCAATGGATGTTTTGCAATAAGACAACTGCATACATTACCAAGTGTTGCAATCTTTGGTGATGGTGTCGTTGCTGTAATAAAGTTGACCATTATGGTGACATGGGCACTCGTCTGGCTGAACACACTTATCACCCTGAGTTAGACCAGAAAGAAAAAAGTGTACAGTAGTGAAAACTCTTATGGGGTTGTAGGCCATTGAATTCTATAGTACTTTTACTGGTGCAATAAAAGAGCTGATTCTTTGGTAAGGTTCCAACTTATTTCCTATTTGCATGAAGACAAATGTAATTTCCCTAGTAAAAATATTTATTTGGCTGTATTAATATTCCTTCAGCAATACATACACATTCCTTTTAAATTAAATGGCAGACTTTTATAGTTAAATTAGACAACCGGAGCAGAACGTTTTAAACTAAAGCTACAATACCAATATTTTGTTTTACCTTAATATATCATTTGATTACTTGAAAGGAAGAGCAGGAATGTGGATGTGTAAGCCATGTTTAACCAAGCTAGTAACAGCTAACAATAGCTTAGCTTTATGAAATAAAATAAAATAAAAACATTCAAAACAACAGTTATCTCAATATGAACATGCCACCACCTAAAACTGCTTTCAACTATTATCGAATAACAGTGAATGAAATGAATAACAGTCTACACTGTGGAAGGTTCTATGCAATGTTAATGATAACGTTAGCACCTAGCGCCTTCAGCTTTAGCATCTTTTTCCTTGTCATTATTTTGGTTTTCAAACGAAGATTTCATTGTTCTAGTGCACCTCCTATAATTTCCAGCAGCTGTTTTCAGCAAAAACTCTTAAGACATACTCAGTCAGCTTACTTGTCCAAAGTCGAACAGATGAATTTGGCAACTAACAATAAAGCTAATGTTGCTCAAAGCTGTCTGTGTCATTCATGTTAAACCAGTTATTACCCATTTAGTGATACTGTATGTTTCAAGCCCATGCTGCCCCCAAGGGGCAAAAAACGAAACAATTCCAGGCAATTTCAAGCAAAGCACTATGTATAGGTTACTGCAACATTGTAATGTAACAAAGCCATTACACTTATCTCTGCCTGCTATGAATAGTCTTAATGTCTGATGTGAATAGTTCTCTAGTCTTAATATTTCACATTTAAGTAATTTGAGTTTTCACCCACTAGTAGCACAGTTCCCTGGGGACAGACGCAGCCAGAGAGGGGCTGTCTGCAGCCCGTCAATGCGACACTGGACCCCTGCTGTTGGCCAGGAGGGTCCAGGCTGGAGCAGGTGAGGAGGCAGGAGTGTGGAGAGTAGACCAGAGAGCCTGGACACTGGTTCACCTCCTCACAGCGCTCCTGGGTGCAGTCAAACTGCCCCTGCTCACACACACTGTGAAGGGAGAGCAGAAACATTGACTTTGTAAAAAGTTTAGTTTGTATTAGGTGGGAATAAAAGGCCATCTAAGCTTGTTTAAAATGCGTATTGAAAGACCATGTATTAGCAAGAATTTTATACAGCACCAACAAAGTTTTCTATGAGGTGCTGAAAACCATCTCACTGTACAGTACATCACCTTTTTATATCAGTGTAATCGTTATCAAATCCAAATGTACCATTTCCTCATAGCAATTTATCAGGTCAATGATCAGTGCAGAGACACATCAGAGCAGTTTCAACACAAGGAAAATGAGTCCGGCAGAGAGAAAGCTCTATTGCTATAACTCAGTCATTAAGAGATTACGCAAACCAGTAGAGCGATGATCATTGTGGTAATGTAGTGAAGAGATGCAATGAAATCAACCTATCCTGTATCAGGAAGCAGGAACATAGAGGAATTTCATCGAGGCTCTTGCACCACAAGGGACTCGCTGTGGGATAACATGCTCTTATATACCTATACTGTTAGCACATAGATATTACCCTTATTGCAATCCATGAATTACTTAAAGCAGAGGTACAGGTTAAAGTTACGAATTGTAGACTCGTAATGTAGTTAAAGCGATAGATCTATCTGGAGAACATAATTGAAATTACTTCTTAAGAAGGTAATGCATTTAAATCCACAAATGAAAAGTGATACCACACAAACACACACTGTCACAATGACCCCTGACCTTTCACATTGTCTTTAAAGACACAGAGGCTGCAGTCGAATAGTCCATTTAGCTTAGGAACCTTCCTAACGGAGTGAAAGGACCCGGAAGTCCCTCAGTGGCAGTCATGATAAGTGCCGTTCGAATTCTCTAGAATTATAGGAAAGGAGCTTTCAAACTTCCTTTATAACCTCCTTTAGCTTATGAACCACTGGACCTCCCTAATCGAAAGGAGAGGAGAAAATGCTGCCCCACAATGCCTTGCAGCCGCAGCATTTGACGTCACACAACAATCGGCCGTTCACGGACACAAACGATTATGACGGAGAAATGATATCATGAAAGTTACGGTGCTTATTAAGCATTTTAAAACGTATGTGGTAAGTTGCCAAAGTGCTTCTTTTTTTTAACAGTATTATAATCAAAAAGAGAAATATGAACGTTAGTTTTTACTGAAATGATCAAATAAAGTCAACATTTCACTGAGCTGTGTGGGGTTTGTTCAACTTTTAAAAGATGTTTGAATGGAGATATAGTTGTTAAAGACTAACGTTTATAATAAATAAATTTGTATTGATTTTAAGATCTTTTCATAGTTCATACAATCATACGTATTGGGATCAGTGGACTGGAGGGAGAGGGTGATGATCATAAGTTTCACTTTTTTACTTTCAATTCCAAATTTGGTTATGAAGAATATGTTTCTCTGTTGTTCATAAAGCATAAAGTAACAGCATCAGAGCACGGTGCAGTCTCTAGATGAGTCCGTCGTTCTTATTATATATCCATGTTGTAGTCCGTTGTATAGAAAACTGTAGTTTCCATAGTTTCCCCACAGCAGCAGACGCACAAAATGACGTCCGCTGGCGCATCATAAACACGTCGGATAGTGAAAGTGCATTCGGATTCTCTAGAGTACCTTAGTCTCTTCTCCTAAGTCCTTTGGAATTCTCCTATCCACTATCCCTTAACCCCGTGACGTTTCACTCAGAGGTCAAGGAATAGGAGATAGGGTTAGAACTTAGGAGCTGATTTTTAAACTATCCGAACGCAACCAGAGTTCTGGATTTGTTAGTGCCTAGCCGACTTTACTGGATCTTCAATACAAATGTCAGGGTTCAAGACTTTATCAGCACTTGATTTGAGAATATTTACGCACCCCATGATCAAAGCTCATTCAAACGTACAATTAAAATATACATGAAACTTTGCTGCCAATATTATATTATAGCTGTATCTCTACTGACAATGAAACATGCTGACTACTCTGATCTTTATCACTACTACTATTTTTATGATGTGCTGTAAAGATATGTGCTGTAAAAATATAATCTAAGCAATTGTGTCACTGTTTTTGCACTGATTTAGCCTTTATCATAAGTAGTTTATCAGCTAAATCCGTGTATCTACCGTCCAATTGTTTCTCTTTATTAGACACGTAAACGGAAGACCGTCTGAGAGGCGTTTTTGCTTTTTGCTTTTTACCTTACTAAATGGTCAAATGGTCATTGGAGCGAGGGGCGGGGCGAAACTCACGGAAGTGATTTCAAAACAAAAGCACTCGTTTGCTAAAATCACACTTTGAATCACTACAGTATCCGGCTGAAGGACCGGTGATTCTTATAAACAAGGTGAATTTAGCGATCACAACGAAAACGGCCAAAACACATATTGAGCCCAGAAAATGAATGTTATTGAGGGCTGAAAATATAATAAGCCTCTGTCTAAAATGGACAACATTGTTCGGAGATTTAAACTATACAGCGGTTCTGCACTGCGGTCACTCAACCATCTCTCCACTTTATTTTTTCAAATCAGCTGCTCTTCATTATTCCTGCTATATTTGACGAGTGATACAAATATTTGTTAACATAAGTTCTTAAGAAAACTGACTCTGTTGGACTCGGCTCTAGTTTGACTTCTACCAGAAATAAAATGAAGTACTTTTACTGTGTACTTTGTGAGTAATCCTCTGTCATAGTCCCCTCCTTAGTATAATGCATGTTTTTCTGCTATCTTTGATGAATGATACAAATATGATTTTACCATTAGTTCTTAATGAAATTGATACTGTTTGACTTTGTATTAGTTAGCCTACTACTTACAATACATTGAACTACTTTTACTGTGTACTTTTTGAGAAATACTCAACAAATCAAGCCACTTCTGCTAAGTTTGATGAGGGAATTCTTTTTTGTTGCCATTAGTTCTTCGTGAGATTGATCCTGTTGGACTCAGTACTACTGAAACTACCCCCACAAGTACTATGAAGTACTTACTGTGTACTTTTCCAACAATCCTCTGTCAATGTCCCCTCCTGAGAACAAGAATGCATGTTTCTCTGCTATTTTGAATAAGCGTTAAAAAACCTTTCTTCATGAGACTGATATTGTTGGACAGAGTATTTTAAGAGGATGGTAGACTGCACACTGACACACTCTGACGTCACTCTTGTTGCCCTCTTATGATGCTGCTGTCTTTTAATATATAATTATTCCTCCGCCAATAGTTCTTACCTCGCAGATTCTTCAGTCTCATCAGCCTCATCCTTCCATCAGTCCCAATCAATGCCTCCAGCACACTTCCAGTGCCTGACTCCATATGACATTGTCCTGATGCTGTAAGGGTGATGCCTCATGATCACGAAATGACCCCTCTAAAGTCTGAGCGCCAAAGACCTCATATTATGTCTGCATTCATGTTACATGACCCATTATAACAATTTTCTTTCCTTTTTTCTCTTCTCTTAACTGAATAGCCCTGTCTTTAAGTATAATACAATGTAAAGTCCTTTTCCTGCACCATTTTAAAGCTTCCAAACAGGCATTTTTACTGTATGTGTTTGGAGAAATGACACAATCATTGGCCCAGAATTGTACTTGATAAACTCTGAATCTTGTGGTGCTTGAAAAAATACACACTGGTTAAGCCGGCCAGGTTATATACTGTATATGCCTTTTTTGGAGCCCTTTTTTGCAATATTTATAAAATGTCAGTAGTTATTTAAACAAACCACTATCTGAGGATAATGCAAGCAACTATAAAACACCCTTTACTAGAGAGCCATTGAAGCCCATGAAGAATGTATCCTTTCAAAAATCTTTTCAACTGCTGTAAGTTAAGGCACTGTCTGTGCAGAACATTTTAAATATTCTTCATTTGCAGTATTTTTTTTTAAAAGTGTTCAGAAAGACTGCATCAATTATATGCTATATATATATATATATATATATATATATATATATATATATATATATATGTAAATATTGATATTATATATATATATATATATATATATATAATATTAATATTTGTATTAACTAACCAAAGTCAATTTAAATAGTGGGCAAAAATGGGTTAATTGCCATGCATGTGGTGTTTGATATAGTTTACGTTCAATTTCAACTATTTTAGGCAGAAAAACGTATACCAAACACTTTTTGTGAGAAATAATTTCAAAAGTAAACTTATTTTTCATTTCATATTTGAAATGTTTGCGGACAACATTATTAATTTATACATTTTTATCATTTTTTAAAAAATTATGAATCCATTTATTTTATTGTATTTCCTTGAGGCTGGGAAGATATCCAGCGTGTAGTTCAACATGCAAATGTTCTAATGCAAGTAAGTATAAGTATAACATGGAAAAGGAAATAAAATAAGTTTCATAGGAGGATGTGGATTTATTTTCTCTCACCTTATAATTACACAATCAAACAATCTATAATTTAGCTCTGGCCTTCACTCACAAAAAAAACATTTAGTTGAATTGGACACATTTTTCAAAGCTCAATTGACTGACATGCGATGACTGGGAATGATGGAAGAATCTGCGAGGAATGAACTAAGAGCAGAGAAATAATCATATATTAAAAGACAGCAGCTTCATAACAGGCCAACAAGAGTGACAGAGTGTGTCAGTGTGCAGTCTACCATTCTCTTAAAATACTCTGTCCAACAATATCAATCTCATGAAGAAAGGTTTTTTTAACGCTTATTCAAAATAGCAGAGAAACATGCATTCTTGTTCTCAGGAGGGGACATTGACAGAGGAGTACTGGAACAGTACACAGTAAGTACTTCATAGTACTTGTGGGGGTAGTTTCACTGGTACTGAGTACAACAGGATCAATCTCAGGAAGAACTACCCAGCTAGCGGGGAACGTTCTCACAACTTTGGCTAACATTACCGATTGGTTCTAATAAGGTTTTAAACAAACGTTTTAATCTGATGTTCAAAGAACCTTTTTAGGATGTTTATTTTTTCAAATAATGTTCCTATAAGGTTTAAGGTTAACGAAGACATAAAGTTTTAACTGCAACATTCAGAGGATGTTTTGAGGATGTTATTAAGGCCTGAGATGACAGAAAGTTTTTTTATAAAACGTTCCTTTAATGTGATATGTTAACAAAGGTGGAACGTTTTGCCTGCAACATTCTAAGGACGTGTTTTGGACGTTGTTGGGTAACACATTAAAGATGTTCTTTATAAAACGTTCCCTCAATGTTACATGATAGCAAATGAAGAACATTCTCCAAGCAACATTCTGAAAATGTTTTCAGGATGTTATTGAGGCCTGAGATGACAAAGTGTTTTATAAAATGTTCCTTTAATGTGATAAGTCAGCAAAGGTGGAACGTTTTGCCTGCAACATTCTAAGGATGTGTTTTGGACGTTTTTGGGTAACACATTAAAGATGTTCTTTATAAAACGTTCCCTCAATTTTACATGCTAACAAATGAAGAACATTCTCCAAGCAACATTCTAAAAATGTTTTCAGGATGTTATTGAGGCCTGAGATGACAGAAAGTGTTTTATAAAATGTTCTTTCAATGTGATATGTTAACAAAGGTGGAACGTTTTGCCTGCAACATTCTAAGGATGTGTTTTGGACGTTGTTGGGTAACACATTAAATATGTTCTTTATAAAACGTTCCCTCAATGTTACATGATAACAAATGAAGAACATTCTCCAAGCAACATTCTGAAAATGTTTTCGGGATGTTATTGAGGCCTGAGATGACAAAGTGTTTTATAAAATGTTCCTTTAATGTGATAAGTCAGCAAAGGTGGAACGTTTTGCTAGCGGGGAACGTTCTCACAACTTTGGCTAACGTTACCTATTGGTTCTAACAAGGTTTTAAAGAAACGTTTTAATCTGATGTTCAAAGAACCTTTTTAGGATGTTTATTTGTTCAAATAATGTTCCTATAAGGTTTAAGGTTAACTAAGACATAAAGTTTTAACTGCAACATTCAGAGGATGTTTTGAGGATGTTATTAAGGCCTGAGATGACAGAAAGTTTTTTTATAAAACGTTCCTTTAATGTGATATGTTAAGAAAGGTGGAACGTTTTGCCTGCAACATTCTAAGGACGTGTTTTGGACGTTGTTGGGTAACACATTAAAGATGTTCTTTATAAAATGTTCCCTCAATGTTACATGATAACAAATGAAGAACATTTTCAAAGCAACATTCTGAAAATGTTTTCAGGATGTTATTGAGGCCTGAGATGAGAGAAAGGGTTGTATAAAATGTTCCCTCAATGTTACATGATAACAATTGAAGAACATTGTCCAAGAAAGATTCTGAAAATGTTTTCAGGATGTTATTCTTTTTTTATAAAACGTTCCTGTTATGGCAAATATTAACACGGTCATGGTCAACGTCAGATTTATTTCTAGAGCGCTTTAAAAAACAAACTTGTTGCATTTGTTTGAAAAGGATGTTTTAAAAAAAAAATCTGATGTCACCACATTTTCCTTTTGAAAAAAACAAACAAGTACGTAATTCATGATAAGCTGTAACCAGATATTGCATGTTTGCGGTGGCATGTGTGAGTTCCCAGCTAGAAATGTTTGTTACCATTCGTTGTTCTAGGAATGTTTTCAGCGGGACGTTTTATTTTGGTTCCCAGAATGTTCTTCTGAAAGGTAGGATAACGTTCTTTAAAAACATTCTTGAAATGTTTGGTGATAACCTTCTTAAGATGTTTTTGATAACCTTCTTAAGATGTTTTTGATAACATTATTAGAAAATTATACCCTACTGTTCTTAAAACGTTTTCAGCGGGACGTTTTATTTTGGTTCCCAGAATGTTCTTCTGAAAGGTAGGATAACGTTCTCCAAAAACATTCTTAACATTTTTGGTGATAACTTTCTTAAGATGTATGAGCGCATACATCTTAATAATAAGTGCCGTACGAATTCTCTACATGATAGGAAAGGAGGTTTCAAACTCCCTTTATAACCTCCTTTAGCTTAGGAACCACTGGACCTCCCTCACCGAAAGGAGAGGAGAAAATGCTGCCCCACAATGCCTTGCAGCCGCAGCATTTGCATCACACAACAGTCGGCCGTTCACAGAAACAACCGATTATGACGGAGAAATTATATCATGAAACTTACGGTGCTTATTAAGCATTTTGAAAAGTATGTGGTAAGTTGCCAAAGTGCTTTGTTTTGAACGTTCATCAGTATTATAATCAAAAAGAGAAATATGAACGTTAGTTTTTACTGAAATTATTAAATAAAGTCAACATTTCACTGAGCTGTGTGGGGTTTGTTCAACTTTTAAAATATTTTTGAATGGTGATATACACAGGGATAGATGTTAAGGACTAACGTTTATAATAAATACATCCCAGCTAGCGGGGAACGTTCTTACAACTTTGGCTAACGTTACCTATAGGTTCTAATAAGGTTTTAAATAAACGTTTTAATCTGATGTTCACATAACCTTTTTAGGATGTTTATTATTTCAAATAATGTTCCTATAAGGTTTAAGGTTAACTAAGACATAACGTTTTAACTGCAACATTCAGAGGATGTTTTGAGGATGTTATTGAGGCCTGAGATGCATACTTGTCAACCCTCCCGATTTTAGCGGGAGACTCCCGATTTCATTGCCCTCTCCCGGTTTCCTCCCGGGGTCATATTTCTCCCGCATTTCTCCCGATTTCTGACAAAATCTGATTTACATACAACTGTTTCCACTCAGACTTTAATACAGCTACACACCATTGTTTGGTTTCCATGGTAACACGTCTCTTTAGTAGCGCGCACCAAATGCTCCCGATTTCTGAGGTCTAAAGGTTGGCAAGTATGCTGAGATGGCAGAACGTTTTTTTATAAAATGTTCCTTTAATGTGATAAGTCAACAAAGGTGGAACGTTTTGCCTCCAACATTCTAAGGATGTGTTTTGGACGTTGTTGGGGTAACACATTAAAGATGTTCTTTTATAGAACATTCCCTCAATGTTACATGATAACCAAAGAAGAACATTTTGAAAGCAACATTTGGATAATGTTTTCAGGAGGTTATTATTTTTTTATAAAATGTTCCTGTGATGCAAAATGTTAACAGGGTCATGGTCAACGTCAGATTTATTTGTAGTGCGCTTTAAAAAACAAAGTTGTTGCATTTGTTTGAAAAGGATGTTTAAAAGAAATCTGATGTCACCACATTTTTCTTTTTCGAAAAAAACAAGCACGTAATTCATGATATTGCATGTTTGCGTAGGCATGTCTGAGTTCCCAGCTAGACATTGTTGGTTCTAAAAACATTTTGAGGATGTTACCATTCATTGTTCTAGGAATGGTTTCATCGAGAAGTTTTATTTTGGTTCATAGAATGTACTTCTGAAAGGTAGGATAACGTTCTCTAAAAACATTCTTAAAATGTTTGGTGATAACATTGTTTGAACATTATACCCCAAGTGTTTTTGTTGTTTATGCACATATCTCTATTGTCATATGGATCGAATAACACTGAGAAAACCAAAGACAGACATATAGAAGAACGGACCGACTATCACTCCCCGTCCCTGAAACCCCTGTTAGTGTTTGTATGAGTTTGTTTCTACTGTGTGTCTCTCTCTCTGCCTGCTGGTCTGCTCTACACGGCTGGGAGCAATCTCCAATCAACCACACCTGCAACCTGCTCGTCAGCCACACTATGAAAACCTGCAGCCTGCACTCATTCCCTGCCGGATTGTTGCCGTGAACGGTTTGTTGCATGCCGCGCTTGCTTTTTACCAGCATATTCTTTGACAACTTTGCATGCTTTTGCCTCACACTGATTTTTGTGTCTCTCCCAGGAGCAATCCAAGGCCTTCCACACTCCCAAGACCAGCCAGGCCTCTCTACCCACCCTGGAACAACTGTTTCCCACTGCCACCATAACCAACCTCCACTCCCAGCTCCCCTTTTCTAATAAACAAAGGTTATTTTCACCAGCTGATTCCGTGTCATCCTTTTATATGTGTTAATAATCAAATTCCAATAGTTAAGTAAACTATCATAATCATCCTAATGACCACAGTGGTCAGTCCACTTAACCAGGAATTTTGAGTTGAACAATTACAGGAATATTATGTCTTTATGTTCTAATAATGTTAACATATTTTAGTAAATTGTTACAATAGAACATTTGAATAATTTCTTTAACATAAACCATGTTATCCTTCTCTAAAATAATAATATTCTGGCAACATAAAAAATCTAACTTGCAGCTGGAAATGTTTTAAGAACAGTAGGGCATCATGTTCTAACAATGTTATCAAAAACATTTTAAGAATTTTTTTAGAGAACGTTATTCTACCTTTCAGAAGAACATTCTGGGATCCAAAAAAAAAGCTTCTGGTGAAAATGTTTTAAGAACAGTAGGGCATAATGTTCTAACAATGTTTTCAAAAACATTTTAAGAAGGTTATCACCAAACATTTTGAGAATGTTTTTAGAGAGCGTTATCCTACCTTTCAGAATAACATTCTGGGAACCAAACAAACACTTCCCGCTGAAAACGTTTTAAGAATAGGAGGGCATAATGTTCTAACAATGTTATCACCAAACATTTTAAGAATGTTTTTAGAGAACATTATCCTACCTTTCAAAAGAACGTTCTGGGAACCAAACAAAAAATTCCCCCTGAAAACGTTTTAAGAATAGGAGGGCATAATTTTCTAACAATGTTATCACCAAACATTTTAAGAATGTTTTTAGAGAACGTTATCCTACCTTTCAGAAGAACGTTCTGGGAACCAAACAAAAACTTCCCGCTGAAACCTTCCTAGAACAATGACTAACATTCTCAGAATGTTTTTAGAACCAAAAATGTCTAGCTGGGTAACGGCAACAAAAAAGGATTCCCTCATCAAACTTAGCAGAAATGGCTTGATTTTGTTCTGAGCAGGGGACTTTGACAGAGGATTCCTAAAAAAAAATACACAGTAAAAGTACTTCTATGTATTGTAAGTAGTATAGGCTAATACAAAGTCAAACAGTATCAATTTCATTAAGAACTAATGGTAACATTATATTTTTATCATTCATCAAATATAGCAGAAAAACATGCATTATTTACTAAGGAGGGGACTTTGACAGAGGATTACTCACAAAGTAGCTACACAGCAAAAGTACTTAATTTTATTTCTGGTAGAAGTCAAACTAGAACCGAGTCCAAAAAATCATCACTCGTCAAATTTAGCAGGAATGAAGAGCAGCTGATTTGAAAAAACCAAGTGGAGATGCGGCTGAGTTGACCGCAGTGCAGAATCGCTGTATAGTTTACATTTCCTAACAATGTTGTCCATTTTAGACAGAGGCTTATTATATTTACAGCCCTTAATAACATCCATTTTCTGGGCTCAATATGTGTCTTGGCCGTTTTCGTTGTGATCGCTAAATTCACCTTGTTTCCCTTAACATTCACCGTTCCAAGCAAACGAGTGCTTTTGTTTTGAAATCACTTCCGTGAGTTTCGCCCCGCCCCTCGCTCCAATGACCATTTGACCATTTAGTAAGGTAAAAAGCAAAAAAAACAACCTTTCAGACGGTCTTCCGTTTACGTGTCTAATAAAGAAAAACAATTGGACGGTAGATACACGGATTCAGCAACAAGAATTATGTTTTGGTTATACTTTTATTCGTTTTCTATTGTAAATTTGATCATATTTTCCAGTTAAACCTGGTTCTATGAATATTTTAAAAGTATGGCAAGCAGTTTCAGTCAAGAAATTGTGTAGCTAAAAGTAACATGATATTATTTAGGCCATGGAGTCCCAGGTTTGAACACATTTTGAATCCCATTCACATGTTGTTCAGGAGTACATACCAGGTATTACAGCTGTTCTGTATTATCGCCCCAGGCCGGTATGTCTTGTCTCCTTGTACACAGGGGCACATGGTGATGGGCACACACTGGCCCTGGTGGTCCTGCATTAGTCCCGGTGGGCACTGGCAACCAGGAACACACATCTTAAGACTCATCTCACCCCCACTGGCATCGCAGCTCCAGCTGTCTGAACAGCAGCCCCCACAGGCACGGCCACATTCCTGGTACACCTGCCCCCCCGAACACTGGACAGCTGGGGACAGGAGAGGAGGAACTTCAAATTACTGTAGCTTGTAACATTTTTCTATTCTGCAAGAGCAACTTTCGACACTTTTACAAACTCATAACCATAGTGGACATCCTGGAATATTGTTTTTCGTTAAGCACTTTTACTCAGGTACAGTACTTAAGTCCAAGTTTGAGATGCTTTTTTAGCATTTTTTGACTTTCGTTACTGATTACTTTTCAGATAAAACATTTGAAATCCTATAAGGAGGATGTAAGTGTAGCCTTTACATGTTCATCATTTAACTGTAATATGTATTTTCTAAGTGTAATAATTATTATTTGTTGTAATATGTCATGCGTGCAATGTTTAGTCTTTTATTTTGAAGTCCAAGCTCACGTCTCGTTATGCTGTTCTCACGTGAGTTAGAGAGTGAGAACAAGACAAGAAACTGAGAGTAAGATGCACGGATACAGCTCTGTTAATTAAGTGTATTCTTATATATATAAGTTGTAAGGACTGAAGAATACTTCCCTCTGTTTTCAGATCATGCAGCCAAAGAGGTATGTTATTGTGTTTGTATTACTTTTACGTTTATTACGTGTAGTCATCTCACATGCTGTGCATGTGATTGTGTGTCTAACACGATACTATATTTGTCATTTAGACTGTTTGTTTATGTGAAGTTTTCACGGTGGATTCGGAGAGGAATAAACCCGTTATGAGAAAGCCACTTGTGTCTGCCTGTGCTTCGAGGGAATTACAGAGGATGATAAAAAACAATAGACATAGGGTCAATTGCATTCAGCTACTGCAATGTACATGATACTCCATCAATGATAATAATATAACCACTAAAGAGCCCATTTTACTCTATACTTTTACTATATACTTATTATACTTTTCTTTAACTTAATATGCACATTTTCATGATTGTACTTTTGACTTTGGTAAAAATACTTGAATACTTTTCACTACTTGTAAAAAGGCAATCTTATTAATAATAATCGTATTATTAGTATTTATACTTCAGTAAAAGGTTCTCTACCACTGCACTTCAAAAATGGCCTCCTCACTTACGGCAGAAAGTGTGATTCCGCCACTGGACAGTGACGCCCTCCTGGGCGCAGTGTCGGGCATAGGCAGTGAGGATGGTGCAGTGACAGGCCCTCTGTGGAACGCAACCACAAACCTCCAACAGACAGAGACGGAAATAAGGCTCCCGCTCCACCACGTCGTGACACACCTACGACATCAGAGAAGGAGACGCATGTGTGAATAAAGACAGAAGATAAACTAATTCCTGAGATAGTAGGAGATTTAAAACACTCCACTGCAAACTACCTGAAAGACGGGGCTGTGTATGACGGAGCACACTGTCTCTGCGTACTGTCTCCTCTGGGTGTATGTGATGCAGGGGTCAGGTGGAGCTCCTTTTGGTAGAGCGCAGTGCTCTGTCGTGAATTTGCTCGCAAACAATGACACACTGTTCTCCACATCTCCCTCTGGGGTGGTGAAGTCATCATGCTGGTTCCAGGTCAGCGTTCCACATAGGCCGCGCACCTTGAATACACCATTTTGGCACATATTTTTAGTATCAGAAATGCGGTTTCAACCAATTTGGGAGAGGCACAACTGAAAGAACCATACTAGGTTAAGGTTCACCTTATTTGCGAAGCCAGGTTGTAGGGTAATGATGGCCAAAGGTCCATCTAGGTGCCAGAGCAGCTGGGCTCCAAAAGCCTGGATGAGGAGAAATGAAGAGGAGGCCCTTCGCACAACCAGGTCCCCCGTTACCAAAGGCAACGGCTCCCTCTGGCCATTCAATGTCACTGTGCCTGGAAGGAACAATACCAACTGTAAGCTATCAAAAGACAAACATTTCAATAAATATTCTCACAATAGAAAAAAACGTTTAAAGAAGCTAGTAACTTTCAATAATTACATTTAATTAAATGGGTTTTTCAGAAGAAGTTGCATCCAGGGTGCGAGTGTGTTGAATTTGAAAAGTCTTTTACTTTAGTAAATGAGTTGAACATACACCCTAAAGATGATTTAACAAATGCTAGAGCATACAGTAAGATAGAGACATGCACCAAAGTACTTGGGAACTTCAGAGTCTCTTTTTTGTGTGTGTTGACCATTTTGCTTCAGGCAATTGAGCCTTAATTAATCAAAACAAATTTGAGAAGCATCAACTCCGAGAGATACTTATAATGATGAAGACAATATTAGCCATGTTGACCGTCCCTACGAACAAATGTAAAATGATAACAGTCAGGCTGCAGTGTGTAACCAACTCACCAGTGTCTGTGATGATGACTGTGGTACGGAGTGCTGTGACGGACATCTCCTTTAGACAACCGAAACCACCTCCGGCTGCACACTCCCCACAGCGCACAGTCACTACCAGCTTCCTGTCAACAAAGTCCTAAAAACATGCAGAACATTAGCTCAAAAGAGAAATGGCTGCGCACAAATTCATCTAATCGTGTATTTAACTGTGCATGGTTTGCTTGTTGAGTATCTCACCTCCACAGCAGTGAAGGGACAGTCTCCTCCCTGTAGTGAATACCTCTTTTTGTCAAAGGTGGTCACCTGTAGCCCCCCCATCAGAGTGCACTGTGCTGAGCACTTCTCCCCAGTACACTGCCACTGACCTGCTGTGCAGACACTGGGATGATAAAGAATAAAGAGAAGGATGGAAAGTGAGAAAGTTGGATAACTAAATAAAAAAAGATATAGGAAAGACACTTACCAAGTGTTGCATCTCTGCTGTATCTCATCCCCTGACTGGTAGGTGCGCCTGCGATGGAAACAAGGACAATCGTCCCTTTTCAGACAGAGTCCCTGGTGAAGGTAGAGTCCCGGTGGACACTCACAGCCCCCCACACACTCCTCTCTGCACTGACCCATGGCTGCAGGCCCGGGGGGCTGGGGAGACACACAGCTGGGGGGACAGGAGGACACACAGTCTGAAAACACCTGACCTCTGGGACAGACACGACCTGGAGAGACAGAGCAATGAGTAGGAAACAAAGTTAAAGGATGTTGTTTTGTATATTTTAGCATCTTGTGTCCTGCTGACTGTCTTGTAAAGAAGACTCTGGCTCATATTAATATGTTTTGAAATTTTTTTACCACATAGAGTTGCTGTCCTCCAGATAATGATGACATGTTGCTGAGCACACTCTCTGGCATAGCTGGCCAGGGTGTCACACACTGCTGAATCCCTCTCTTTGGTTGGCAGGCTACAGTACAGGTAGAGACAGGTGTCTATGTATGCTTCTGGGTCCAACTGTAAAACACACAGACACATATCTGGGTTTTTTAACAATTCATCTATACTATAGCTTGCAAAAACAATTTACTCCAACATTAATGTACAAATCCTGTGCACGGTGGCTTTGATCAAAGGACACACAGTGTATGAATGATCTTTTAGTGCATTGATAAACAGAACAAGCAGGGACAATCTTTACAAAATACATGAACAAGATATGCTAACACGTTTATTATGCACTGCAATGTCTTATAATTATTAACCATTATTGTTGACAAATAAGTCAGATGGACGTAAGCTTTGGAAAATAGCCATATCTTCATAAATGATTAACCAGTGAGATAGTACACCTTCTCATTAATGGTGAGTTTCAGAAAGAGAATTCAAAAGTACTTTCGGATAATGTATAGGTTGAACTAAAACCATTTATTCTGCAAATGATATAAGCTGTTACTTCCCATGTAGTCATTACAGTTAAGTTCTCTTTACGACAGCCTGATGACTCGAACCAATCCAACCTATTTCTTGGAACTGCTCTAACAATTGGCACTTGGTAAATGATTTACCTTTAGGAGAATTTTGAATTACAGCCCATTGCAGACTTGGCTTTCAAAGACATTTGATAAAAGCATCTATTGATAACGAAAAGGACAACTATGAAATAAAGTATGTGTGTCTGACCCGGGGATGGCAGTGTGTGAAGGGGGTTTCCAGCAGTTCGTGACACACTGACTCTGCCCGCCTGCGTAGGGCAGGGTCTCCTGAGACATCACAGCTGTGGCCAAGCTCTGCCGCATCACTGCAATCCTGAGGGAAGCAAGGGACACAGAGGGGGCTCAATTAATGAGGGTGAATCTCATTAATACACGTTACCATTCTTTTTGAGTACAGTACACACACAACTCTGCATTTATACCAAAACAGCTCCTCAAGTCATTTATCTCCAGGAGCAGAATTTTTAGCTCGTTTTTTTTTCAACATCAGTGTGTATTCAGTGAGCACAGATTTCTCCTTAAAAAATAAAACTCATAACAAAAAGTTATAATGTTGCAAAAAAGTGAAATACTCATTCAATGCATTCAGTGCAGTACTTCATTCTGCTGGTCAGGAACTTTCCAGGAGTTGCCGAAGCTGGCGGCGTACTGGGAAACAGTTCCACCCATTGTGGTGAAATCATCTATGGCACCAAGACACAAGTAGGTTACGCATTAAAAAGTTAAAAGAGTTAGGGTTACCAAAAAACAAGATACAGATACAGGTATAGAAATAACCCTGCAGGTCGGAAACAGTAAAAAACAGTAAAAAAATATTACTTGACTACATTGTGACCCTGGGATGTCTGTGATTCACATTATGAAAATACATTAGTGTGAGATTGTATTTATTGCACTTTACGCACCGTCAGCGTTGTTGTTGTAGACTCCACAGAGCCCCCTGGTGGCGGCCAGGTGCTCGGCGGTCACTGTCAGATACACCGTGTTGGTCAGGTCAAACTTTACTCTCACTCCCAGGCCGCTCTCCACAAACACAAAGTCCCCCAGCCAATGAACACTCACTCCTGTAGGAAGTAGAACCATTGTACATTTCTACTTTGCTGTACAAAATTGTTGCGT
Source organism: Notothenia rossii (assembly GCF_949606895.1). Classification (NCBI taxonomy): domain Eukaryota; kingdom Metazoa; phylum Chordata; class Actinopteri; order Perciformes; family Nototheniidae; genus Notothenia; species Notothenia rossii. The sequence continues at coordinate 10,348,691 of NC_136911.1, read as the reverse complement.
TGTTATAAAGTCGCTGACAGTATTTGTAGATAAAGAAAGCTGTTACCCAGTATGTAAGATCAAATTACTTGTCAATGGACTCAAGAGGAATAAGGAGATCATGTAATAAATAAGCTTATTATTACAAATACCGTCAACAATTGTATGTAAACTATAGAAACAAACTGTTATAATACAGTAGTATTTTACAGAATACTCTTGAATGATGATGGTATTATGTTAAATCGTTATTTAAAGGATCTTCTTGTACTGAAAGACAAGTAGATCCAAGGCACATACACAGACCTAGATTTATCAGTCTTCTTTCAATAGGCTGTGTAATAACATTTATTTTTGTTGCTCCAGTGCAGGTACTGATGTGTCAGGATTTAACATGACCATTTTACCATGTTGCCTGGTTAATAATGACAGACACAAATGAGACTAAGAGAGGGCTTTAGTGACAGCTCAAAAATACTTTACCATTTTGGAAGAGTGGCTCTCCATTTGCAACAGGAAGGTTGTTCAGCGTTAAGTTCTTGTGATGAATTGAAACCAAATCCAGACCCATCATCATCCTCAGAGCCTGAAAGCAGAGGGACACATACTCATCAACATTTATGTACATGTGCACAAAAAATTTCAAACATGTCTTCTATGGGCACCCAGGTAAACTCGTCCAATGTCATTGCCACTACAATCACGTGGTTGGAAAAGTCTTAAAAGAACAAGGATATACTGTTTAATCACTTCCGTGAACGATGTTAAATGGCCATGTTTCACACCTTACTGCAGTGTCCTCTGCCGTCACAGGCTGTACTGATGTAGACTGCCCAGGTGCCATCAGTAGACGCGGCCATGAGGTAGGTGCAGCTGCCCTGGAAGTGGAAATGCTTCCTGTCAAAAGTGCGGTAGTGGGCTCCACCCCAGGACATGCAGGTGGCCGAGCTCAGAGGCACCCTGACGCTCCCCAGCAGACCACCACGGACCATAGGGGAGGACTGGGAGTCTGGAAAGGAGGGGGAGGTAGTGAGTGACGGTTATGTGATATCAAATACAAGCAATGAGCATACTTTAAAGGTCCCCTATGATACTCTTTTTCGTCATTATACTCAGAGATGGGGTCGTTACTCAAAAAAAGTAATATATTACATATTACTTTTTTTTTAAAAGGAATACATTACTTTACTTCGTTACTTTACTCGCAGGGCCGCCCCCAGGCAGATCACGCAGACTGCGGAGGGTGCTTCATTTTGCGGAGGGAGCCTCATTTGAAGAGCAAATGCGGCGCACCAGTGTTACTCGTTTATGGGCATAGATATGTCTCATAATTATTTGTGTGAACATAAAAATCATTTACAACATTTACAACTTTCGATCCGGCATTTGTGAATCCATTTTGTATTTGTCGACCAAAAATGCACTTGCGGATCTCAAATCTCTGCTCGTGGATCTCACATTTCTGCTTGTGGATCGTCTTTTTACACACACGGAATTTTGAGACATATTTTCCGCCGGTCTCGGCTAAAATCTACTGTGTCACTCGGTTATTTTCGGAAACCACGTGATGGCCCGCTGATGACGACATTTCCGCATGATTTCAAAATAAGAGCATGATGGTTTGTTTAATGCTGTGTTTTTATATTATAATGAACAGCGGAACGCATGTTATAGTGATACAGTAAGTTTGTGTTAGTTTATTGGTTCAATATAGCGTATATCGAGCACTTTCGTTGATGTTGAAGTACAGGCTATAGCCTACGCCAGGGGTTCCCAAACTTTTCCATGCCAAGGCCCCCCAAAAATCTTTAGCTTCTGGCCGGGGACCCCCTTTGCAAACCCACCAACAATGCTACACAATATGTCACACATCAACTTTAAGAACGTTTTTGTTACTTTTATTCTCTATTCAATACTGTAATTATTACATTTGTTTAGCATGAGAATAATATTAACAATATGTTTTCAACACAGAATAAGATTTGTATGGCAGGGCATCTTTGTTCCACCACAATGTTTTTCTTATTATAGACACTATGTTGCAATACATTTTACCCTACAGAAAATATATTTACATATGCAAGAGTTTTTTTTTTTTGTCTTTCTTGCATTATGTCTTCAAAAGTTTTCAGTCAAAAAAGAAAAAAAATCTATTAAACTGACTTGGTTCTGTAAGTTCAACACTATATTCCCATTGAATAACAAACCTTTCAACAAACTGTTGATGATACAAAAACAGAAAAAAGAAACCAAACCTCTCTTTTGTGTGTGTGTGTGTGTGTGTGTGTGTGTGTGTGTGTGTGTGTGTGTGTGTGTGTGTGTGTGTGTGTGTGTGTGTGTGTGTGTGTGTGTGTGTGTGTGTGTGTGTGTGTTTTGGAAGTGACAGACAGTGATCACACTAGTGGGAGGGATGGGCTTGGTGGCTCCTACACAGTCTGTCAAGCCTGGGCTTAATGTCTGTCAGTGCCATACGCATGTCATTGTCCACATGTAGACGTGCTCTATGTTTAGTTTTGAGTACCTTTAAAGTTGAAAAGCCAGACTCACACAAGTAAGTTGTTGCAAAAGGGAGAAGGCATTTCAGTGCCCTGTCAGCCAAGGTGGGATAGTCCTTTCTTACATGTAGCCAGTAGTTAGACAGGGGAAGAGCCTCAACGTTTAGTTTTAAATCCCCTGAGTTTGTCATCTCAATCAGCTCCTCCTCTGACTTTATGTCCAAACTAGAACCGACACCGGGGGAAAAGGGGTTCCTAACCCAGTTTAAATGTGTGTTTTCAAGGTCAGGGAAATAGTCTTTAAAATATCCTTGGAGGTGCTCCAGGTGGGACTGGATCATTGGAGAGATGGAGCCCAAATCATCACATGACAGCAGCTCCTGGTGAAGTAGTGGGAACATCTCTGTGACTCCCTCCTGGAGCTTGTTTGACCACAGCATAATCTTTTTGGAAAAAGCACGCACTTTGTCTTGCACCTGCAGTATGTACGTGTCACGTCCTTGCATGCTTTGGTTCAGTACATTTAGATGCAGAAAAATGTCTGACATGTATGCAAGTTTGCGGATCCAGGTTGCATCAGTGAACCGCTCTGCCAGCTGATGCTTTTCAGAAGAGAGGAACTCTCCAACCTCCCTCCGCAGCTCATAGACACGGTTCAAAACTGCGCCCCGTGACAGCCAGCGCACGTTTGAGTGAAGCAGCAGCCCCTCAAAACGGGCGCCCATCTCATTACAAAGCAGGGTAAACAGTCTGTGTTTCAAGGGGCGGGCTTTTATAATTTTTGCGACAAGTGCCTCACGGTGGAGCATGCAGTGTGTGGCGACTACATGCGGGGCTTTCTGCTTAATGAGAGCGGTCACTCCACTGATCTTGCCGGTCATTGCCGCGGCTCCGTCCGAACACACCCCCACACAGCGGGCCCAGTTCAATCCGTTAGACTCGATGTAATCGTCCAAAACTTGAAAAATATCTTTCCCAGTGGTTCTTCTTTCAAGTGCTTTACAAAACAGTATTTCCTCGACAAATCTCTCCTGGGAAATAAATCGAATGTACACAAGCAGTTGGGCCTCATTCGATATGTCTGTGCTCTCATCTAGTTGAAGAGCGAAGTACTCGCTGGCTCTCACCTGCTCCAAAAGCTGAGCAGATACGTCCTGCGCCATGTCACCAATCCGTCGGCTGACGGTGTTGTCCGAGAGTGGGACAGCGTCAATTTTTTTAGCAGCATCCTCGCCAAGCAATTCTCGGACAATGTCTTTGGTAGCTGGTAAAAGCAAATCCTCTCCGATTGTGTGAGGTTTTTTTGCACGAGCAATGTGGTATGAAGCTAAAAATGATGCCTTCAGGGCCCGCTCGGGAACGGTAGCTTGCTGTGTGAATGCAGCAGATTGCCTGGCCAAATGCTCCTCTTTACGTCTGAAGAAGTTTGCCGTTTTTTCGGCCTCTGCCGGATGTTTTTGCATCAAGTGACGCTGAAGTTTCGAAGGTTTTAAACACTCGTTTGAGAGGGTCTCCAGACAGAGCACACACTTCGGGCAATCATGGCCATTTTTCTGTATGGCTGTAAAGCCATACTTAATGTACGCTGCCTCGTACCTTCTGATTTTAATTGGCCAGGAGTTCTTAGGTTTTTTTGCAGCAGTGTCCTCCACAGCAGGGCTGTTGGTCGGTTCCGTTGACCTGTTCTTTGTCAAAAACCTGTCCATTTTGAGCTAGCTAGCTTGCTCGCTTGAGGAGCAAAGCAGCTTGATAAATGGCGCAAACCGCCAGGTCTAAACATGACGTCATGGCGTCGTGAACGATGTTTTGACTGGTAGGCAATCAGAAAGATGACTATGGCAAATTATATGTTCCATTATTATAAATTATATTTTATAATTATGATTTTTTTTTAAAAATCAGATTTAAAATATTTATTAAAAAATAATTAGAATTTTTTTTTTTTGTCTTTCCTTTTTTTTTTCTTATCTTCCCTCCACTTTTCTGAGGCCCCCCTAGCGCCCCCTGGCGGCCCCCCAGGGGGCCGCGGCCCCCACTTTGAAAACCACTGGCCTACGCCACTTTCGGGTCCCGTGGGAGCAGCTGGCAGCGAAGCAGCCCAGATAAAACTCTTTCTTCATTGTTTGTTGTCTATTCAGTGAAGCGGGTCAAAGTTACAAAGCACTTCACATCTTATTAATCGGCATAATTTTACCTTACCAGTGCAGTAATAAAGTAATCTGTAGAAAATCACCGTATTTAGGTTAGCCTTCATAGTAAGGCTACATTAAATGTTATAATATTCATCGTGTCCTTTCTGCATATATTCCTGTCTATTGCTTTCATTTGTATTTAATGTTATTGTGTTTATACTTGTTTCCACACATTTCACAATTTGGGATGAATCAAGTATCTATCTATATATGATATCCATCTATCTATCTGTCCGTCCGTCAGTCAGTCCGTCAGTCCGTCAGTCAGTCAGTCAGTCCGTCAGTCAGTCAGTCAGTCAGTCAGTCAGTCAGTCAGTCTGTCTGTCTGTCTGTCTGCCTGCCTGCCTGCCTGCCTGCCTGCCTGCCTGCCTGCCTGCCTGCCTGCCTGCCTGCCTGCCTGCCTGCCTGCCTGCCTACTAGCTGTTTTGTTTGGAAAGGTTTTGTCATTGTATTGCTCTTTACCGGCACCTGCAGAGCACAGGACTTTACATTGTACTTACAATTTTACATTGTAACTTTGACCCGCTTGACTGAATACACAACAAACAATGAAGCACACCTAACAGTGCCACAATAATGTCACCTAATGTTATTGAGTTAAAATATCAATATTGTGGCTTTCCAAGTTAACATTGATTGATATGACTGCGATTAAATCAGCATATACTTCTGCCAGGAGATGCCACCCCTTAAATTCTCCTGCCACCCTCTTGCCACCCCATGAATATTTGTCTAGATCTACCCCTACCCTACAGGCAGATCACGGAGACTGCGGAGGGTGCTTCATTTTGCGGAGGGAGCCTCATCTGAAGCGCAAATGCGGCGCACCTACTCGTTACTTTACGGCCCGTCCAGACCCTATGGTCCACACACAGGCATGAAAAAAATCTTGATGCTGGGCGTATCTGAAGCTTGGCGATTTTTTGCGAGCAACGCGACCAACAACCAATCACATGAATCTCCCGCCCCCGACATACAAAGCAATAGCAATGTTAAAACGAAGTAAACTGGATATAAACTCCCAAAACAGGCGAAAACCTACCAGTTTCACCCACTGTCTCTGCCACCTCCCTCCATGCCTGGTTCCTCCGGTTTGTATAGTTCCGGTCGTAAAGAACCGGGTGATTTGCTACCGTAATATCTCGTTTGGAATATGAGGAAATGAACTGCGGTCTGGCTCTCCCAGCTTGCACGCAGTTTGATTGGCTAGCGCTTGCACTGGCGGGATTTGCATAAACGGGATTTGATTGGCTGATGTCAGCTTCGCAAGCATTGGGAGCATCAAAAGTTGAACAGCTTGGAGCTGGGCGTGTCTGAAGCTTGGAGATTTTATTTGAGCAACGCGACCAACAACCAATCACATGAATGTCCCGCCCCGGACTGTAAACTAACTATAAACTGGATATTAAATCCCCAAACAGGTGAAAACCTACCAGTTTCACCAACTGTCTGCCACCTCCCTCCATGACTGGTTCTTCCGGTTTGTATCCCGGTAGGTGAAGAGGGTCTGGTCATACAAAACCGGGTGATTTGCTACGGCGATAATTAGTTTTTCCTCCATCTTTTTTTGAAATATAGAAATGAACGGCGGGATATCTCAGATTTTTGGAAATGGGATTTGATTGGCGGGCGCTGGCTACTCCGGCGTCTCTGGCTGCAGAGAGCCGTAGACGGCGGAGAGGGACCGCTATGCTACCAACAATTCAGTTCGGCGAAAAGCGAGGCAACGTGAAGTCAACCCATTCAAAGTGAATGGGCAGACGCGTTGGAAACCGTTTTTGAAGCTGTCGAAGCTGTAGTGTGGCATCAAAAAATCTTGAAGCTGGGCGTGTCTGAATAGGTTACCTTTAACGGCCCGTCCACACTAAAGCTTAAAAAAAAGCTTGCCGGCGGGCGTGTCTGAAGCTCGACCAACAACCAATCACATGAATCTCCCGCCCCTAACTGTAGTGTGATTACTGATTTTATAAAAGTAACGAAGTAGCGCGTGTCGGGCCATGTTAGCAACTGTACTGTGATTACTGAATTATAAAATTAATGCGTTACATTACTCTGTTATCGACAAAAGTAATATTATTACAGAGACACCCTAGGTGAATAGGGTAATTTTTTTAACTTAAAGGTATCAGCTAGACATTTCTCAAGTTAATTACTTACAATAAGGCAATTGTTTTTTGTATTACAAGTTTTCTGAAATAGCATGTTTAAATATGCAAATTAGCCATTATCTCATTAAATATGTGCATATTTTAACACATTTCAGGAATCGAAATCTGAACTTTGGATAAAGCCAGGTTCAAAATTCTTGTTTCATTTTATAGTCATATTAGTATCTAAGGCTTTTACAGAAGGGGTATTGGATATCTCTTTTTATCACTGCATAAATCAGAAAATACTGTCAACAGCCCTAAAATATCAATTTTCGCCATGTTGTTAGGTATACAATGTTGTATAATTCAGGCTATGAATGATATATGAACAAACCCTTCAGTAAAAGCCTTCATAATATTGATAGGAATATAACTGGAAGGTTTGGTGTATATACTGAAGTTGACATTTCAAACTCAGAGTAGGAGAAAAAACTCATTTTGAGAAAATGACCTTTAAAGATTGCAGTGAGGCGCGAGCTAAACCCTCCTGTTCTTTGGATGACAGCTTGCGCATCGACGCACTCCGTGAAGGTATTTCATGTTCGGGGTCATTTCTTTTCTGTATAACCTTGCTTCGTGCAAGTGACAATTGTTGTCGTCTTCTCTGTAAACGTTTTTTTCGCCGTTCTTTTGCCATTTTGAGATTTACATTTCTAGCGGAAAGCTAACCAGGAAGTGTTTTAGCACACCACGTGACGCATCTGAACAAATCACGTTGTCAGAAATTGACACCAGCCAATGAGATTTCGTTTCTTGGTTTAAGACCCCTTTGTACTTTCACGATTTGTTGCTGATACAAAGGAAACGACCATATTTTGATCTGATGAGATTGTGCAGGAGAGACACAGCTTTCCAACGATATCTCTGATGACATTGTGCACACAGCGGTCGCGGTACTTTATGTTACTTTAGAATGCTAACTTTTGGTGAATTTAGGAGAAATCTACTGACGCAAATAGACAAACTATCGTAAAATAAACACTTAAATGTGTATTTTGTACGTTTTCCTTCCAAAAGCCTGAAAGAAAACATGTTACAGGGCTGCCAACACTCACTCATTGAGCGTGAGAGTCACGCAATTAACCCATATCACACGCACTCACGCCACACTTGCCTTTCCTCACGCTAAGTTTTCGTCCAAAATAAATAGGCCTATATATAAAAATGAATTGAAGGAGCAGCAAACTGAGCGGTCTACGAAATGAGACGGTCTTCTGGCTTAGTTCAGTAAAGTTGGAACGATATTCGGAGATTCTGATTTCACGGATCAATAACTCATGAACAAAACGTTATTCAGATACAAATGACGTCTCCTAAGTACCGTGGTAAGGTTGACAACGAACTACAATCACATTTTGATCAAAAAAAGCCAATACGCGCCGTCCTCCGAGCTGGACACATTACATTGGTCTCTATCCGCAGCCGGAGAAGAAACGAGTGCTCAGGGACCCTCTGCAAAGTGCAACTCCGAAATAAGTGAATACAATAATATTCAATCACTATTATACAGCTTATTACTACCAAACTCACGACTACACAATAGTCTCCTGGTGGTCATACTAAAGCAGAGTTTTGAAGAATATGCTTTTGAATAATTTTGGGGAATATTTATAATGTAAAATCTTCAATAAATATGGCATTATCTTAAATAACTTTACAATTATACCGTATATTTCTTCCAAAGTCACTATTTGCATTGTTGTTGTTAGCATCTGGTTAGCTAGCTGCGCTAACGGATAGAAGCTGTTTCTCAAACAATGAGAGGGAGAGCTCTCTCCTGTCAGGCTGAGAGAGATAACTACAGCTCAGTGAGGTAAGGGACTCTGTTTAGATAGTTAACTTTAGTCTAGTTATCTCAGTGGGTCTTAAACGTTTTGGTCACCATTTATGAGAATAAATGAAAAACAGTTATGAAATAGCCTACTATGACAGTAAAACAAAAATACAGTTTAAAAGGGGAGTGATTTGTAAAATATCCATAAAGAAAATCTGTTTCCAGTTCTGTTTCATATGGGTGTTGAGAGATGTATCCTTAAATTCCTTTTGCTCTCAAAATGCACCAGGTTGATGCATTTAACTTCAATATTTAAAAAATAAATCTTCCCGGGGGAGCAGGCCCGGACCCCCCGGAGGTGAGGACTGTTTCAAAAGTGCTGATTCTGGGTCTGTTACTTTAGATGAAAATAAGGAGCCACTCCCCAAGACCCTCTGCGAGATGATTGGTTACAAAAAACAATGGTGCTCTAGGAGGAGATTCCGGTGATAAGGTGGGCGGGGGTTACCTTGGTTGGTTATTGGCTCATAGTTACACAACCCAAAAAAACATTATGACATCACAAAGTGGCAAAAATCTGATCAACTCATTTTCAGACAGGTTTTTATATAAATGGATCAGGACAAAAAGAGAGCGAGTCTTTTTTCCTGAAACTTTCAGAATCTCTTTAAACAGAGGGGACACATATGTATGTAGAAAAAACATGAAAAAGTGGATTTTGTATAATATGTGACCTTTAAAAAAAGATAATAAATTCACTGCAACTCATCAAATATAAAAAAAAAAACATGTAAAAACGTGTATGTTCATGGATACTCTCTTACCAGGAAGAAGTGTGTAGGTGCATGACAAGCAGGTCTGGTCGGACGCATTCCTCCAGCTGATCCCCCATAGGCTGCTGCAGCACTGCTCCATCGGCATGAGAGAGGCGTTATGAACACCAGGGAATGCATCACAACTCCATGTGGAAAAGCACTGGCCACGTGCACCCACACCTGGGAAGTAGAGAAAGAGAGAAAAGGTTAGAAACAAGGTTGAGGAACTTAAATAGAGAGGATGGGGGTTCGAAAAAATTAACGCTTTGTAAAAATGTATCTTTAAAATACTTTTCAAATAGTGAGTGGTGTGTTTTTCAATGAATCCATTCAATGATAATGTTTTACATTTTGACAAAAGTAACTGTTACAGTAACACAGAGCCGGCCCGACCCATTAAGCGACATAAGCGGCCGCTTAGGGCCCCGCAGCCACTAAGGGGCACCCTAGCAAAACATTTTATTATTATTATTTTTTTTAATTTAAAAAATAAATAAATCTCAGAACACCGTCGCCGTGATATGTATGTTTAATTAATGTTGTTAATATGCCTAGATTGCCTACTCTCAAATTCATGTATTATATTATTGAGTCAATAATAAAATACATTAACCGTGCTTTACCTGAACCTCATCATGACACAAGAGAGGACGGCAGGATTGTAATTTCCCGTGTTCAGTGAATGCAACAGAGGCAAGACACCAGACCAACCAGAGAGTTGAATGGAAATAAACATTGTCTTATTGGCTCACAGGTACCTATCCTGTGAGCTGTGACAATGTTTAAAATAAACTTTCAGTCGGACTCAGAGTTTTTGAAGATGGACATAAGAAAACATTTTCTTAAAAAATACGACAATTCTCAAGTGGTGGCTCACACAACAACCCCATAGCCACTACTTGAGCCAGGTAAACAAGGTATGTCAATGTCAGTAAACTTCCAAGTTATGCGAACATGTAAGCAAAGCATAAATTACAGCTACGTTGATGTTACTTTGAATAGCGAGGGTAAGCTAAACCGTTAGCAAGTAGCTATAGCTAGCCAGATATATTAAATAAACACTTTGTCATATAATCTAAATGTAATGTTTTTTAGCGTTACCTGGTGATTTCAAAGAAAGCTCTCTGGGAAATGTTGACTTACTGTTCAACATGAAGCTAGAAGCTACCTTACAGTACACAGTTGATCAGGAGTCCTGTCAGTTAAAGTGTTTCACAGTTAGCTTAGCTAAGCATCAACCTAGCACTGAAATATATGGATGTTATGTGACAGTATTTCTGAGAAAAAGTCAGCTGAAATGGTGGCAGAGTTGCCACTGCTTTACATGTCAACAGCATGTTTGAACTTATTTGCAGCACTAAATGTGGCTGTTTGGCCACTGAAATTGCCATAACAACACCTGAATTTAAATGTGCAACCTCTTTTTGTGACAGATTTTTGCAAAAATTATAATTCTTCTGAATGATATTCCTATTGACAGCTAGTTTTTATGTGAACATTATGAGATGGACAGCCAGAGAGAATACATGAGAAACAGTTATGAAATACAATATGACAAAACAAGAAGTTTAAGTGATTTGTAAAATATCCCAAAAGAAAAATCTGTTTACAGTTCTGTTTCATATGGGTGTTGAGAGATGTATCCATAGATCTCTCAATTTTTCAATCAAAGTGCACCAGATTGATGCTTTCAACTTCAATATTTAAAAAAAAATCTTCCAAGGGGAGCATGCCCCCGGACCCCCCTAGAGGAGGTGAGGACCCCCCTAGAGGAGGTTAGGTCCGAGGTGTTTACATGCTTATTTATACAATATGTGTGCTTATGCTAACATTATAAGACAAAAGTTGGTTCCGTGTTGTGTGTAGTGAGAACGCGCTAGAGTGAGGGGGGCCCCCAAGCCAAAGCTTGCTTAGGGCCCCCAAAAGTCTAGGGCCGGCCCTGCAGTAACATATCTAATGTAGGGTGTCTCCTATTCAATTTTGGTTGGTTCAATTGGCTTTGGTTACAACCTTTGGTTACAACCTTTGGTTAAACTAGGTATTAAAAAAACAATATGTCAAATATGAATGTCATCCGCTGCTTCATTTTGAGTAAAGTAATTCCCACACGTCCCTCTAAATCTTTTAATTGTTTCCATTTCCCCTCATCAACCTTGAGTAAATAATTGGTCAATTTTATACCTTCCATGCCAGGAAGTCATCTGTACCTACCGTCTATGTACTATGCTGCTTACCCTGGGAAATGTACCTTTGTCTGTACCTTATTTAAATCTAATAAAATAACATTATTGTTCTTTATTATTGATTTTTTTCTTAATTATTATCTCATATTTAGTGAAGTACAGTAAATATGTCTAACTTGTAGACATTTGTAGTCAGGATATAATGTTTCATTTCAGACGTTTAATAAGAACAGATTACTTTGATTCTTGTCCTTACCCTCAGAGCAGCGTGGTCCGCCCCAGCCCTCACAGCAGGCCTTCACGGTTTTGTTTACCATCAGGTTCTGTATCTCTGGGAGTCTAGGATCCACAGACACAGCAGAGGAAAGTAAATATACTCACAATACTGCATCACTGCAAATGTTAAGAAGAGTGTTTTCTTCAAATTCTCCTTCTTTTGGAATACAAAAGCGTATATGAGCCAGTGCTCTGAATTGATTCAACAAGTTTCCCTTATTAAAGCAAGTTATTGGATACTTACACACCTTGAAAAGTAAAATATTTACCCCAACTAACCAAATGGAACTTTTAAGAAACATCAAACATTGTTATAGAGAAATGTCTGCCTTTTATAAAGCCAATCAATCCTAATCAAGTTATTTTAACATGAGGATGCAACATGCACATAGGATCCTGCTATTCTCCCTTGACCCACCACCACCACACACAGGGGCCCTTCATAACCAACAGGAGTCACTGTTGGAGCAACATGGTTATGACACCTCGCCACATTCTCACCAAAACACCTTGTCAATGGAGAAAATGTGATCTGGGAACATGTTTCAAAGTGGCTTTTTCATCTGATCCACACTGACAATACTGTGTTAATCGTTAAAGCTTTTTCATGTACTGATTCACCGTTAGTGACCTTGTTTAACAACAATTTGAAATAAATTGAACTGACAACTCTTTATACTTACTTGTACACGAAACAGGATGCCTTTGGACCCTGTTGTTTGTAGTACAGTGCGATGCCATCGTCACCTCCATGCTTGACGCGCATCCTGTCCACATCTAGTCTCCAACCTTGGGTGTTGAATTGATACACCTCTGAGCAGCTCACTTCAAGCTGCAGACGCGGGGAAAGAACCCGCTCCACCCTCTCCTCCACCGTGTGTTCACACAAGTGTCTGGAGCACCAAACACAGTTTTAATGCCCCCTTGTATTTTTAAAGTGATCTGTTTAAATCAAGTTCCTGAATTCCCTTTAACTTCTGTTCTCTACTGGTATAACAGTCCTCATTATAAAATAATTAACAAGACAAAGATATTAAGCGATGTGTTATTTGATAGTGAAAATGTAAATACTCATCCAGTTTACTTAAAATATGCCCGCTTACAATTCTTAAAAAGGTACCCGACTGATTTAGTACCCTGATACAGCAAATAGTTTAGCACTACATTTTATTCTCATTAGCCACAACTGCAAATTACTTGCATGTACACCATTCTAAAAAAGATACATTCATCTATTTAGAATTATTCTTCACCTTACAGATCCACCTTAAATATTGATTCTTATGTGAGTTTTGGATTTTAAACATCTACTGCAACAAGTATCTCTAATGAACCTGAGTTGGGCCGATTGTTTGGGCTCTTTTGAAGCATTATAACTATATGAATGTACCATTATTGTGCTGTTTCAGTGGTTTACATTGTGATATCTGGTGAATTTAGCTCATTACGGTTGTCACATATTATCTTTCTCACCTTCCTCATCTCTATACCCGACTCTACTGTCTACAAAATTATCTTAAATGTTTACTGGTCTCATGCTCACCCCATTCCCATCACTGTCTGCAGTCCAAGCAGAGTCAGTAGAAGGGTCTCCAAGGCCCTCTGCTGAATGTTTCTGCTTAATGTGCCTGTACAAAAGTTTCAGTCTAAGTATTTTATAAATCCAGTAAAAAAATCAAATCAACTAATTTGTCCTGATATTTAACTATAGATGGCTGAAAATGTTTGATCATCATATGTTGTCATTGTGAGTGATCAAACAAACCCATCTAAGATTCCTTAAATGTTTACACCTTTTCTATAATTCTTGCTGGTACAATTAAAAAAGTGCACTTACCTTTGAAGTGCTTTTGGGAAATCTGGGCCATTATAAATCCTTGGCCTGGTAATCAATATTTAGCTTTTGTTCATTCACTTTCCTTGTTTTCCTTTATTATTTTCCATGTTGCTCCATCCAACAGCATGTAATACACTCCTCTGTGATACTTTGCCTTATGGGGGGAGCGGAGCCCCAGATGCAGCGTTTTAAATGTGGGGGTCGACTCATGGGATGTACAGCATCTGAACCTGCTGCTATTGGATACAAGTGGTAAGGTCACAGCTGGATGGGCAGGCATTGGTCCCCCGACCTGTGACGGACACATCCACTGACCTCGCCCCGTCAAACATTACAGGACACTGGAGGTGATGGCGGGGGTGGTGGAGCCTCAGCCACAGAAGAAAGAGATGTTTGTCAGAGCCTAATCCTTTAAAGAGAAACGTTTCGGGAAGGATGATGGGGGAATTTATTCAATGAAGCTTGTCAACAGACATGGGGCCTGAAGGCTTTTAAACTCACCAATATCCCAGTCTGACCTCCTGACCCCACAGTGAGGTGGCCCAAACACAGCTGTCACCAGGGTACATGTTAGCCTGAGCCCAGAGGAGAGGAAGGAAAAGCTACTGATGTCACAAGGGTAGGATTTAATGGTATAAGCAAAACAGTGCGTCATAATTGACTTCCCAGCAAACTCTTCACTTGAGCCTTGGATACATTGTGTTTTCTTTATAGTGATAGCAATGAGCTGTGTCATGTTGTTAGCTCACTGCTTCATCACCATCACCATTTCCTAGAAGCAGGATGAGGATAGAGAAAGGGAGGAAGGTTGGAGGAACAGGTTTCCGTGGTGTAAAGTAACTAAGTGCAATAACTCAACTACTGTACTGAAGTACAATTTTGAGGAACTTGTCCTTTATTTGAGTATTTACATTTTTTGCTACTTTGTAGTTCTACCCCGCTACACTTCAGAGGTAAATATTGTACTTTGTATCCACTACATGTAATTCCTTTAGTTACTTTGCAGATATAGATTAAGAATAAACAATAAGACTGACACTCAGCTATGACTTTAGTTACACCTGGATTAAATTCACAAGCTATCCAGCAGTAAATCAGGTAATTTAAATTAGTTCCAACTTTACCTTCTCTGATAATCACACCAATACATCAATAATTATAATCAAAACATACAAAATATATGATTGGGAAATGGTCTAATCTGCATAATAAGTAGCCTACTTTTATGAACAATACTTTAATGCTGATATTTTGAAGTTTACTTGTAACATTTTGCTACAGTAGATTATGCTTTATCTCTGCTTTATCCCTTTATCAGTGCACCTTTATCTATATGCACTGCTCTGCCACCTCTACTAGATCTGCATTTGGTCGTGTTTGTGCATGTACTGTTCTGTATATCCTCTATGTTTGTGCATGTATATCCTCCCTGTGTGTGTAATGTGTGTAAACACAATAGAATCCCGCAAGTTATTTCCCTGTTAGGCATTAATAAAAGTATGTCTTCTTCTTCTTCTTCTTCTTCTTCTTCTTCTTCTTCTTCTTCTTCTTCTTCTTCTTCTTCTTCTTCTTCTTCTTCTTCTTCTTCTTCTTCACTCAGACGCAGATGTGCTTTCTTGCTAATGCTAAGGACATTATGCTAATGCTAATATTGTTTGCTCACAATGCAAATCCAATGTTTGCCTGATGGTGTTGCTTCTGTAGAAAAAAGGTCAGCCAAACTTACCACAATTTGTCATGAAAGTATGTGTGTAGTGTCCCAAATGTCATGTTAATAATAGACATTTTTAAAACAATCCTGAAAGAAGTTTAGGGGGAGAGAGGGGTAGTTAGTTGCAGCATACCATATTACAGCACTGATCTTTTTAAATTTACAATATACAACACAGGTCTTTTTCTTTATAAAGATTGCTAAGAATACATTGTTTTGTTTTATGTGGAGGGAAACATTTAACTTTAAGAGAAACCGTTTTTATATTCACCATATCTGGAACAAATCCCAGTCCATCTGATATCTGCTCAAATTAGCAATTTTTGTATTGCACTGCACTGAAACAGATTTATTTAGTCTCTTATTGTATTATAGCTTGAATACATCATTCATTTAATTTTGCTTGTTTTAAATCCTTTTTATATGTTTCTTTTTACATTTCGATGTGTTTTTACTTTTGATTCTTAATTATGTTCATGTTGCACTTTAAATTGCCTTGATGTTGAAAGGTGCAATGCCTTTTTTGTATTTACCAATTCAGTAGCCTACAATGTCTGGTAGGAATATTAAGTTTGCAGTCCTTGATACACACAGCTTGGCAATATAAACAGTAATGAGTGTAACAGTCCTCAACTAGATCTAAACAAACCATTGTATCACCCACATTGACACTTTCTTATTTTTTTATTTAATGGAAAAATAAATGTACAAACATTTCAGACATGAATTTAACATAGTGGTTCAGAGAAACAATGATCACAATGTAATTGTATACAAAATACATGCCAATAGTTATAATTGTAATGATTCATATATTTTGAATGGGGTAGGCCTACATACATTCCATAAAAATAAGAAGGAAGAAATAATAATTTGAAAATTAAATATAGTCCCACTTCTTTAAAGAGCTTACGAAATGCTATTAGCAGCTGTTAGTGGGCTTGGTCTATCATAGAGGTTGCATTTGTATTGTGATTGTGAAATGTGATATGATTTTTTCATTATTGATGTATTTTCAATACATCACTATTATAACAGCATACAAAAGTTGTCACGATCGTTCGTCGCGCCGGAAACATCAACAGCATTTAGCAGAATGTTGCACGTCTGCACAGTGTTATATTTTCACAGCTCACAGTCAGTAAATACTGTGCAGCTAGTATTGGAGTACAAGATAGATGCAAGCGAGTTATTTAAAAGCATAAATGAGTCGGTTGGGTTCTGGAGGTGTGGTGGTTACAGCAATTGTGCTTGGTTGGCGTGGCTAGTGCCTGGGGGTGAGGCTGAACAAAGGACCGTTTGTCTATGTAAATGTGGTCTTTAACAAAAACAAACATTTACTGACTTTTTTGGATAGCTTAAAGTAATGTTGTACAATTACAACTGGGGACCTTACAGGGTTAAAGGCTATTGTTTATTGTTATTTACTTTAAGATGTTTATTTCTTAACCAATAATTTGATTTAAAAACTCTTATTTAAATGATGTGTGTGTGTCTCTGTTTTCCTGATGATACACTGAGAGAATGAGCTCAACAGTCTATATATTTTTCTATATAATCTATATATATTTGTATAATGTAAGCTTCGTTGCATAGCCGTGGGAACATGTTTCAAATGGGGGGGGGGGGGGGGGGGGGGGTTCTGTGGGGATGACACATGGGATGACACCATCAGGCCCGGTTCTGACCAATTTGCTGCCCTAGGCAAGATTTTTGCTGGTTCATTTACATCTTATTTTACCAGGTTACGTTAATTTATTCATCCATATTTTTTTATCTCTCCAGTTTTAAAGGATATTGTTGGTTTACTGTCCTATAGTATACATTGGAATGATTTCAAACATGTTTTTATTTATCCTAATAATTATATAGGTGTGGCTAAATTGTGATAGAACCGTTTGAGACACCGTTTGAGATAACTTAGACTAAAGTGAACTATCTAAACACTCAGAGTCCTTTACCTCACTGAGCCTCTCAGGGTCAGGGCAAATGGAAAATGTAACCGGGGTGAAAAGGGTGTTATCTTTACTTAATGATGAATGTGAGCAGTTGTATCAACAGCTTTTACAATGTGCTGCTGACTGCTGGAAAGTGGTTTTACTTGAATGTATTTGTTTCATCCATTGTGTTTACCTGCTAATGCAGGTGGGGCCGACCAGTTATAGTTATTACTTTTTTTTATGAGCTAAATGCCATGATGGACCAACACAATTGCATACATTTTAAACTGACATTAAGAAGTTTAATCAACTAGTTACAGGACGAGAGAGTGAGAGAGAGAGAGAGAGAGAGATCAGACAAGTTATATCGAGCTAAATTGATCTAAGCTGTTTTTTTTGTATCTTGTCCTTCATTTCGTAAGCTCTTTATAGAATGTCTTGCCTTTCCTTCTGCACCTGTTCTTTCATCATATTTACAACCCACTGTGGACCAATCGGCCTCCGGCCCTACAAGGAAGGTGGTTAAAAGCAGCAGTCCATTGATTCTGTTTTCATAAGAGCGTTTTCTCCAAATGCTGAAGCAGGAGGACCGTACTGACCGACTTTGATTTACACACTGCTTGACACAGCAGGACAACTTAAGGTACAGTAGCTTGGTTTATTTATTTGATTCTCATTCAGAAGTATAAGTGTTTTTTGAGGAAGCATGGAACTACTTCAAAGTCTGAACATTATATACTGTATCGAAACATTATTACATAATACTGTGTACAATAAAAGCTGCAGAATGTGACAGTTTGCTTTGAGAACTTCTTAAATTGTGTGAAGTTTATATATTAAGTGTGCAGCACAAACAGTGCAGGAAGATAAACAGAGAGCAGAGATAAGGGCAGTGTTGACTCTGAGTGTCTTAAAGTACAGGCTGACATATATGGAGCTTACTTCGTGCCAAACCTCCACAAACAAACTTAACATGATTTACAGATGCCCTATGATTCATTAACAAACACAGTGTGGTTTGCAAATACAATTAACCTATGCTTCATCGAAAAAATCCTGATACCTTTTATAAAATATGGTAGAAATTCTTGTTTCTGGAAAGGAACTAGATATAACTTTGTCAATTTGTGACATAGCTTCGTAACCTAATGTTGAAACCTTTTGAAAATGTCACATGTCCATTTACATTATTTTAAGAAATTGATGTTGTTTTGAGTTTTCTCTTTTGAATTGTGTTGACAGTGTCACACTGTCAACAGCTGCATATTTTTGTATTATGCAGATTACATTAGATTGTTCAACGGAAAGAAAAAACTCATTTTTTCTGCTCATGTTGTTAAATTTTGTCTGATATTGTTAGAAAGAGCGTTTTCTAAAATAGTAGAAAAGATGTCGGTCTACTTGTAAGATAGTATAGATCTTACAAGTAGACCGACATCTTTTCTACTATTTGTATTTGTTTCTGTCACATGATTTAATTTGAAAAAAAAACAAATGCATTAGTTTGTAGATGCTGTTTTGTATTCGCAAATAACACTGTTTGTTAGTGAATCACAGGGCATCTGTAAAACATGTTTATAGTAGCTCCAGAGACACATTCTGTTGGTATTCTTGTGGAGAAGTAGAGGAAAGACTGATACAAAAAATGGACAGAGCAATAATTGCTTACCCAGCTGTGAAGAGAGCATGGAGAAGGAACAAGGCCCAAGTTTGTCTTAAATTCTACTGGAGATAAATAACTATTGCTTCTTATTCTGTTTTATAATGTGAATAAAAACCGTGTGAAATACATTTGAATATGTAGAAACAAGGTTTATATTTTTGAATCTCCTAAATTCCCACTGTTGAATACAAGATCTGTTGTCTTTCCAAAGTCAAACGTGTGCATGACATCACTCAACATATCAATTTTCCACCCTTCATTCACTAAATTCATGCTGGACATTACTTTCTCACTATATTTCAGCCATGAGGCTTCTCTGTCTACTGCAGCTGCTCTGCTTCGCTGGTTGTAGTGCATCCAGATCAAGAGACTGGGCTTATCATGGTGCCCCCATGTATGCCGACCTCACAGCACGTGAGCTGAAAGCTGTCCGGGACTACCTGCACGGTATTCCAGAGCTGGAGCTCACTGAAGCTCGTAGCAAGACTCTGATGAAGAACAGCATCGTCCTGATCGAACTGCATCTGCCTAGAAAGCATGAAGCCCTCAGAGCTCTGGACCGTGGACAGGCCAAACCCCAACGTCAAGCCCGTGTGATCATCCAGTTCGGGAACAAGACCGAACCCAACATCACTGAGTACATTGTCAGTCCTCTGCCATCCCCAGAGACCCACACAATCAAGACGTTCAAGGGGGCTAGGCCTATCCGATTTGAGTCAAGGCCTATTTCCGCTGTAGAGTATTATCATATTAAGGACATACTAGGAAAGATCGCAAATAAAGCTCACAAGCTTCTATTTGAGACCACTGGAGGGTTTTCCTTCAATAACTGCTCAAACCGCTGCTTGACGTTCTCAGACATAGCCCCCCGTGGGCTTGGTCCAGGTGAAAGGAGAAGCTGGATAATGTTGCAGAAATTTGTGGAGGGTTATTTCATCCACCCAATTGGGTTTGAGGTATTGATAAACCACCAGGACCTGGACCCAGAGAAGTGGAATGTCGAGAAGGTCTGGTATAACAGCATGTTCTTTGACAGTGTTGAGGAACTGGTTGAAAAATACGAATCAGGAGATGTGGAGAAGATCAAACTGCCTGAACATGACGACAATGACCTGTACTCTAGTTACATCCCCCGGGGTCACAGCAACACAGCCACTAATATCCATGGGCCGAAGCTTGTCGAGCCTCAGGGCAAGCGCTATCACGTTGACCGCAACTTTGTTGAGTATGCTGGATGGTCTTTCGCCTACCGTGTCCGATCATCGGCTGGGCTTCAAGTTTTTGACCTGCGTTTTAATGGGGAAAGGATTGCCTATGAGATCAGCCTACAAGAAGCTATTGCCTTCTATTCTGGTGATACTCCTGCTGCCATGCAAACAAAGTACATTGATTCCGGCTGGGCAATGGGCAGCTCATCCTACGAACTGGCGCCAGGAATAGACTGTCCAGAAATTGCCACCTTTGTTGACCTGTACCACTACTATGACACGGATAAACCAGTGCGCTACAAAAATGCACTCTGTATTTTTGAGATGACCACTGCTATGCCTTTGAGGAGGCATTTTGACTCCAACTTCAAGGGGGGATACAACTTCTTTGGAGGGGTGGATAACGCTGTGCTGGTGTTGCGGACAACCTCAACGGTTTATAACTATGATTACATCTGGGACTTCGTGTTCTACCAGAATGGGGTGATGGAGGTAAAGGTCAGCGCTACCGGATACATCCATGCCACTTTCTTTACAGCTAACGGACTTCACTATGGCACCAAGGTGTACAACAATGTGCTTGGTAACCTGCACACACACCTCATCCATTATAAGGTTGACCTGGATATTGCTGGTAAATATAACAATCAATTGCCTTTTTCACTGGAACTAACATTCTGTCATTATCATTTGCTATTGTAATAGCTGTAACCATATTTGATCTATTAAGGGTGCAATTTTTTTTATTTTCACACCTCTTTTTCAATGTACATTTTGAAGCTGTGAAGTGTGTGAAATCAGATCAAAGAAAGCGCAGACAGAAAGTAGGTCTTTTATTGATGCCAATCCAGATAAAAAAAAATCCTGGACTTTACCCTGTTGTAAAGGGTAGCTAGATTGCCAATTCCGTTGAAATGTGGGATCAAGGCTTGCTGTGATAAAGGCTATGTGCCATAAATAAGTCAAACACTTAATGGAGAATTTTAATGCAAAAGTAAATGTACTGTAGACCAATATTGTTCCAACACACTGCTTTTACCTTGACCTTGAACCTCTTCTGACAACTCTTTGCCTTCACTGTGACATAGGTCGAGAGAACAGCTTTGAGACGATTGATTTGAAATATGTCAACTTCACAAATCCCTGGAGTCCAAAGAACTTCATCGTCCAGTCCAAACTCCATAGGACAGAGCAGAAGACCGAGAGATCCGCTGCTTTCCGCTTTGGCAAAAAATTCCCCCGCTATGTGCACTTTTACAATCCCAATGAGAAAAATAAATGGGGACACCAGAAGGGTTATCGGATTCAGTTGAACTCACATGCCCACAGTGTGCTTCCAAGAGGCTGGAGGGAGGAAAATGGCATCAGTTGGTCAAGGTATTAAAATGTTTTCCCTTATGTTGTACAAAATACATATCAATTTAAACCAAGACAATTACAAGTGTCCTGATCATCATTTCAGACACACTTTCTGCAAATTCAGTCATATACACTGGGCTTTTGAGTTTTGCATTCAAGCTACATTTACACTAAAAAAATTAGTTTGTAATGATTGACCCAGAGAACGATAAGTGGGGCTGAAGAGGCTAATCCCTGCACATGAAGTTTTGTTAGAATTCAGGTCAAATTCAAATTCAGGTCAAAGTATGGATTGGCAGTCAACAGAGGTCCAGCAGATAACAGTACAACGACACTTTGTTGGAAATTGTCTTTGGATAGACCATAAATAGTTTGAAGCTAAATAACAACAGGAGCCCACTTTTGAAATTACTTCATGAAAGAATGGCTGGGGAGTTGTTATGAATTATTAGTTTGAAAGCCTACAGAATGACGAAACACAAAACATATCTCCTCTCCACAGGTATCCTCTTGCTGTGACTCGTCATAAAGACAGTGAAGCCACCAGCAGCAGCATATACACCCAGGGTGACCCATGGGACCCCGTTGTGTCCTTTGAGGACTACATTCGCAACAATGAAGACATAGTAAATCAGGTAAGATATTTCAACAATGCACATCAAATTCAAGATGGTTTAGATTACATTAATAGACGTTTTAACCCTAACCCTTTTTTCAGCTGAGAGGTTAGCTCTTCCTTAAAGAATCGTTGTGCTCTCTCAAACTCAGGGTAACTCCTGAATGGTGACATTTACTTTTGTTTGCTCTTTTGAATAGACACAAAACACCTGTAATGTGTTCTTTTCTAAAAAGGTCTAATGTATTATTTGCTCTCCTGTGTGCAGGACCTGGTAGCCTGGGTGACAGTAGGCTTCCTGCATGTGCCTCACTCAGAAGACATCCCGAACACGGCAACCCCCGGCAACACAGTGGGCTTTTTCCTCCGACCGTTCAATTTCTTTGACGAAGATCCTTCGGTGGCATCCAGAAGTACCGTCATCGTCCGGCAGGGGAAGGACGGCAAGCCCAAAGTCCAGAGGTGGACTCCTGAGATCATAGGTCACTGCGTGTCAGACAAGCCCTTTGTTTACAACGGCACTTACGCAGGAGTCTAGGTGTTTTGTTTTTTGTTTTTTTTGTCTCAAACTTACTTTTTCTCTGTTTTAGTAAATCACACAATGAGGATCTAAGATTAACAACACTTGAATTGCATAATGGTCAGATATACTCTAAATAATGTATTACAATGGGACAACATTCATGTAAGAAAAACCATAAAGCATTTCAAAAGGGAAAAGTTGTTATTGTGTGATTTATTTTCCATAAATGTGCCTGTATTATCTGATTTTATATAACTATTGTTTTAATATAAATGACTACAGTAAAACTCTTAATTTTGAATTCCTAATTCTGTCTCACTTTTAGTTTTTATTCAATTGAATTTTTGGTAGTAAAACTGACACTATCTTACCCAGTTAAAGAGTAATAAATGAGACGGATGTAATGTTCATTTTAATGCTAAAGTTAATATACCACACCCAAACAAACCTACATGTAACCTGGTAGAGGTAAAGGGGGGCAGTGTTGGACATGGGGGGGCTTTGAGAGCTCCTTTAATCCCATGTTGGGTCTCCATGGTTGAGGTTTAGCAGCAGCGAGCATCCAGGATGCAGGATGCGCCATATCCGCCCTGCTTGTGGTAAACCCTCAGCATGCTCCTCCAGCCCCCATGGTGGGAAGGTTTCTTCTGGAAAGACAACAGGCCTTACAAAGCAAACAGCCTGATTCCGGATCCTTCCCCGCAAACAGTCCAGGATACCACCTTTCTGCCCCCAGCGCTCCTGGAAACCTAACTTTACATACAATGTGACTCAATATCAATAACAGCACATGTAACATCTTTGTCCGTTACGCATTCCAAACATAGCAATGTAACCATAGATTTATAAACCAAAAGTTACAAATAAATCCAACAGTTATTTTCATATTGCATTTTTTTGATAAGCAAATTTCTGTGTTTAATATAAGTGATAAACAGCGCTCTATGTTAGTACAAAAAAACGGAATAAGACTGCTGAAAAAGAGGTGGATTTTGCACAAGTTGCTTTGTTTGTAAGGTAAATAATGAGCGTTTTTGGAGAGAGGAAAAGGAATCCAGTCAGCAACTGGCGTCAGGATGTTCATCTAAAATCCCTTTTATAAGTGTGTGCTGATGTTTTACAGTGCACATGGTAAAAGAGGGATAGTATGAGAGCTTTGCACGCAAGGCTGAATGGACAACGTTAGTGGAGAGGACAAAAAAGCAATGTGAATTGGGTAACAAGCATTCCTATAGCTATTCCCATGGCAATGATGGGTTTGACGTCACAAACTATAGAAAAGACGGGGAACACACAGTTTATTTATTCTAAAGTGGCTTTATGTGACCAAAAACATTTAAAATAAACTGTGTGGAATTGTATTTCACTCATGCCCTTAAATCATTCTCTTAGTTCACACATCTTTCTGTATTATTCTGAGCAGCTTGAAATTGATGAAGACATACTTTTATAATGTGCCACAAATGTCAACGCTGTCATATAAGTTCTACAAAAAAGCACAATATAAAAAATGTTCCTAAACACGTCCAACAAAGTTACACATTTTACACTGTATAACGGGGTTAAGACGTAAAGATACCAACAAGCTACAAAGGACAATCTGCCCAAGAAGATACAAATCTGACAAACTATGTTTTGTTATTTCAGTTCAATTCTCTATAGCAAATATTTCCACAGTAGTTTTAAGAGAAAAAAATATTTGTAGGCCTCAATTAAGGTCTTGGAACATAGGTACTGTTTTGATGCCACCTAGTGGTTTCTTAAATAATTGTTGTGTCTGTTGACATCAGTTGACGCATGTCATGGGCCTATTTCATTATTATACAGACATTAAAACTAGAGAGCACATTTTCAACAATCATCCAGATTAATACTATTTTTTTTATCAATGCCAGATTTCAAAGGGCTTTTTGGATCTTAGATAAAGAAAATATAGAACTCCATCCAACTGCATTTGAAATGTCTCAAGTAAAAGATTAAACACAGGTATTTTAATTTCCAAGAAGAAATGGTCCCAGTTAAAGGGACATTTCACCAATTTTGCACAATACAATCACTTTATTCATTATAGGAAGACTCTAAAATATGTTGTATATGTTTTTGTAGCTCTAGAGAGGGTTTATCATGTCTGAGAAAATCATACTTTTGATGTCTACAGTGTTAAATCCACTTATCAAGGTTTTGAGACTTGAAAACATAAAGGTTTAACAGGTTGGAGGCATCTAAAGAAAAACATCATCAAGTTGTATAATGTACCGTTACATTTGGATGGAAACATGCCAATTGCAAATTATGCTATAGTTTTTTTCTTGGCCATAGTATTTTTGAAAAGTTGCATTATTTTCACACACCTTCCAATTTAATGTATCCTTTTTAACACCAATCTAAATACAACCTGTGAAGATTATGACCTGTGAGAAACACAGTCTTCACAGCATTTTGCTGACACTCAAAAATGATCTTAAGTTAATGGGCCTGGACATCACACATAGCCTTGCAAATAATTAAGCATCCTTCCTTCCCGCTTTGCTTTATTACTTAAACTTTCCCCTTCTATTTCCAGTTGTGTGAATTAGCTCTAATCATCCATCTGTTCTCATCAATAGATGATTCATTCCCATTCATTTACGCCTTTGTGTGAATCCCATAGTGTGACTTGGGAATGGAAATATCACATGTTTGAATGATTTGACTATTTCAATTTTACATCCTGTTTGAGATCCTCTAAATCCCAGCTATAATTATCGTGTAATTATGTCTCAGAACAACAGCAGAGTATTTCCATTTGTGGATAAATGTAAGAAGTGACAGTAAACACATTTATATTGATGGGATGTGTTACTGAACCAGATGACCAGCAGCTGAGGTCAGTGTGTGCCTTCTAAATTACACCCTCTTCTCACACCTTCATTATATTACAAAGTCCTAATTGGGCATTTACAACTAGGAAAAAATGAAGAGACCACTGCAGCATTATCAGTTTATCTGGTTTACTATTTATAGGTATGCGTCAGTTTGAGTCAAATGTATTTTATTCTATAAACTAATGACAACCTTTTTCTGTGTTGGAATTTTAACACACACTGGAATGGAATGGCTGCCATACATGTAGAAATTTAGATTTGAGAAAAATGTGGAGTGGTCTCTTAATTTAATCTTGATCTTAATGAAACTTCTCTTTCTACTTTAGAACATAACGATCCATTCAAGGTTTGGCTTAGTAGGAATATGTTATGCATTGATAAAGATACTTAAAATGATTTCAGGTATTCTGATTTTAACATCATTGATCAACTATGAATTTAGTTTTCTATTAAAGGTGCACTTATATGTCATTGACCATGATGTTGTCTTTTTTTATTTCGTATCCATTATCATTATAGTTAATTTATTTTATTTAATAATTTTTATTTCCATTGTTTTTACTTATTTTTCATTTTGTTTTCATCAACACTCAACTCTCAACATTTAACTTTAATGTATTCAACAACACTTGTTAATAGACAGTGGATAAGAATTAAGGTAATTTATCCATTAGATCTTGTCATATTCTACTTTGTTGATTTTAATTTGTCCATAACATTTGTGACATAAAATAAACATAAAAATCGAATCAATGTTTGTAAATGATAAAGTGAAAGGATAAGGATACTGTAACAAGTGGCCATGATCTCAAGTCAGTCCTCTCACTTAACTGTATTGAATCATCAAACAGGTGTGCAGCCATGAGATAAAGTGAACATGTCATAATAATAATAATAAGCCTGCCCCTCATCCATCGAGTATGTGTGTGTGTGCATGTTCATGTTTAGAGGGGTGCATGATGGTGTGTGTCCCCTCTGGTATGCCAACCATCCCATTCCTCTTTGTCCCTTCTCAAAATAACCCCTACCCCAGCATTTGAGACAAAACTTCAGACAGACAGACGGACTCCAGAAAAACAGAGAGAGGGGAGATAAAGGGAGGCAGAGGGAAAGAGACACATGAATTACCAGAGAGGATATCAGTTTATCTCAACATATCATCTGCCACCTGAGCCAAATTATAAGAATAACTACTTATTTGGGGATGTAAAATGTGCAGATGCATAGCTATATTGGTTTGCTGAGACCACACACTAAGCGTTTGATTTAAAAGCTGGTAAAAGCTGCAAAAATCAAGGTTCAAGGTTCAAGGTTCAAGGCTTTTATTGGTCATACGAACATAGCTACAGTGTAGTTACGACGATGAAAATCTTAGGTCACAGGCTCACAGGTCACATGAGGAAAACATTTTCAGCTTCTTCCGTGAAAAAACTCTCAACTCTGTACAACTTTTCAAATATCAGCAAAAGAAACTGGCATTATTCAGTAAGCTGTGAGTGGAAATATGTACTAACTGTGTAGGTTTTCCCGCTCGGCAAGCTAGATTCCAAACATTTCTATTGCATTTCAAATCAGCTCTGACATCCCAGAATATTTGTTTTTAGATTAGTTACATTAGATGGTGTAAAATGACCCTGTCACTGAAATAGGTATCCTGGTGTTATTGCTGTGCATGTGCTGGTTAGTCATAAATCATTCCACACAGCAGACGTAAAATATATCTGCTCCCCCCATATTTTAAGCTCAAAGAAAAGTAGTGAGAAGTGCTGTTGTTAAATCAGATTGCCTATATTTGCAGTAAAATTATGTATAAATGTAATCCAGGGAAATGTAATGCATGTCCCAGCAAGGTCACCTTCTTCATTGTGCCCTACTGTTCTGTGGGAAACTACTTGAACTCTGCGCAGCATGAATGTTGTTGGAGTTATTATTAGAAATGATTGTTGGCTGATACTCAAATAGGGGGTGGTATACACTGTCTGATAATGAGCTTGCATGTGACATTAAAAGGTGAACCAAATTTGAATGTATCTCAAACACCCAAACAACGTATGTGCACAAGCTCTGAAAAGGTTATTTTTCAATCTTCTTTGATTAATACATTTGAAATCCAGGAAAACTTAATGAAGTCCAGCTGCTTTTGCTAATAGCAGTTTGTGTTCACCCTGTACAGACAACATCCACTCTGACACCAAAGAAAATGTTTGAATCTCATGATTCTATTTAGGTTTTAGAGGCAGATTTTTTTAATGAATTCCAAATGGATTTATTTAAGGCTTTTATGACCATTAAAGATCCAGATACCACATCACGAGTGAAATCTTCTAATTGTAACAATCCATATGTTGTGTTTTTTTCTCATTTCACAGTTATGTTTAACCAATCGGATGGATGCAGTAGGGGGTCGATCCACCAGGGGGCACCATGAGTCCAAACATGCCCTCTCACTATACACAAGTTATTGAGCCGTTTCCGCTCTACATCCTGAACTCCTCCCTTCGATGCAATGCACTTGCGTTTTGGTGGACTGGGTTTGTTTTGCTAGCTAGCTCCGTTGTGCCGACAAAGCACTGATATCGCAGAGACAAAGAGGATATAACAATTACAACATGAAGAAAAGTGGTTCGGGAACTACGTGTGCGGTAGTTGGTTGCAATCACTCGAGAAAGCACCTGAACGAGTGGTTAGATAGAGAGTGCTACGACCACAAACCAGCACCCAGCACCCAGCCATGTTGTTCATTAAATACAGATAAACACAACAAATACTGCATGCATTGTATTTTTTAATATTATATATGAATATTTTCATAGTGATGTAATTGTGTGGGCTGCTTTTATATTTTAATTTGTAATACCTTTTAGGATTAAACATGTGATCTTTCTTGTTGAAGCCATTTCTTTAGTTTCCTCTCAACAATTAATTCATTCAGTGTTATTTATGTACAGTATGAGCTTAATATGAATGATGAACTGTGTTAAAAGAAGTTGTAGCACTCTAAGGAACATATGAAATGCAATAATGCAATAACAGTGCAATAATGAAATGAAATTACATCAAACTTTATTTTCACTCAAACAGTACAGGCACATATGATATATTGCACAGCATAAAGAGATCATGTAAATTGTGCATTATGTAAACAACAGACAACTGTTGGCTCCTGTGGGCATGACCTAAATAAGGCAGTTTATTTGGTTTTAAAATGCTGAGATATTTACTGCAGAACTGTAACCTTCCCTCAACAAAATCGTCAACAATTTTCGGGAGCATGTGGGCAAAGTAGAATGTGCGCAGCCTTATGATATGCCTTCAGACTGTCCATTGCTTTTCCATCTATTGCCATGGATTGAACGAAGTAGGAGCAGATTTTGCTGTACGTTATGCTGGGCCACGTCGTCATGTTATCCTCCCAGTTTTGCACTGAATTCGGGTGGGGGAGAGTAACGCCATCTCCAGTCAAAGAAGTAGAATCGTGTTCCCAAGCTAGCATCACTGTTAGCATCGAAATCGCTGTGTTTACACCAGTGCCCGTCTGACTGTTTACACCGGTTTACACCGACAGACGCTGTGCAAAAGACTTCCGGCGGAAATGAAGTGCATTTGTGTAGGGTTATGGCGCGTAAACTTGTCTATAAGATCCCATATTTTGTGAGGATGTGTTTAGCAAAAAATCATATCAAATAAATTGTGTTGATAAATAAAATATGATATAGAATACTCAGCCTCCCCAGGAAAGTTTACTCTAAGGTACTCGAAAGGAGGGTCAGGACGATTGTCGAACCTGTGGTGACCACCTATAAATACACTCAAGGGCGCCGGAAGCGGGGGGGCCAGGGGGCCATTGGCCCCCCCACTTTTCAGCCCTGCCCCACATTTTCGCAGCAGCAGATGCCACGTACAAATCCCTTTTCAATAATTCCCCTCTATTTTAAAGTCGCATCTAAAACGCGATCTGATCTAGCTGTGTATATTTTGTTATTTTTGATTGTTATATTCAATCTCACTAGCTACAGGCATGTTTGAAGCTTGTAAAGGGAAGATGACAGCTCTCACTCACCACTCTGCTGTTCCTCAGCGCCGCTCCCCCTCCCTCCCGCTGAAATTATGAATGTAAGGTACAGTAATCATAGATAACACGGCAGGGTCCGTTACAGTTTGTTTTTATCTGATTTCAAATAGGCCTAAGCAAATTCTTGGCTTTCAGAATATTAAACTTGTTTCGGCAAATTCAGATGATAAATAGGCCGACAAATTTGAAGCTTGTAACGGCATAATTACAAGCTGAGAACGGACTAATTTAACGTCACTGCAGGCATAACAACAGCCGGTGTTTCTCGTGAGTGTTTTCCCCAGGAAACAAACACAATACACACAAACGCAAAAATACAGAAACACACACGTATCGCGGCGCGGAACACTGTAAAAATCCTGTTTCAATAATTCCCCTCTACTCTAAAGTCACATCTAAAACGCGATCTGATCTAGCTGTGTATATTTTGTTATTTGTTATTGTTATATATATTCAATCTGAGTAGCTACACGCATTTTTCAAGCTTGTAAAGGGAAGACCACAGCTCGCCTCTCACTGCTCGGCTCTTCCACAGCGCTGCTCCCCCTCCCTCCCGCTGAAATTATGAATGTAAGGCACATAGTAATCATAGATAACACGGCAGGGTCCTTTACAGTTTGTTGTCATCTGATTTCAAATAAACAAAGTCTTGGCTTTCAGAATATTAAAATTGTTTCGGCAAATTCAGATGATAAATACAGGTTTGAAGCTTGTAACGGCATAACAAGCGGATAACGGAGTAACTTAACGTCACAACAGGCATAACAACAGCCGGTGTTTCCCGTGAGTGCAGTAATCTAAACGAAAATATCTTCCCTCCGTAGTATTTTGATCATTTGCTCCGCTAATAATCAATCAGATTGATGGATTCCAGAGAAGAGAAAACTTTAAAGGCCTTTTTCTCAAAATGATGACTCTGTAACAGTCATTAGATAATGTGACATATTTTGCTTAATATTTGGAGTAGCCTACAAAAACAATCCTGATATCATTAAAAAGCTCGGAATCAAAATGTGTCTTCGGGTCAATGCGACTGATTTCGATGGAGCAGGTCATTTTGCATTAGGTCAAATAAAGCAGGCAGACATAACACATAACAGGAAGAATATGTACATTTTAACCCAATCAAATAGGACATTGTCACACCATTCAAATGTATCCATGTAAATTACAACCAATAAAAAAGCTTAGATTTTTTTATTTGTTACGTTGTTTACTTTATTTGTTACGTTGTTCTGTGTGTCAGCCGTTAACCTAGATAGAAAGAATATATAGCCTACACTTGCAAACATGTCAGAAGAACCAGCGCAGAAGAAAACTAAATACAGTCAATCTAAACTTACATTTAACAACTGGAAGGTCACATCCCTGACATCCACATCTCCGGAGCCTTGACCTTCTTCAAACAGCGAAGCCTGATGAACCCAAAAGCAGTAGCTCTGCGGCCGCAGAAACTGTCAAAACCGCCGCCGCCCCCACCGCCGCCGTTGTTGAACCGAAATAGGCTGGTTCCGACTGCATGGAGGTTTGTTGTCGGGACATTGAGGCGGGTAAAGCTGTACAGCTAACTATCGGAAAAAAGGAGACCGCTAGTAGATTATTTGGGCAAAGAGAAGGTACAACGCAGAATGGTACAAAATCAGAGAGTGGTTAATTATTTGCAAAACCACTAAAGTGATAAATTGCGATGTTAACAACCTCATGATAACCTCATTTTTTTTTTATACTTAGGATCATACCTGTAGTCTAGAAAAAGGTAAATGTGTGCATTTTATTATAAAGTTGTGTATATTTACAGACTGTTGCAAAAACTAAGAAGCTTATAAACATCAGGTTTAAAACTAAAAGAGCTTTACAAAAAACACAATTAAAGATGTTTGGAGTTTTATTTGAGATATTCATTTACATTTTTTGCCAAAGAGATGCTGATTTGAAACCGTTGTTAGGCCTACATATTACGGTATTTCCTGTTTCTGCCGGAGAGAGGGGAGTTTGTCCCAAAGCTTGCCGCTGTATTTACTCCCTCCATCTGACAGGAGGGAGCCTGTCACTCCGTCACGGAGGGGGAGTGTGTAGGGGTAGGGTGTAAGGCGTGGTTTGGGATTGGGCCATACAGTACACACACACTTTTGTTGGCCCCCCCACTTCTAAAATGAATCTGGCGCGCCTGAATACACTGGGTTACATAATTCATACATGGAACTACATTTGGGGGTATTGTTCCCACACGGACATGTTATGTGTTTACTATATATGTTGCGTGCCCTCCTGGCTTCTCTCTCTTCTTCCCGGACTGCAACTGGATAACATGACCTTAGTAACTCTCTAATAAAGTATCCTTTTGCACCTTCCTTGCACCGCCTCTGACTCCCTATCTCTCGGCACTACACTGGTGACCCTGACACGTCTCGAGAAGTTTCCGGGACGGACCCGAAAACGGCAAAAAGAACGCAAGTTTTTGACTGTTCACAATTTTTTCCGGTGCCGGAGAGGAGGTTCGACCAGCCGGTTGACCTTGTGTGGACACTCTCATTTTTTTCACCACCTCGACGGCGGTTCCAGACGCCACTCACGTTTTTATCGGCGCCTGGGTGGCGCACTCCTGGACCCCGTCTCGCCTCGACTGTTTCGGACGTCGCCCATGCTGCCATCGGCCCGTGGGTGGCGGGCTCTGTAAACTGTCTGGCCTCTCCTGCTTCCCGGGGATACCTCAACGCCTGCTGAGGACTTCGTGCCCGCCGCCACTGCGCGTCTGCCTGCGGCCGGGTTGCACTCCTTTCACCCGGGGAGACTGCTCCTGCCTTCCGGGGATACCTCGACATCTGCCGAGGACTTCATGCCCGCCGCCACCGTGCCTTCACCTGCGGCCGAGCAGCGCTCTTTCCTGCTGGGTTCGCCACGACACCTACTGCGGCCCCCTTAAGACGGCCCGTTCCGGCCCGCCCCCGGTGGGGATGCCCTCGTTAGGGCCCCTACCCTCTCCTGCAGCCCCCTTTCGTCGGCCCGTTCCATAGCCCGGCCCTCACCTGCGACCCCACCATCCTCGGCCCCTGTGGTGCTTCCTCCACGGACGCAAGGGTTTTTTGCCATGTTTGAATTCTGGGGGGGCTTGTGTGGTGACCACCTATTAATACACTGGGTTACATAATTCATACATGGAACTACAGTTGGGGGTATTGTTCCCACACGGACATGTTATGTGTTTACTATATATGTTGCTTCTCTCTCTTCTTCCCGGACTGCAACCGGATAACATGACCTTAGTTACTCTCTAATAAAGTACCCTTTTGCACCTTCCTTGCACCGCCTCTGACTCCCTATCTCTCGGCACTACAAACCCCAGATTGAGGAGGAACAATGCGTATTCCGTCCTGGTCGTGGAACGAGGGATCAGCTTTTTACTCTCGCAAGGATCCTGGAGGGGGGCCTGCTTATCCGCACCTCCAAATCTGAGGCCATGGTTCTCAGCAGGAAACCGATGGACTGTCCACTCCAAGTAGGGAATGATTCAGTGGCGGTTGGTGGAAAATATTTTAGGTTGGGTTGTGGAAATGGGGACCAAACAATACTAGGGGGGTCCGGGGGGATGCTCCCCCGTAAAAAAAAATTGAGAAATGACCCCTTAAATTATGACTTCTGGTGATGTTAGAAGGGGGGGGGGGGGGGGGGGGCAAAGGACAAATTGAGGCTTAAAAATATGAGAAGACTGATCAATACCTCCATAATCTTCAGTGTGGTTAGCTGTGAATCTTCCAAAACTTTGAACACCTTGTCCTGTACATAGTTTCTACAGTATATAAACTATGCAACAGTACAGTAGGCCCACACAAACTGCAGAACACCGGGGCTTTGGGAACACTCAAATGATTTAATTCCCATTTAACCTGTTAAGGGGCTTTCCCCCCCTCCCTTTTTTACTGTCTCAGGGCTTCTTAAAATGTAATAAACTATTCATGTGTCATACTCATTTAACGGGAAGAAACTCAGCTAACTGATGATATGAAAACATTTTAACGAAATAAAACACAAGTCTCACAAGAAGCTAACCTTTTCCTAAATGAGCCCTGAGCGAAAACATGCTAACGCACTCCAGGTATAAATCGATCGATATACTTATCGGATATTCACAAACAAGCTTATGCTAACAAGCCGAGATTCCACAGATTCTAGAAATATAAGTATCATCACTGAGCGATCAGAACTCGCGACAGGGGAAGCAAATACAGACATCACACGACTAGCTTTAGGTAGCAAAACACGGAGATATGCTCACCTTTTGCTGTTATTCTGATCAAAAGTGTTCAATGGCATTCAAACGAGAAAAACGCGGTTGAAGGTTAATCCATAGGTTAATCCAATGTGTCTGTCACTTTGAAAAAATTATTGATGATCCATAATTCAATTTTTATGTCAAAAATTGATTTTTCATATTAGCTGCTAATGATAGCTTCCAGAGTGTATGACAGCTCCCTGTTTTGTCTCCTTGGATACCAAAACAACTCACAGACTGCCTTGGGCCGGCTGAAATTGTAGCCCTTTGACCATCAGATCTGACGACGTTGATTGGCTGAAATTATGTTTCGGCTGCATAGTACTTTTCAGGAAGCAACAATCAGCACTTGGTTGGCTGCTGCTGCACTTAGGGCTCTTTTCTTACCGCCCAGACGAGAGGGCAAAGATTTCTGCGGCCAGGCAGGAAACACATGACTTATCAGTAACTTTAGATCGTAACACAATTTTAAACGAGATTTTATTGTAGATTATACATGTTTCTGATACCAACTATATGATATTGTACATTGTTTATTAAAAATAAAAATGAAAATAAAATAAAACAAATTTTTTAAATATTTGTATAATTTTTTTTAATGACAATCTAAAATGTGGGAAGAGGGGAGTGGAATGAGTCCTTACAAGTGAAGGAGTTCAAGTATCTTGGGGTCTTGTTCTCGAGTGAGGGAACAATGGAGCGTGAGATGGGCCGGAGAATCGGAGCAGCGGGAGCGGTACTGCAGTCGCTTTACCCCACCGTTGTGACGAAAAGAGAGCTTAGCCAGAAGGCAAAGCTCTCTGTATACCGGGCCATTTTCATTCCTACCCTCACCTATGGTCATGAAGGATGGGTCATGACCGAAAGAACGAGATTGCGGATAAGCGGCCGAGATGGGTTTTCTCAGCAGGGTGGCTGGTGTCTCCCTTAGGGATAAAGTGAGAAGTTCAGTCATCCGGGAGGGACTCGGAGTTGAACCGCTCCTCCTTCGCGTCGAAAGGAGCCAGTTGAGGTGGTTCGCGCACCTAGTGGCGCCTCCAGAAATGTTTTATAGGGGTGGCCAAATGGGGCCACTGAAAATCTTGGGGTGGCCCACCAAAATCAATAATTTAATTGTTTCAAAAGTATAGACTAGATGAAAACAATGGCAAAGAGAATCACCTACTGATATACTTTGGTTTCTTATTTTACATTTTCTGATACTATTCATCTGAAGTGAATATAATACGGATAGTTAACATTTTACTTCAAACATTTAAAAAAAACGTATTTTGTGTATACATGTGTTAGGCGATTTATTGTTTCGTTTTTTATGTATGCTGGTTGTTCTTTCCTTTTTAAAAAGACAAATACAGCTTAATTTGAACAAGTTCCTTTATTGTAAGGCACAACATGTTCAGCATTCTCAACACATACAATACACAACATGTTCTTCAGTTATATTATCTCTCTAGGTTATAAATAGTTTTAGACTGAACAAAGCTGTTTGTGTCACACTGGAATCAAAGATGATTGACATTACTTTATTAAATCAAGGTTCAAAACATGACTATTTTATTTCATGACCCAAAAACACAAGGGGTATAAAATGGTAAATATACTGTCACGATTCTCATGTCATATCACGTTTCTATGTCTAGGTTTGGGTGTTTTGCTATTCTCCCTGTCATGTTTTCCTCCTGGGTTAGTTTCCCTGGTGTGTCTAGTTGTCTGATTTTGTTCACCTGTTGCCCTTGTGTTTCTCCTCCCCTGCCCGGCTGTTTCTCATCTTGTGACTACCCCTCCCTGTATTTAGTCTTGTCTCTTCCCGTGTTCAGTGTTGGTTCGTCTTTTGTTTGTGAATGAGTTCACCGTGGAGTGTTTTGTGTTTCCAAGTGATTTTCGATAAGAGCCCTTGAAATAAAGGTATTATCAGTATTATCTGCGTTTGGGTCCTACCTGCTTCACTCCTCGTATCAGTATGAACCAACCGAGAAATGGACCCAGCAGATTATCCATTTGGGAGCTGTATTCATTCACCTACTTGCTGGGTTGCAGCTATGGTGAATGGAGGGGAGCGTCCGGAGTTCAGCAGCAAGAGGCTGTTTTGGCAGCGGCGCGCCAGATGGCTACGGAAAAACCAGGCTTGGTGAGATTCTTACCTGGCTGGATTTCAAATTTCCTCTCTGTGTGTGATTCCCGGCCTGCTAGCCCCAGGCATGCTAGCTCCCTGCCTCCCAATTCCCAACCTGGCACCATATACGCCTCGGTGGGTTCCGTCTGAAGTGAACCCGTGCTTCTGCCCCAGTTCCTGCTCCTGTCCAGGAGTCGTTCTCTGGAATTCGTCTGGCTTTTGGAGGTCCACGGAGCCTTCAAACGGCTTCTAAGAGAAGGAGTCGCAAGTCCAGGCTAGCAGCCCGAGCCCCAAGAGCCATGGTTCCGGCCCCAGTTCTGGCCCCAGCAGCCATGGCTCCATGCTCCAGTGCCGGCCCACACAGCCATGGTTCCGTGCTCCAGTACCATCCCACACAGCCATGGTTCCGTGTTCCGGTTCCGTGCCCAGCAGCCATGGTTCCGGCTACAGAACCGGCCCGCACAGCCATGGTTCCAAACCCAGTTCTGGCCCCAGCAGCCATGGTTCCAGCCCCAGTTCTGGCCCCAGCAGCCATGGTTCCGGCCCCAGTTCTGGCCCCAGCAGCCATGGTTCCAGCCTCAGTTCTGGCCCCATCAGCAATGGTTCCAGCCCCAGTTCTGGCGCCAGCAGCTATGGTTCCGGCCCCAGTACCGGCCCCAGCAGCCATGGTTCCGGCTTCAATTCCGGCTCCAGTTCCGACTCCAGTACCGGCCACAGCAGTTATGATTCTGGCTCATGTTCCGGCTCTCCGGCCCACTCCAGTTCCTCGTTTTCTGTCGGTTTTCCGGCCCACTCCAGCTCCTCGTGTCTTGTCGGTGTTCCGACCCACTCCAGCTCCCCGTATCCTGTTGGAGGTCCCGCCGTCACCTGTTCCGCCGGGGGTCCTGCCGACACCATGTCCTGTTCCGCTGGGGGTCCTGCCAACTCCATGTCCTGTCCCGCTGGGGGTCCCGCCGACTACTCTTCTGCCGGGGGTCCTGCCAATCCTATGGCCTGTGCCGTTGGAGGTCCCGCCGACTACTCTTCTGCCGGGGGCCCTGCCAACCCGATGTCCTGTGCCATTGGAGGTTCCGCTGGGGGTCCTGCCAACTCCATGTCCTGTCCCGTTGGGGATCCTGCCGACTGCTCTCCTGCCGGGGGTTCTGCCAACTCCATGTCTTGTCCCGTTGGGGGTCCCGCCGACTACTCTTCTGCCGGGGGTCCTGCCAACCCTGTGTCCTGTGCCGTTGGAGGTCCCGCGGACTGCTCTTCTGCCGGGGGTTCTGCCAACCCTATGTCCTGTGCCGTTGGAGGTCCCGCCGACTACTCTTCTGCCGGGGGTCCTGCCAACCCTATGTCCTGTGCCGTTGGAGGTTCCGCCGACTGCTCTCCTGCCGGGGGTCCTGCCGGCCCTGTGTCCTCTTCCGTGGGGGATCTTGCCGACACCTCTCCCACCGGTTCCGGATCCTATCCGGTCGACACCGGCTCCTGCCCGGCCTCCGGAGCTGTTCGGTCTTCACCCTTGAGCCCGGCCCCCTGAGTTTGCCCGCTGTGGTCTTCGCCCCTCCTCAAACTCTGCCTTGCCCCCGGGCCGTCCGCCCGAGACCCCCTCCTCGAGCTCTGCCTTGCCCTGGGCTGTCAGCCAAGGCCCGTCCTCCGGACCCCCTCCACCCGCTCTGCTGGACGTTGTTGGATTATTTATTTATTTTTTTGGTGTTTAGGGACGTCTAGAATCCGTCCCTCGAGGAGGGGGTTCTGTCACGATTCTCATGTCATGTCACGTTTCTGTGTCTAGGTTTGGGTGTTTTGCTGTTCTCCCTGTCATGTTTTCCTCCTGGGTTATTGTCTGGTCCTTTTCCCTGTGTTTTTCCTCCTGGGTTATTGTCTGGTCCTTTTCCCTGTGTTTTTCCTCCTGGGTTAGTTTCCCTGGTGTGTCTAGTTGTCTGATTGTGTTCACCTGTGGCCCTTGTGTTTCTCCTCCACTGCCCGGCTGTTTCTCGTCTTGTGATTACCCCTCCCTGTATTTAGTCTTGTCTCTTCCTGTGTTCAGTGTTGGTCCGTCTTTTGTTGGTGAATAAGTTCACCGTGGAGTGTTTTGTGTTTTCAAGTGATTTTCGATAAGAGCCCTTTAAATAAAGGTATTATCAGTATTATCTGCGTTTGGGTCCTACCTGCTTCACTCCTCGTATCATATACATACTGTGATTGAACACAAAAACACCATCTATTCTTGACCTTTTATAGCAAATTCAAAACATTCACTATATAAATGATACAAAACACCACCTTTTAGTATTAGACAGATAATAGGTGACGAGACATATTTCAATTTTTTTTAGATTAGTCCACTGTGGTGAGAGTAATACATATAGCTTGTATTCCATTTGTTTTGAAAATGTATATACTTTATAAACAAACTGGTTACCCTTTTTTTTAATTAGCTTACAGAACATTATGAAAACAAACTTGACTAATGGTCGGCTCATAACCTCAGGACACAGAAGAGGAAAAACTGCATATATTCTCGTTTCATTTTGAAGGCGCTGCAGACCTAAAGTGTGTAGAAGACTTAAATGATTACAAAGGTCACAATCACATTAATAAAACTGTACTTAGGTTTTAGTTTTGAACCAGTCTTTACAGAAGCACCGTCTTCCATCCCCCTGAAGTGTTTGTGGGAAGAACTTCAGGTGTGGCTGCTTGGGCTGCTCTGCTCTTGACTGGGAGATGTCTGTGAAGAAATAAGAGGAAAAATCAGTTATTCTGATATTAAAATAATGATTATAAAACAAGTAGCTAACCCCTCTCCATAGTAATTCATTACAGATATCTGTTATATATGACAATTCTATTCAAACTCAACTACCAATAACCATGAATCAGAATGCTTTAAGTGGTTATGTCATGATTTGTTAATGTAGAAACACTATAACCACACAATTATCCAGATTACTTTACTCTTTCAGTGTTTGGGCAGTAATAAATGGCTAGTAACACGGTACTATAATATCACCTTTGGAAAGAGAAAAGAGCAATGAGTAATATAGTACTTTTTTAGAATGATGAGCACAACATTACTTTCTAGCCTAGGCATCCATTTCATTATCAAGGTCACAGTCATCACATCACCTGGTGGTCCAGGAACAGCTGCTTTTGATTTGTTCTGTTTCCCTTCTTTGACTGATGATACAATTGATGTTACAATTTTACATTGTAACTTTGACCCGCTTGACTGAATACACAACAAACAATGAAGCACACCTAACAGTGCCACAATAATGTCACCTAATGTTATTGAGTTAAAATATCAATATTGTGGCTTTACAAGTTAACATTGATTGATATGACTGCGATTAAATCAGCATATACTTCTGCCAGGAGATGCCACCCCTTAAATTCTCCTGCCACCCTCTTGCCACCCCATGAATATTTGTCTAGATCCACCCCTGCCCTACAGGCAGATCACGCAGACTGCAGAGGGTGCTTCATTTTGCGGAGGGAGCCTCATCTGAAGCGCAAATGCGGCGCACCTACTCGTTACTTTACGGCCCGTCCAGACCCTATGGTCCACACACAGGCATGAAAAAAAATCTTGATGCTGGGCGTATCTGAAGCTTGGCGATTTTTTGCGAGCAACGCGACCAACAACCAATCACATGAATCTCCCGCCCCCGACATACAAAGCAATAGCAATGTTAATGTTACGTCCCCACTAAGGTCTAGGGGACCTGGAGACAATAACATACAACCAATAAAAATGAGGGAGTCAGTGTAACAGTTGACAAAAGGTTTATTTTGTATAAACCCAGAATCGAACATACTTGAAACACTCGGTTGGTGAGGAGGAGGAGGAGTCAAAGGATTGCGCCAAACAAAAGAAACAAGCATAACAAAACCAGGCCTATCTTGTGGGATATTTTCATTTAGGGACTGGAAGAAACCTGCCGCCCCAACTCAGATGTTCAATCTGACCATTGATTGACAGTTTTAGATTTAACCTGCTCCATATCTGGGGATAAGATAATGTTTGATTAATGTTGACATGTTTCTAATATGGATTGAGTTATAACAGGTAACACAGATGCAGAATCAGTGGCCAAGGGGCTAGAGAGAGGTAATTCCAGAATGAGAATGAGAAGGTGAACTGTGATAATGAAAACAATTTTGTAATATTTCAACAGGTATTAAAGTAACTGAGGTTTGAACTGTAGAAAGAACATATTACAGCTAAGTTAAAACATAGTAATGTAATGAGATAGAATTTAATTTAGACAACATCTTGTAACTAGCCTGGTAAAGAAGTAAAAGCCATAGACTGTTTAGATCATTATGGGGATGTACATTTAATTTAAAGTCATAATAGAAAGACATTTGATGACAGTATGTTGGATTTCTGTATTCATTTTTCAGCTTGATAAAATCCAAGCAGTGACAGGTAGAAGCAGTCTCGCCTGGAAATTATTCACTTTGTCAGTATCATGATTTTAGTTGTTTTTAATCCATAACATTAGTTTGTTCCATTACCAGAGACATTAGCAGTTCATATTATATTTAGATTTTAAATGGGATCTCAAGGATTTCATTTATAATAACACAGATGCTTGTCAGAAAGTCAGAGCTATTGAGATATGTTATTTAGTTCACCTGAAGATGTTGGGGTTTATTTTGTTGACACAGGCCAAGTATTAGAATTCTGAAGCGGCCTACCAGTGGTGGGTCAAACACCTGAGGGCCCAGAAGCACTGAGCGTAGACTTGAGGGGTGGGTATCAGATTTCTCCACACAGGTTGCTGACGCCAAAAGGGGGACCCGAGGAGCAGGAGGCCGACACAGCGGAGTTCGTCTGGCTGAAGGTCGTCAGGCCTACGTGACTCAACCCCAGGTTCTCCGGCCTCTACAGAGTGACCCAGAGGACATCTCATGCCGTCCGCCGAGGAGCAAAGGGGGACATCTGGTACTACTGGAGCCAGTGTGCGGCGAGGAACACTCCGGCTAGGACCTTGGAGGACATCAGGATGGACCTGGCTATCGTCAACGCGGACATCCCTACAGCAGACGACTTGGAAGCAGGCATCAGCGGACTGGAGGAGAAGGACCTCGCGGACATCCCTACAGCAGACGACTTGGAAGGAGGCGTCAGCGGGCTGGGGGACTTCTCGAGGCAGCAGAGGAGTCTACTTCTCTCTGATCAGATTCATCAGTTCCACCTTTGAAGGAAAGGCCGCATCTCCCCCTCCCTATCAGCTGCCCTTGTTGGCGTATTCCGC
Source organism: Notothenia rossii (assembly GCF_949606895.1). Classification (NCBI taxonomy): domain Eukaryota; kingdom Metazoa; phylum Chordata; class Actinopteri; order Perciformes; family Nototheniidae; genus Notothenia; species Notothenia rossii. The sequence continues at coordinate 10,307,405 of NC_136911.1, read as the reverse complement.
TGAGGGGGGGGGGGGGGGGCCCTGATGATTCAACAACACGCAAGGATGCTGCTTTCTGGCACTCAGGCTCTCACTCTGATAGTTTCTTCACTGTCATTGGAGGTTGTTTTCTGTTCTCAAGGGTTTAATGAAGGGGGACAGACACAGTATCAAAGAATGACAGTAGTTTGTTTCAAATGTCGTATGTGTGTTGGTCTCGTGAGGCGAGACCAAAAAGGGGGAATTGAAGGATTATTTGAATTATTTGAAGTATTAAAGTAACGTGGTATGGCAGGAAAGTTCAATCTGGTATATTCCTTTTAATGTCACCTTATATATATTCATGTGTGTTAAATTAGAAGGGACAAAGTATCTTTTCCCTCCCCCAATATATTGAGGTGAAGTCCTTGTGTTTAGAGAGAGATGTGAGCAGGGGACACCCTTATTTGGGGATAGCTCCAAAACTCTGGAATGTTTCCCTCATAAAAGAAGGGTGTGCGTTACACATGCTTGGAGCAGATGTGTGTGTGTTTTCATTGCAGTAAATATATGTGCTATATGATTACTGTTCAACTATACCTCTGTTCTTATTCTTTCATGTGTGGGTACTAAATGGCTACAAACATTGTGGAGAAATTAGCTTAAACATCTTTTATTACTCTATATGAAATGGAAGCAGTTTTTTATGATAGGGACGAGAGAGCATTTTCAGCATGTCAATTATCAGGGAAATCTACTTGTTTTCAATAGATGTGTGTGGTTAATTACTTTGTATTAATAATAACAGTATGTGTAAAGGAAGCTGGAAATATGCAATGTGAAACCTTTTATTTGAAGTAAAGATGTGAACGATAGCTCAAACAAATGGAAAGGCTGTAGGACTAATGAGTGTGTTCTCTATATTAGGCCTGTGTGAAGTTTGACTATTTGAAAAGCATCTCTAATACTGCTTAAGAGCATAGGTAATGTGTTCCTCGTTATTATTGATATGAAAGTAATTAACATGTATTACGTACATATTTAGCCAACTGTAAAAACTATATATTAAAACATACTTTTAACTTGTGTGTGGTAACCTGAAGGGGGGAAGATGGACTCAGGGACAAAGGGCCATAAACGGGATGTGTGTGTGCTGGCTACAAGCTGCTGTGTCGCACTGATTGGGTGCGACAGGCCATGTGTTGGTCTCTGCCAATAAGATGACCTCTGGGGGAAAGCACGTACACCTCCTCCTCCTGTGTTTTAGTATGAAAGACTGTGTTTTCCTTTGGTTCGCGCTCTTGTTTTTCACCGGCCGTTCCTGAGACCTGTCTCACACGGTGGTAGAACCTGAGCCCGGAGTACTCTGCAGAGTGCTTCGTGATTCCTTTGTATTTGGATTGTTACCTTGTATCATTAAAGCAGGATTATTGTTTCACTTGTATTCTGGTGTTTCTTACTCCCTTCCTTTGTACGAATTTACCCAGCTTATCAAACGACACGCGGAGACGAGGTTGGTTTTAAACATCCTCCAAATCTCCAACAATCTCTACATCTATCCTTTGAAACCAAAACTCAAACAAAAAACCCCTCACTAACTAAACTACAAAGAATTTGACAAAACAATATACAGGGGTGGCAACAATCCGCTAACCTAGTGTGTCTGAACATTAGTTAGCTACGTGGTGAGAAATGTACAGGGTACCCCAGACTTACCTAACACCTCCATCTCTCAACACACACACTTTCACAAAGGTCAGACAATTCAAAGTTCATGAGTTGCTAAACACTGCAGGCTCCTTCATCAGCAACAGGCCCAGAGTGAGCGAGAGAGAAGACTTCCTGGGTGCCTCCTTTATGGTCGGCCCTGGCTGCTGATAGGCCAGCTGAGGGTGAGGAGATCCAATCAGCCATCAGATTCAGGTGCACAGGCAGATTCCGATCAGCTGCTGATTAGCTGTGCAGAAGATAGGGAGAAGAGAGACACACAGGAGGGAAAGAAAACCACACAAGTACAGCCTGCCTGGCACGTAACACCCCCACACATATAAATCCAAACAGTATGTTTGGACCCGACAATATACATGTTCTATTTACATAGCACGAGATAGTGCATCGGCAAGAACATTATCGGCCCCCTTTAGTAGACAGAGCAGAACCAGGTACAGGCAATAGAACCAACACCTTGTCACCAGGCTGAAACAAGCGTGTTAGCGCCTTCTGGTCGTAGCGTTTCTTCATTTTCCCCTGGGTAGAGGTCAGAGCTTCCCTAGCCAAGGAGCAAGCACTTTGTAGACGATCCTTAAGTTTGGCGACATACTCTGGGATACTGCAAACTTTTTTCATTGGCATGATCAAATGCTCTTTAAGAACTTTTAAAGGACCTCTGACTTCATGTCCAAACACTAGCTCAGCAGGACTAAAACCTAGAGACTCCTGAACAGCTTCACGGGCGGCAAATAACACCAAATGGAACACCGTCATCCCAATCTTTATGAGACTCGTGGCAATGTTTTCTTAACATGCACTTCATAGTCTGGTGAAACCTCTCTAATGCCCCCTGACTTTCAGGATGATATGGGCTGGATGTCACATGCTTGATCCCTAAGGTGTCAAGTACCCGGGCAAACACTTTAGACATGAAGTTAGTACCTTGGTCTGTTTGAACTACCTTTGGTAGACCAAACGTGGAGAAAAACTTCAGAAGTGCCTTGGTGATGACCGGGGTAGTGATTTTCCGTAGTGGGATGGCTTCTGGGAACCTAGCACACATGACAGTTAAGAGAAACTGGTTACCAGTTTTAGTTTTTGGCAAGGGTCCCACACAATCCACAATCACCCTTTCAAATGGCTCTCCCATTACTGGAATGGGAATGAGAGGAGCAGGGTGAATCACCTGATTTGGTTTACCAGCAACTTGGCACACATGACATGTTCGAGAATAAAGAACTACGTCAGACTTAAGTCCTGGCCAAAAGAAGTGTTTTAAAACTCTTTCATACGTTTTTGTTACCCCCATGTGACCTGACCACGGATGATCATGAGCCAAGGACATCACCTGAGAACGATAGGCTGTTGGCACGACAACCTGATAAATTGCAAAGGAGTCTGACTCCTCACAGGCATCACTAATCCAGCGACGCATCAATAGTTCATCTTCCATAATATAGGCCATCTTCTTTGACTTGGCCTCTTTCTGACTGATAACAGAAGAGAGACATTTTGAAAGTGTTTCATCACTTAACTGGGCTGCCATGAATTCTTCCCGAGTGGCAGGCAGTTGTACAAGCTCTGAGCTGTTACTGGGTGATCCAGCATCAGCAGACCGGGCCTCCTCTGGCAGTCGGTCCGTCGCAGTCATCTTTAAGAAACTGCCCTGTAGCAAGAAAAGAATCAGACAAGTCCTCTCCATATTTCTTTGACTGGGCCCTTGTAACAACACAAGCAGGAAAGATTTCGGGAGGTACTTCAGCTGATTTATATGCGTCTAAACTTAGATCAGGAGAATCAATGACCTCAGGTACTGGCTTAACTTTGCCTCCAGCCAAGTCATTACTGAGGATGAAATCAACACCTTTGATGGACAAGGCAGGGAGGACAGCTACTTTAAAGAATCCTTTGACAAGGGACGAGTGAATATAAACATTGTGCAAAGGAGCCACAACTAGTGTCATGCCTACCCCTTGAACAACAGCACTTGATCCACATGATGACCTGGAGGTTAAAGGTAAGATGCCTTCCCTAATAATAGACTGAGAACCTCCGGTATCCCTAAGTACCTGTACAGGCAGCTGGTCTTTAGGATCCCCAGTTAAAGAAACAAAGCCCTTTGAAATAAAGGGTTTGAAGCAGGGATCAGGTACATCATCTTCCTGGGACATTTCTATGTCTGATAGGGAAACTCCTTTAATGAGCCCCATGCCTTTTGGCGTTTGAAAGCGTTGCGAAAATTGTTGTTTACGCTTTAAGAAATGACACCCTGAAATAAGGTGTCCTGTTTTATGGCAGTAGTTACACTCACGGGGCCCCCGTGGAGGTGATGGTGGTCCTCGTCTAGACCTTTCAAAAGTTGTTGGGCCAAGATCAGTCCTTCCGGTTTGCGACTCTGTAGCTTTATCTGGGCGCAAGGGTGAAGAAAACACAGTCTTGTGAGTGAGCATAAATTCATCCGCTAAAACAGCTGCCTTAGCCAGTGAAGTGACCTTCTGTTCATTTAAGAATATCATCATCCTTTCAGGCAAAGAATTCTTAAAATCTTCCAAGAGAAGTAACTGACTAAGACTCTCAAAACGATCCTTCACTTCATTAGCCGCACACCATTTATCAAAGAGAATGCCCTTCTCTCGCACAAACTCAACAAATGTCTGAGTAGCAGACTTTTTATGGTGTCTGAACTTTTGTCTGTAGGCCTCCGGCACAAGCTCATAAGCACGCAAGATCGACTCTTTAAGCACTTCGTACTGCAAGCTTTCTTCCAAAGAAAGTGAAGATACCACTTCCTGAGCTTTACCTACTAATTTGCACTGTAGTAGGATTGGCCACATGTCTTTAGGACAGACTAGTGCGGTAGCAATCCTCTCAAAAGCACAAAAATATGAGTCAACTTCTGACTCTCTAAAAGTTGGCACCAAAGCAATATTTTTACTAACATCAAAACTTTTTGTATGAGAGACTGTATGCGAAGGTATTGACCTCTCAAATGTCTGCTCTGAAGATATTCTCAGGGCATCAACTTCAAGCCGCTTTAACGTTATTTCTTTCTCAGCTTCTATCTCTAACTTGCGAATCTGCAGTTTGTAATCATATTCCGCTCTACGCACCATTTCCTTCTTCTGGGCCTCCAGCTGAAGACGGGCAAGACGAACCTTCAGTTTGGCATCACTACTTGCACCAACGCTACCCAGAGAGAAAGCCTCAAACCTAGGAAGCGTTGCAGGAGGAGCCTGAGGATTTACCTTGTCAATTCTAGGTGTAGCTAATACAGCCAGACTCTTCTGTTCTATAAAGGAAGCACCAACAACACGTTCCCCATCATCATCATCAATAGATACATCAGCCCTAGGCTGAGTTGACATGCTTGGGATTAAAAGAATCTTTAACTCCTCTAGTTTTTGCATGATTTTCTCTCTTATCTCTTTTTTTACTTTATACTTGTCTACTGAAATGTTAAAGTGAGCTGCAATACATAACATGTCATCTTTGCGACAGGAATACAATTTATCAACACTTGGACTTTCAATAAAGTCCTGTAAGTCAAAACCCATTTTTCAGCCAATGTACAACACCTACAATGACTTCTCAATTATTGGTTGTTTTTAGCTCAGGAAAATAGATATTCCGGACGAGCCCCCATTTGTTACGTCCCCACTCAGGTCTAGGGGACCTGGAGACAATAACATACAACCAATAAAAATGAGGGAGTCAGTGTAACAGTTGACAAAAGGTTTATTTTGTATAAACCCAGAATCGAACAGACATATACTTGAAACACTCGGTTGGTGAGGAGGAGGAGGAGTCAAAGGATTGTGCCAAACAAAAGAAACAAGCATAACAAAACCAGGCCTATCTCTACATCTATCCTTTGAAACAAACTAAAAAAAAAAAAACCTCAATAACTAAACTACAAAGAATTTGACAAAACAATATACAGGGGTGGTAACAATCCGCTAACCTAGTGTGTCTGAACATTAGTTAACTACGTGGTGAGAAATGTACAGGGTACCCCAGACTTACCTAACTCCTCCACCTCTCAACACACACACTTTCACAAAGGTCAGACAATTCAAAGTTCATGAGTTGCTAAACACTGCAGGCTCCTTCATCAGCAACAGGCCCAGAGTGAGCGAGAGAGAAGACTTCCTGGGTGCCTCCTTTATGGTCGGCCCTGGCTGCTGATAGGCCAGCTGAGGGTGAGGAGATCCAATCAGCCATCAGATTCAGGTGCACAGGCAGATTCCGATCAGCTGCTGATTAGCTGTGCAGAAGACACGGAGAAGAGAGAAACACAGGAGGGAAAGAAAACCACACAAGTACAGCCTGCCTGGCACGTAACAGTTAAAACGAAGTAAACTGGATATAAACTCCCAAAACAGGCGAAAACCTACCAGTTTCACCCACTGTCTCTGCCACCTCCCTCCATGCCTGGTTCCTCCGGTTTGTATAGTTCCGGTCGTAAAGAACCGGGTGATTTGCTTCCGTAATATCTCGTTTGGAATATGAGGAAATGAACTGCGGTCTGGCTCTCCCAGCTTGCACGTGGTTTGATTGGCTAGCGCTTGCACTGGCGGGATTTGCATAAACGGGATTTGATTGGCTGATGCCAGCTTCACAAGCATTGGGAACATCAAAAGTTGAACATTGGCATTGCTCAACTTTTGATGCTTACGGCCTGTCCACACCACAGCTTCGACAGCTTCAAAAACGGTTTCCAACGCGTCTGCCCGTTCACTTTGAATGGGGTGACGTCACGTTGCCTCGCTTTTCGCCGAACTGAATTGTGGGTAGCAGAGCGGAGCTTTCCTGGCGTTTCAGGCTGCAAAAGTTGAGCAATGTTCAACTTTTGAAGCTTCTGAAGCTTTCGGTGGATGCGTCAGCCAATCAAATCATATGCCAGTACAAGCTCTAGCCAATCAAACCGCTGCTTGTGTGTCAGGGGCGGGAGATTCATGTGATTGGTTGTTGGTCGAGATTCAGACACGCCCGCCGGCAAGCTTTTTTTGAAGCTGTAGTGTGGACGGGCCGTCACGATGCTTGCAAAGCCATGGTCCGCTCCCCGCAATGCAGTTCGGCGAAAATAAAAAATCTTCTACGTCACCCCATTCAAGTGAATGGGCGAAGCTTTGATAGATTTTGTTCATGCCTGTGTGTGGACGGGCCGCCCGTCCACACTACAGCTTCAAAAAAAGCTTGGAGCTGGGCGTGTCTGAAGCTTGGGGATTTTATTTGAGCACCGCGACCAACAACCAATCACATGAATGTCCCGCCCCGGACTGTAAACTAACTATAAACTGGATATAAAATCCCCAAACAGGTGAAAACCTACCAGTTTCACCAACTGTCTCTGCCACCTCCCTCCATGACTGGTTCTTCCGGTTTGTATCCCGGTAGGTGAAGAGGGTCTGGTCATACAAAACCGGGTGATTTGCTACGGCGATAATTAGTTTTTCCTCCATCTTTTTTTGAAATATAGAAATGAACGGCGGGATATATCAGATTTTTGGAAACGGGATTTGATTGGCGGGCGCTGGCTACTCCGGCGTCTCCGGCTGCAGAGAGCCAGAGACGGACCGCTATGCTACCAACAATTCAGTTCGGCGAAAAGTGAGGCAACGTGACGTCAACCCATTCAAAGTGAATGGGCAGACGCGTTGGAAACCGTTTTTGAAGCTGTCGAAGCTGTAGTGTGGACGGGCCGTTACGGCTCGTCTACACTACAGGCATCAAAAAATCTTGAATCTGGGCATGTCTGAATAGGTTACCTTTAACGGCCTGTCCACACTACAGCTTCAAAAAAAGCTTGCCGGCGGGCGTGTCTGAAGCTCGACCAACAACCAATCACATGAATCTCCCGCCCCTAACTGTAGTGTGATTACTGATTTTATAAAAGTAACGAAGTAGCGCGTGTCGGGCCATGTTAGTAACTGTACTGTGATTACTGAATTATAAAAGTAATGCGTTACATTACTCTGTTATCGACAAAAGTAATATTATTACAGAGACACCCCAGGTGAATAGGGTAATTTTTTTAACTTAAAGGTATCAGCTAGAAATGTCTCCAGTTAATTACTTACAATAAGGCAATTGTTTTTTGTATTACAAGTTTTCTGAAATAGCATGTTTAAATATGCAAATTAGCCATTATCTCATTAAATATGTGCATATTTTAACACATTTCAGGAATCGAAATCTGAACTTTGGATAAAGCCAGGTTCAAAATTCTTGTTTCATTTTATATGTATATTAGTATCTAAGGCTTTTACAGAAGGGATATTGGATATCTCTTTTTATCACTCCATAAATCAGAAAATACTGTCAACAAACCTAAAATATCAATTTTCGCCATGTTGTTAGGTATACAATGTTGTATAATTCAGGCTATGAATGATATATGAACAAACCCTTCAGTAAAAGTCTTCATAATATTGATAGGAATATAACTGGAAGGTTTGGTGTATCTACGTGCTACTGAAGTTGACATTTCGAACTCAGAGTAGGAGAAAAAACTCATTTTGAGAAAATGACCTTTAAAGATTGCAGTGAGGCGCGAGCTAAACCCTCCTGTTCTTTGGATGACAGCTTGCGCATCGACGCACTCCGTGAAGGTATTTCATGTTCGGGGTCATTTCTTTTCTGTATAACCTTGCTTCGTGCAAGTGACAATTGTTGTCGTCTTCTCTGTAAACGTTTTTTTCGCCGTTCTTTTGCCATTTTGAGATCTACATTTCTAGCGGAAAGCTAACCAGGAAGTGTTTTAGCACACCACGTGACGCATCTGAATGAATCACGTTTTCAGAAATTGACACCAGCCAATGAGATTTCGTTTCTTGGTTTAAGACCCCTTTGTACTTTCACGATTTGTTGCTGATATAAAGGAAACGACCATATTTTGATCTGATGAGATTGTGCAGGAGAGACACAGCTTTCCAACGATATCTCTGATGACATTGTGCACACAGCGGTCGCGGTACTTTATGTTACGTTAGAATGCTAACTTTTGGTGAATTTAGGAGAAATCTACTGACGCAAATAGACAAACTATCGTAAAATAAACACTTAAACGTGTATTTTGTACGTTTTCCTTCCAAAAGCCTGAAAGAAAACATGTTACAGGGCTGCCAACACTCACTCATTGAGCGTGAGAGTCATGCAATTAACCCATATCACACGCACTCACGCCACACTTGCCTTTCCTCACGCTAAGTTTTCGTCCAAAATAAATAGGCCTATATATAAAAATGAATTGAAGGAGCAGCAAACTGAGCGGTCTACGAAATGAGACGGTCTTCTGGCTTAGTTCAGTAAAGTTGGAACGATATTGGGAGATTCTGATTTCACGGATCAATAACTCATGAACAAAACGTTATTCAGACACAAATGACGTTTCCTAAGTACCGTGGTAAGGTTGACAACGAACTACAATCACATTTTGATCAAAAAAAGCCAATACGCGCCGTCCTCCTAGCTGGACACATTACATTGGTCTCTATCCGCAGCCGGAGAAGAAACGAGTGCTCAGGGACCCTCTGCAAAGTGCAACTCCGAAATAAGTGAATACAATAATATTCAATCACTATTATACAGCTTATTACTACCAAACTCACGACTACACAATAGTCTCCTGGTGGTCATACTAAAGCAGAGTTTTGAAAAATATGCTTTTGAATAATTTTGGGGAATATTTATAATGTAAAATCTTCAATAAATATGGCATCATCTTAAATAACTTTACAATTATACCGTATATTTCTACCAAAGTCACTATTTGCATTGTTGTTGTTAGCATCTGGTTAGCTAGCTGCGCTAACGGATAGAAGCTGTTTCTCAAACAATGAGAGGGAGAGCTCTCTCCTGTCAGGCTGAGAGAGATAACTACAGCTCAGTGAGGTAAGGGACTCTGTTTAGATAGTTAACTTTAGTCTAGTTATCTCAGTGGGTCTTAAACGTTTTGGTCACCATTTATGAGAATAAATGAAAAACAGTTATGAAATAGCCTACTATGACAGTAAAACAAAAATACAGTTTAAAAGGGGAGTGATTTGTAAAATATCCATAAAGAAAATCTGTTTCCAGTTCTGTTTCCTATGGGTGTTGAGAGATGTATCCTTAAATTCCTTTTGCTCTCAAAATGCACCAGGTTGATGCATTTAACTTCAATATTTAAAAAATAAATCTTCCCGGGGGAGCAGGCCCGGACCCCCCGGAGGTGAGGACTATATTATATATACTATAGTTCTCAGTTATACAAAACATGTCTCTGAAGTGTTTGGCTCGAAATAGCCAACATATCATGCATTGTACCATCCCATACACCCCTCTGTTTCAGCCCTGTTTCAAAAGTGCTGATTCTGCGTCTGTTACTTTAGATGAAAATAAGGAGCCACTCCCCAAGACCCTCTGCGAGATGATTGGTTACAAAAAACAATGGTGCTCTAGGAGGAGATTCAGGTGATAAGGTGGGCGGGGGTTACCTTGGTTGGTTATTGGCTCATAGTTACACAACCCAAAAAAATATTATGACATCACAAAGTGGCAAAAATCTGATCAACTCATTTTCAGACAGGTTTTTATATAAATGGATCAGGACAAAAAGAGAGCGAGTCTTTTTTCCTGAAACTTTCAGAATCTCTTTAAACAGAGGGGACACATATGTATGTAGAAAAAACATGAAAAAGTGGATTTTGTATAATATGTGACCTTTAAAAAAAGATAATAAATTCACTGCAACTCATCAAATATTTAAAAAAAAAACATGTAAAAACGTGTATGTTCATGGATACTCTCTTACCAGGAAGAAGTGTGTAGGTGCATGACAAGCAGGTCTGGTCGGACGCATTCCTCCAGCTGATCCCCCATAGGCTGCTGCAGCACTGCTCCATCGGCATGAGAGAGGCGTTATGAACACCAGGGAATGCATCACAACTCCATGTGGAGAAGCACTGGCCACGTGCACCCACACCTGGGAAGTAGAGAAAGAGAGAAAAGGTTAGAAACAAGGTTGAAGAACTTAAATAGAGAGGATGAGGGTTAGAAAAAATGTACGCTTTGTAAAAATGTATCTTTAAAGTACTTTTCAAATAGTGAGTGGTGTGTTTTTCAATGAATCCATTCAATGATAATGTTTTACATTTTGACGAAAGTAACTGTTACAGTAACATATCTAATGTAGGGTGTCTCCTATTCAATTTTGGTTGGTTCAATTCGCTTTGGTTACAACCTTTGGTTACAACCTTTGGTTAAACTAGGTATTAAAAAAACAATATGTCAAATATGAATGTCATCCGCTGCTTCATTTTGAGTAAAGTAATTCCCACACGTCCCTCTAAATCTTTTAATTGTTTCCATTTCCCCTCATCAACCTTGAGTAAATAATTGGTCAATTTTATACCTTCCATGCCAGGAAGTCATCTGTACCTACCGTCTATGTACTATGCTGCTTACCCTGGGAAATGTACCTTTGTCTGTACCTTATTTAAATCTAATAAAATAACATTATTGTTCTTTATTATTGATTTTTTTCTTAATTATTATTTCATATTTAGTGAAGTACAGTAAATATGTCTAATTTGTAGACATTTGTAGTCAGGATATAATGTTTCATTTCAGACGTTTAATAAGAACAGATTACTTTGATTCTTGTCCTTACCCTCAGAGCAGCGTGGTCCGCCCCAGCCCTCACAGCAGGCCTTCACGGTTTTGTTTACCATCAGGTTCTGTATCTCTGGGAGTCTAGGATCCACAGACACAGCAGAGGAAAGTAAATATACTCACAATACTGCATCACTGCAAATGTTAAGAAGAGTGTTTTCTTCAAATTCTCCTTCTTTTGGAATACAAAAGCGTATATGAGCTAGTGCTCTGAATTGATTCAACAAGTTTCCCTTATTAAAACAAGTTATTGGATACTTGCACACCTTGAAAAGTAAAATATTTACCCCAACTAACCAAATGGAACTTTTAAGAAACATCAAACATTGTTATAGAGAAATGTCTGCCTTTTATAAAGCCAATCAATCCTAATCAAGTTATTTCAACATGAGGATGCAACATGCACATAGGATCCTGCTATTCTCCCTTGACCCACCACCACCACACACAGGGGGCCCTTCATAACCAACAGGAGTCACTGTTGGAGCAACATGGTTATGACACCTCGCCACATTCTCACCAAAACACCTTGTCAATGGAGAAAATGTGATCTGGGAACATGTTTCAAAGTGGCTTTTTCATCTGATCCACACTGACAATACTGTGTTAATCGTTAAAGCTTTTTCATGTACTGATTCACCGTTAGTGACCTTGTTTAACAACAATTTGAAATAAATTGAACTGACAACTCTTTATACTTACTTGTACACGAAACAGGATGCCTTTGGACCCTGTTGTTTGTAGTACATTGCGATGCCATCGTCACCTCCATGCTTGACGCGCATCCTGTCCACATCTAGTCTCCAACCTTGGGTGTTGAATTGATACACCTCTGAGCAGCTCACTTCAAGCTGCAGACGCGGGGAAAGAACCCGCTCCACCCTCTCCTCCACCGTGTGTTCACACAAGTGTCTGGAGCACCAAACACAGTTTTAATGCCCCCTTGTATTTTTAAAGTGATCTGTTTAAATCAAGTTCCTGAATTCCCTTTAACTTCTGTTCTCTACTGGTATAACAGTCCTCATTATAAAATACTTAACAAGACAAAGATATTAAGCGATGTGTTATTTGATAGTGAAAATGTAAATACTCATCCAGTTTACTTAAAATATGCCCGCTTACAATTCTTAAAAAGGTACCTGACTGATTTAGTACCCTGATACAGCAAATAGTTTAGCACTACATTTTATTCTCATTAGCCACAACTGCAAATTACCTGCATGTACACCATTCTAAAAAAGATACATTCATCTATTTAGAATTATCCTTCACCTTACAGATCCACCTTAAATATTGATTCTTATGTGAGTTTTGGATTTTAAACATCTACTGCAACAAGTATCTCTAATGAACCTGAGTTGGGCCGATTGTTTGGGCTCTTTTGAAGCATTATAACTATATGAATGTACCATTATTGTGCTGTTTCAGTGGTTTACATTGTGATATCTGGTGAATTTAGCTCATTACGGTTGTCACATATTATCTTTCTCATCTTCCTCATCTCTATACCCGACTCTACTGTCTACAAAATTATCTTAAATGTTTACTGGTCTCATGCTCACCCCATTCCCATCACTGTCTGCAGTCCAAGCAGAGTCAGTAGAAGGGTCTCCAAGGCCCTCTGCTGAATGTTTCTGCTTAATGTGCCTGTACAAAAGTTTCAGTCTAAGTATTTTATAAATCCAGTAAAAAAATCAAATCAACTAATTTGTCCTGATATTTAACTATAGATGGCTGAACATGTTTGATCATCATATGTTGTCATTGTGAGTGATCAAACAAACCCATCTAAAATTCCTTAAATGTTTACACCTTTTCTATAATTCTTGCTGGTACAATTAAAAAAGTGCACTTACCTTTGAAGTGCTTTTGGGAAATCTGGGCCATTATAAATCCTTGGCCTGGTAATCAATATTTAGCTTTTGTTCATTCACTTTCCTTGTTTTCCTTTATTATTTTCCATGTTGCTCCATCCAACAGCATGTAATACACTCCTCTGTGATACTTTGCCTTATGGGGGGAGCGGAGCCCCAGATGCAGCGTTTTAAATGTGGGGGTCGACTCATGGCATGTACAGCATCTGAACCTGCTGCTATTGGATACAAGTGGTAAGGTCACAGCTGGATGGGCAGGCATTGGTCCCCCGACCTGTGACGGACACATCCACTGACCTCGCCCCGTCAAACATTACAGGACACTGGAGGTGATGGCGGGGGTGGTGGAGCCTCAGCCACAGAAGAAAGAGATGTTTGTCAGAGCCTAATCCTTTAAAGAGAAACGTTTCGGGAAGGATGATGGGGGAATTTATTCAATGAAGCTTGTCAACAGACATGGGGACTGAAGGCTTTTAAACTCACCAATATCCCAGTCTGACCTCCTGACCCCACAGTGAGGTGGCCCAAACACAGCTGTCACCAGGGTACATGTTAGCCTGAGCCCAGAGGAGAGGAAGGAAAAGCTACTGATGTCACAAGGGTAGGATTTAATGGTATAAGCAAAACAGTGCGTCATAATTGACTTCCCAGCAAACTCTTCACTTGAGCCTTGGATACATTGTGTTTTCTTTATAGTGATAGCAATGAGCTGTGTCATGTTGTTAGCTCACTGCTTCATCACCATTTCCTAGAAGCAGGATGAGGATAGAGAAAGGGAGGAAGGTTGGAGGAACAGGTTTCCGTGGTGTAAAGTAACTCAGTGCAATAACTCAACTACTGTACTGAAGTACAATTTTGAGGAACTTATCCTTTATTTGAGTATTTACATTTTTTGCTACTTTGTAGTTCTACCCCGCTACACTTCAGAGGTAAATATTGTACTTTGTATCCACTACATGTAATTCCTTTAGTTACTTTGCAGATATAGATTAAGAATAAACAATAAGACTGACACTCAGCTATGACTTTAGTTACACCTGGATTAAATTCACAAGCTATCCAGCAGTAAATCAGGTAATTTAAATTAGTTCCAACTTTACCAGCTCTGATAATCACACCAATACATCAATAATTATAATCAAAACATACAAAATATATGATTGGGAAATGGTCTAATCTGCATAATAAGTAGCCTACTTTTATGAACAATACTTTAATGATGATATTTTGAAGTTTACTTGTAACATTTTGCTACAGTAGATTATGCTTTATCTCTGCTTTATCCCTTTATCAGTGCACCTTTATCTATATGCACTGCTCTGCCACCTCTACTAGATCTGCATTTGGTCGTGTTTGTGCATGTACTGTTCTGTATATCCTCTATGTTTGTGCATGTATATCCTCCCTGTGTGTGTAATGTGTGTAAACACAATAGAATCCCGCAAGTTATTTCCCTGTTAGGGATTAATAAAAGTATGTCTCCTCCTTCTTCTTCTTCTTCTTCTTCTTCTTCTTCTTCTTCTTCTTCTTCTTCTTCTTCTTCTTCTTCTTCTTCTTCTTCTTCTTCTTCTTCTTCTTCTTCTTCTTCACTCAGACGCAGATGTGCTTTCTTGCTAATGCTAAGGACATTATGCTAATGCTAATATTGTTTGCTCACAATGCAAATCCAATGTTTGCCTGATGGTGTTGCTTCTGTAGAAAAAAGGTCAGCCAAACTTACCACAATTTCTCATGAAAGTATGTGTGTAGTGTCCCAAATGTCATGTTAATAATAGACGTTTTTAAAACAATCCTGAAAGAAGTTTAGGGGGAGAGAGGGGTAGTTAGTTGCAGCATACCATATTACAGCACTGATCTTTTTAAATTTACAATATACAACACAGGTCTTTTTCTTTATAAAGATTGCTAAGAATACATTGTTTTGTTTTATGTGGAGGGAAACATTTAACTTTAAGAGAAACCGTTTTTATATTCACCATATCTGGAACAAATCCCAGTCCATCTGATATCTGCTCAAATTAGCAATTTTTGTATTGCACTGCACTGAAACAGATTTATTTAGTCTCTTATTGTATTATAGCTTGAATACATCATTCATTTAATTTTGCTTGTTTTAAATCCTTTTTATATGTTTCTTTTTACATTTCGATGGGTTTTTACTTTTTATTCTTAATTATTTTCATGTTGCACTTTAAATTGCCTTGATGTTGAAAGGTGCAATGCCTTTTTTGTATTTACCAATTCAGTAGCCTACAATGTCTGGTCGGAATATTAAGTTTGCAGTCCTTGATACACACAGCTTGGCAATATAAACAGTAATGAGTGTAACAGTCCTCAACTAGATCTAAACAAACCATTGTATCACCCACATTGACACTTTCTTATTTTTTTATTTAATGGAAAAATAAATGTACAAACATTTCAGACATGAATTTAACATAGTGGTTCAGAGAAACAATGATCACAATGTAATTGTATACAAAATACATGTGTACCAATAGTTATAATTGTAATGATTCATATATTTTGAATGGGGTAGGCCTACATACATTCCATAAAAATAAGAAGGAAGAAATAATAATTTGAAAATTAAATATAGTCCCACTTCTTTAAAGAGCTTACGAAATGCTATTAGCACCTGTTCGTGGGCTTGGTCTATCATAGAGGTTGCATTTGTATTGTGATTGTGAAATGTGATATGATTTTTTCATTATTGATGTATTTTCAATACATCACTATTATAACAGCATACAAAAGTTGTCACGATCGTTCGTCGCGCCGGAAACATCAACAGCATTTAGCAGAATGTTGCACGTCTGCACAGTGTTATATTTTCACAGCTCACAGTCAGTAAATACTGTGCAGCTAGTATTGGAGTACAAGATAGATGCAAGCGAGTTATTTAAAAGCATAAATGAGTCGGTTGGGTTCTGGAGGTGTGGTGGTTACAGCAATTGTGCTTGGTTGGCGTGGCTAGTGCCTGGGGGTGAGACTGAACAAAGGACCGTTTGTCTATGTAAATGTGGTCTTTAACAAAAACAAACATTTACTGACTTTTTTGGATAGCTTAAAGTAATGTTGTACAATTACAACTGGGGACCTTACAGGGTTAAAGGCTATTGTTTATTGTTATTTACTTTAAGATGTTTATTTCTTAACCAATAATTTGATTTTAAAACTCTTATTTAAATGATGTGTGTGTGTCTCTGTTTTCCTGATGATACACTGAGAGAATGAGCTCAACAGTCTATATATTTTTCTATATAATCTATATATATTTGTATAATGTAAGCTTCGTTGCATAGCCGTGGGAACATGTTTCAAATGGGGGGGGGGGGGGGGGGGGGGGTTCTGTGGGGATGACACATGGGATGACACCATCAGGCCCGGTTCTGACCAATTTGCTGCCCTAGGCAAGATTTTTGCTGGTTCATTTATATCTTATTTTACCAGTTAACGTTAATTTATTCATCCATATTTTTTTATCTCTCCAGTTTTAAAGGATATTGTTGGTTTACTGTCCTATAGCATACATTGGAATGATTTCAAACATGTTTTTATTTATCCTAATAATTATATAGGTGTGGCTAAATTGTGATAGAACCGTTTGAGACACACTGAGATAACTTAGACTAAAGTGAACTATCTAAACACTCAGAGTCCTTTACCTCACTGAGCCTCTCAGGGTCAGGGCAAATGGAAAATGTAACCGGGGTGAAAAGGGTGTTATCTTTACTTAATGATGAATGTGAACAGTTGTATCAACAGCTTTTACAATGTGCTGCTGACTGCTGGAAAGTGGTTTTACTTGAATGTATTTGTTTCATCCATTGTGTTTACCTGCTAATGCAGGTGGGGCCGACCAGTTATAGTTATTACTTTTTTTTATGAGCTAAATGCCATGATGGACCAACACAATTGCATACATTTTAAACTGACATTAAGAAGTTTAATCAACTAGTTACAGGACGAGAGAGTGAGAGAGAGAGAGAGAGAGAGAGAGATCAGACAAGTTATATCGAGCTAAATTGATCCAAGCTGTTTTTTTTGTATCTTGTCCTTCATTTCGTAAGCTCTTTATAGAATGTCTTGCCTTTCCTTCTGCACCTGTTCTTTCATCATATTTACAACCCACTGTGGACCAATCGGCCTCCGGCCCTACAAGGAAGGTGGTTAAAAGCAGCAGTCCATTGATTCTGTTTTCATAAGAGCGTTTTCTCCAAATGCTGAAGCAGGAGGACCGTACTGACCGACTTTGATTTACACACTGCTTGACACAGCAGGACAACTTAAGGTACAGTAGCTTGGTTTATTTATTTGATTCTCATTCAGAAGTATAAGTGTTTTTTGAGGAAGCATGGAACTACTTCAAAGTCTGAACATTATATACTGTATTGAAACATTATTACATAATACTGTGTACAATAAAAGCTGCAGAATGTGACAGTTTGCTTTGAGAACTTCTTAAATTGTGTGAAGTTTATCTATTAAGTGTGCAGCACAAACAGTGCAGGAAGATAAACAGAGAGCAGAGATAAGGGCAGTGTTGACTCTGAGTGTCTTAAAGTACAGGCTGACATATATGGAGCTTACTTCGTGCCAAACCTCCACAAACAAACTTAACATGATTTACAGATGCCCTATGATTCATTAACAAACACAGTGTGGATTGCAAATACAATTAACCTATGCTTCATAGAAAAAATCCTGATACCTTTTATAAAATATGGTGGAAATTCTTGTTTCTGGAAAGGAACTAGATATAACTTTGTCAATTTGTATGCAAGATATGATTGGATGTGACATAGCTTCGTAACCTAATGTTGAAACCTTTTGAAAATGTCACATGTCCATTTACATTATTTTAAGAAATTCATGTTGTTTTGAGTTTTCTCTTTTGAATTATGTTGACAGTGTCACACTGTCAACAGCTGCATATTTTTGTATTATGCAGATTACATTAGATTGTTCAACGGAAAGAAAAAACTCATTTTTTCTGCTCATGTTGTTAAATTTTGTCTGATATTGTTAGAAAGAGCGTTTTCTAAAATAGTAGAAAAGATGTCGGTCTACTTGTAAGATAGTGTAGATCTTACAAGTAGACCGACATCTTTTCTACTATTTGTATTTGTTTCTGTCACATGATTTAATTTGAAAAAAAAACAAAAGCATTAGTTTGTAGATGCTGTTTTGTATTCGCAAATAACACTGTGTTTGTTAGTGAATCACAGGGCATCTGTAAAACATGTTTAGAGTAGCTCCAGAGACACATTCTGTTGGTATTCTTGTGGAGAAGTAGAGGAAAGACTGATATAAAAAAATGGACAGAGCAATAATTGCTTACCCAGCTGTGAAGAGAGCATGGAGAAGGAACAAGGCCCAAGTTTGTCTTAAATTCTACTGGAGATAAATAACTATTGCTTCTTATTCTGTTTTATAATGTGAATAAAAACCGTGTGAAATACATTTGAATATGTAGAAACAAGGTTTATATTTTTGAATCTCCTAAATTCCCACTGTTGAATACAAGATCTGTTGTCTTTCCAAAGTCAAACGTGTGCATGACATCACTCAACATATCAATTTTCCACCCTTCATTCACTAAATTCATGCTGGACATTACTTTCTCACTATATTTCAGCCATGAGGCTTCTCTGTCTACTGCAGCTGCTCTGCTTCGCTGGTTGTAGTGCATCCAGATCAAGAGACTGGGCTTATCATGGTGCCCCCATGTATGCCGACCTCACAGCACGTGAGCTGAAAGCTGTCCGGGACTACCTGCACGGTATTCCAGAGCTGGAGCTCACTGAAGCTCGTAGCAAGACTCTGATGAAGAACAGCATCGTCCTGATCGAACTGCATCTGCCTAGAAAGCATGAAGCCCTCAGAGCTCTGGACCGTGGACAGGCCAAACCCCAACGTCAAGCCCGTGTGATCATCCAGTTCGGGAACAAGACCGAACCCAACATCACTGAGTACATTGTCAGTCCTCTGCCATCCCCAGAGACCCACACAATCAAGACGTTCAAGGGGGCTAGGCCTATCCGATTTGAGTCAAGGCCTATTTCCGCTGTAGAGTATTATCATATTAAGGACATACTAGGAAAGATCGCAAATAAAGCTCACAAGCTTCTATTTGAGACCACTGGAGGGTTTTCCTTCAATAACTGCTCAAACCGCTGCTTGACGTTCTCAGACATAGCCCCCCGTGGGCTTGGTCCAGGTGAAAGGAGAAGCTGGATAATGTTGCAGAAATTTGTGGAGGGTTATTTCATCCACCCAATTGGGTTTGAGGTATTGATAAACCACCAGGACCTGGACCCAGAGAAGTGGAATGTTGAGAAGGTCTGGTATAACAGCATGTTCTTTGACAGTGTTGAGGAACTGGTTGAAAAATACGAATCAGGAGATGTGGAGAAGATCAAACTGCCTGAACATGACGACAATGACCTGTACTCTAGTTACATCCCCCGGGGTCACAGCAACACAGCCACTAATATCCATGGGCCGAAGCTTGTCGAGCCTCAGGGCAAGCGCTATCACGTTGACCGCAACTTTGTTGAGTATGCTGGATGGTCTTTCGCCTACCGTGTCCGATCATCGGCTGGGCTTCAAGTTTTTGACCTGCGTTTTAATGGGGAAAGGATTGCCTATGAGATCAGCCTACAAGAAGCTATTGCCTTCTATTCTGGTGATACTCCTGCTGCCATGCAAACAAAGTACATTGATTCCGGCTGGGCAATGGGCAGCTCATCCTACGAACTGGCGCCAGGAATAGACTGTCCAGAAATTGCCACCTTTGTTGACCTGTACCACTACTATGACACGGATAAACCAGTGCGCTACAAAAATGCACTCTGTATTTTTGAGATGACCACTGCTATGCCTTTGAGGAGGCATTTTGACTCCAACTTCAAGGGGGGATACAACTTCTTTGGAGGGGTGGATAACGCTGTGCTGGTGTTGCGGACAACCTCAACGGTTTATAACTATGATTACATCTGGGACTTCGTGTTCTACCAGAATGGGGTGATGGAGGTAAAGGTCAGCGCTACCGGATACATCCATGCCACTTTCTTTACAGCTAACGGACTTCACTATGGCACCAAGGTGTACAACAATGTGCTTGGTAACCTGCACACACACCTCATCCATTATAAGGTTGACCTGGATATTGCTGGTAAATATAACAATCAATTGCCTTTTTCACTGGAACTAACATTCTGTCATTATCATTTGCTATTGTAATAGCTGTAACCATATTTGATCTATTAAGGTTGCAATTTTTTTTATTTTCACACCTCTTTTTCAATGTACATTTTGAAGCTGTGAAGTGTGTGAAATCTGATCAAAGAAAGCGCAGACAGAAAGTAGGTCTTTTATTGATGCCAATCCAGATTTAAAAAAATCCTGGACTTTACCCTGTTGTAAAGGGTAGCTAGATTGCCAATTCCGTTGAAATGTGGGATCAAGGCTTGCTGTGATAAAGGCTATGTGCCATAAATAAGTCAAACACTTAATGGAGAATTTTAATGCAAAAGTAAATGTACTGTAGACCAATATTGTTCCAACACACTGCTTTTACCTTGACCTTGAACTTCTTCTGACAACTCTTTGCCTTCACTGTGACATAGGTCGAGAGAACAGCTTTGAGACGATTGATTTGAAATATGTCAACTTCACAAATCCCTGGAGTCCAAAGAACTTCATCGTCCAGTCCAAACTCCATAGGACAGAGCAGAAGACCGAGAGATCCGCTGCTTTCCGCTTTGGCAAAAAATTCCCCCGCTATGTGCACTTTTACAATCCCAATGAGAAAAATAAATGGGGACACCAGAAGGGTTATCGGATTCAGTTGAACTCACATGCCCACAGTGTGCTTCCAAGAGGCTGGAGGGAGGAAAATGGCATCAGTTGGTCAAGGTATTAAAGTGTTTTCCCTTATGTTGTACAAAATACATATCAATTTAAACCAAGACAATTACAAGTGTCCTGATCATCATTTCAGACACACTTTCTGCAAATTCAGTCATATACACTGGGCTTTTGAGTTTTGCATTCAAGCTACATTTACACTAAAAAAATTAGTTTGTAATGATTGACCCGGAGAACGATAAGTGGGGCTGAAGAGGCTAATCCCTGCACATGAAGTTTTGTTAGAATTCAGGTCAAATTCAGGTCAAAGTATGGATTGGCAGTCAACAGAGGTGCAGCAGATAACAGTACAACAACACTTTGTTGGAAATTGTCTTTGGATAGACCATAAATAGTTTGAAGCTAAATAACAACAGGAGCCCACTTTTGAAATTACTTCATGAAAGACTGGCTGGGGAGTTGTTATGAATTATTAGTTTGAAAGCCTACAGAATGACGAAACACAAAACATATCTCCTCTCCACAGGTATCCTCTTGCTGTGACTCGTCATAAAGACAGTGAAGCCACCAGCAGCAGCATATACACCCAGGGTGACCCATGGGACCCCGTTGTGTCCTTTGAGGACTACATTCGCAACAATGAAGACATAGTAAATCAGGTAAGATATTTCAACAATGCACATCAAATTCAAGATGGTTTAGATTACATTAATAGACGTTTTAACCCTAACCCTTTTTTCAGCTGAGAGGTTAGCTCTTCCTTAAAGAATCGTTGTGCTCTCTCAAACTCAGGGTAACTCCTGAATGGTGACATTTACCTTTGTTTGCTCTTTTGAATAGACACAAAACACCTGAAATGTGTTCTTTTCTAAAAAGGTCTAATGTATTATTTGCTCTCCTGTGTGCAGGACCTGGTAGCCTGGGTGACAGTAGGCTTCCTGCATGTGCCTCACTCAGAAGACATCCCGAACACGGCAACCCCCGGCAACACAGTGGGCTTTTTCCTCCGACCGTTCAATTTCTTTGACGAAGATCCTTCGGTGGCATCTAGAAGTACCATCATCGTCCGGCAGGGGAAGGACGGCAAGCCCAAAGTCCAGAGGTGGACTCCTGAGATCATAGGTCACTGCGTGTCAGACAAGCCCTTTGTTTACAACGGCACTTACGCAGGAGTCTAGGTGTTTTGTTTGTTGTTTTTTTTGTCTCAAACTTACTTTTTCTCTGTTTTAGTAAATCACACAATGAGGATCTAAGATTAACAACACTTGAATTGCATAATGGTCAGATATACTCTAAATAATGTATTACAATGGGACAACATTCATGTAAGAAAAACCATAAAGCATTTCAAAAGGGAAAAGTTGTTATTGTGTGATTTATTTTCCATAAATGTGCCTGTATTATCTGATTTTATATAACTATTGTTTTAATATAAATGACTACAGTAAAACTCTTAATTTTGAATTCCTAATTCTGTCTCACTTTTAGTTTTTATTCAATTGAATTTTTGGTAGTAAAACTGACACTATCTTACCCAGTTAAAGAGTAATAAATGAGACAGATGTAATGTTCATTTTAATGCTAAAGTTAATATACCACACCCAAACAAACCTACATGTAACCTGGTAGAGGTAAAGGGGGGCAGTGTTGGACATGGGGGGGCTTTGAGAGCTCCTTTAATCCCATGTTGGGTCTCCATGGTTGAGGTTTAGCAGCAGCGAGCATCCAGGATGCAGGATGCGCCATATCCGCCCTGCTTGTGGTAAACCCTCAGCATGCTCCTCCAGCCCCCATGGTGGGAAGGTTTCTTCTGGAAAGACAACAGGCCTTACAAAGCAAACAGCCTGATTCCGGATCCTTCCCCGCAAACAGTCCAGGATACCACCTTTCTGCCCCCAGCGCTCCTGGAAACCTAACTTTACATACAATGTGACTCAATATCAATAACAGCACATGTAACATCTTTGTCCGTTATGCATTCCAAACATAGCAATGTAACCATAGATTTATAAACCAAAAGTTACAAATAAATCCAACAGTTATTTTCATATTGCATTTTTTTGATAAGCAAATTTCTGTGTTTAATATAAGTGATAAACAGCGCTCTATGTTAGTACAAAAAAACGGAATAAAACTGCTGAAAAAGAGGTGGATTTTGCACAAGTTGCTTTGTTTGTAAGGTAAATAATGAGCGTTTTTGGAGAGAGGAAAAGGAATCCAGTCAGCAACTGGCGTCAGGATGTTCATCTAAAATCCCTTTTATAAGTGTGTGCTGATGTTTTACAGTGCACATGGTAAAAGAGGGATAGTATGAGAGCTTTGCACGCAAGGCTGAATGGACAACGTTAGTGGAGAGGACAAAAAAGCAATGTGAATTGGGTAACAAGCATTCCTATAGCTATTCCCATGGCAATGATGGGTTTGACGTCACAAACTATAGAAAAGACGGGGAACACACAGTTTATTTATTCTAAAGTGGCCTTATGTGGCCAAAAACATTTAAAATAAACTGTGTGGAATTGTATTTCACTCATGCCCTTAAATCATTCTCTTAGTTCACACATCTTTCTGTATTATTCTGAGCAGCTTGAAATTGATGAAGACATACTTTTATAAGGTGCCACAAATGTCAACGCTGTCATATAAGTTCTACAACAAAGCACAATATAAAAAATGTTCCTAAACACGTCCAACAAAGTTACACATTTTACACTGTATAACGGGGTTAAGACGTAAAGATACCAACAAGCTACAAAGGACAATCTGCCCAAGAAGATACAAATCTGACAAACTATGTTTTGTTATTTCAGTTCAATTCTCTATAGCAAATATTTCCACAGTAGTTTCAAGAGAAAAAAATATTTGTAGGCCTCAATTAAGGTCTTGGAACATAGGTACTGTTTTGATGCCACCTAGTGGTTTCTTAAATAATTGTTGTGTCTGTTGACATCAGTTGACGCATGTCATGGGCCTATTTCATTATTATACAGACATTAAAACTAGAGAGCACATTTTCAACAATCATCCAGATTAATACTATTTTTTTTATCAATGCCAGATTTCAAAGGGCTTTTTGGATCTTAGATAAAGAAAATATAGAACTCCATCCAACTGCATTTGAAATGTCTCAAGTAAAAGATTAAACACAGGTATTTTAATTTCCAAGAAGAAATGGTCCCAGTTAAAGGGACATTTCACCAATTTTGCACAATACAATCACTTTATTCATTATAGGAAGACTCTAAAATATGTTGTATATGTTTTTGTAACTCTAGAGAGGGTTTATCATGTCTGAGAAAAATCATACTTTTGATGTCTACAGTGTTAAATCCACTTATCAAGGTTTTGAGACTTGAAAACATAAAGGTTTAACAGGTTGGAGGCATCTAAAGAAAAACATCATCAAGTTGTATAATGTCCCGTTACATTTGGATGGAAACATGCCAATTGCAAATTATGCTATAGTTTTTTTCTTGGCCATAGTATTTTTGAAAAGTTGCATTATTTTCACACACCTTCCAATTTAATGTATCCTTTTTAACACCAATCTAAATACAACCTGTGAAGATTATGACCTGTGAGAAACACAGTCTTCACAGCATTTTGCTGACAGTCAAAAATGATCTTAAGTTAATGGGCCTGGACATCACACATAGCCTTGCAAATAATTAAGCATCCTTCCTTCCCGCTTTGCTTTATTACTTAAACTTTCCCCTTCTATTTCCAGTTGTGTGAATTAGCTCTAATCATCCATCTGTTCTCATCAATAGATGATTCATTCCCATTCATTTACACCTTTGTGTGAATCCCATAGTGTGACTTGGGAATGGAAATATCACATGTTTGAATGATTTGACTATTTCAATGTTACATCCTGTTTGAGATCCTCTAAATCCCAGCTATAATTATCGTGTAATTATGTCTCAGAACAACAGCAGAGTATTTCCATTTGTGGATAAATGTAAGAAGTGACAGTAAACACATTTATATTGATGGGATGTGTTACTGAACCAGATGACCAGCAGCTGAGGTCAGTGTGTGCCTTCTAAATTACACCCTCTTCTCACACCTTCATTATATTACAAAGTCCTAATTGGGCATTTACAACTAGGAAAAAATGAAGAGACCACTGCAGCATTATCAGTTTATCTGGTTTACTATTTATAGGTATGCGTCAGTTTGAGTCAAATGTATTTTATTCTATAAACTACTGACAACCTTTTTCTGTGTTGGAATTTTAACACACACTGGAATGGAATGGCTGCCATACATGTAGAAATTTAGATTTGAGAAAAATGTGGAGAGGTCTCTTAATTTAATCTTGATCTTAATGAAACTTCTCTTTCTACTTTAGAACATAACGATCCATTCAAGGTTTGGCTTAGTAGGAATATGTTATGCATTGATAAAGATACTTAAAATGATTTCAGGTATTCTGATTTTAACATCATTGATCAACTATGAATTTAGTTTTCTATTAAAGGTGCACTTATATGTCATTGACCATGATGTTGTCTTTTTTTATTTCGTATCCATTATCATTATAGTTAATTTATTTTATTTAATAATTTTTATTTCCATTGTTTTTACTTATTTTTCATTTTGTTTTCATCAACACTCAACTCTCAACATTTAACTTTAAATCTATTCAACAACACTTGTTAATAGACAGTGGATAAGAATTAACGTAATTTATCCATTAGATCTTGTCATATTCTACTTTGTTGATTTTAATTTGTCCATAACATTTGTGACATAAAATAAACATAAAAATCGAATCAATGTTTGTAAATGATAAAGTGAAAGGATAAGGATACCGTAACAAGTGGCCATGATCTCAAGTCAGTCCTCTCACTTAACTGTATTGAATCATCAAACAGGTGTCCAGCCATGAGATAAAGTGAACATATGATAATAATAATAATAATAATAATAATAAGCCTGCCCCTCATCCATCGAGTATGTGTGTGTGTGCATATTCATGTTTAGAGGGGTGCATGATGGTGTGTGTCCCCTCTGGTATGCCAACCATCCCATTCCTCTTTGTCCCTTCTCAAAATAACCCCTACCCCAGCAGCTGAGACAAAACTTCAGACAGACAGACGGACTCCAGAAAAACAGAGAGAGGGGAGATAAAGGGAGGCAGAGGGAAAGAGACACATGAATTACCAGAGAGGATATCAGTTTATCTCAACATATCATCTGCCACCTGAGCCAAATTATAAGAATAACTACTTATTTGGGGATGAAAAATGTGCAGATGTATAGCTATATTGGTTTGCTGAGACCACACACTAAGCGTTTGATTTAAAAGCTGGTAAAAGCTGCAAAAATCAAGGTTCAAGGCTTTTATTGGTCATACGAACATAGCTACAGTGTAGTTACGACGATGAAAATCTTAGGTCACAGGCTCACAGGTCACATGAGGAAAACATTTTCAGCTTCTTCCGTGAAAAAACTCTCAACTCTGTACAACTTTTCAAATATCAGCAAAAGAAACTGGCATTATTCAGTAAGCTGTGAGTGGAAATATGTACTAACTGTGTAGGTTTTCCCGCTCGGCAAGCTAGATTCCAAACATTTCTATTGCATTTCAAATCAGCTCTGTCATCCCAGAATATTTGTTTTTAGATTAGTTACATTAGATGGTGTAAAATGACCCTGTCACTGAAATAGGTATCCTGGTGTCATTGCTGTGCATGTGCTGGTTAGTCATAAATCATTCCACACAGCAGACGTAAAATATATCTGCTCCCCCCATATTTTAAGCTCAAAGAAAAGTAGTGAGAAGTGCTGTTGTTAAATCGGATTGCCTATATTTGCAGTAAAATTATGTATAAATGTAATCCAGGGAAATGTAATGCATGTCCCAGCAAGGTCACCTTCTTCATTGTGCCCTACTGTTCTGTGGGAAACTACTTGAACTCTGCGCAGCATGAATGTTGTTGCAGTTATTATTAGAAATGATTGTTGGCTGATACTCAAATAGGGGGTGGTATACACTGTATGATAATGAGCTTGCATGTGACATTAAAAGGTGAACCAAATTTGAATGTATCTCAAACACCCAAACAACGTATGTGCACAAGCTCTGAAAAGGTTATTTTTCAATCTTCTTTGATTAATACATTTGAAATCCAGGAAAACTTAATGAAGTCCAGCTGCTTTTGCTAATAGCAGTTTGTGTTCACCCTGTACAGACAACATCCACTCTGACACCAAAGAAAATGTTTGAATCTCATGATTCTATTTAGGTTTTAGAGGCAGATTTTTTAAAATGAATTCCAAATGGATTTATTGAAGGCTTTTATGAACATTAAAGATCCAGATACCACATCACGAGTGAAATCTTCTAATTGTAACAATCCATATGTTGTGTTTTTTTCTCATTTCACAGTTATGTTTAACCAATCGGATGGATGCAGTAGGGGGTCGATCCACCAGGGGGCACCATGAGTCCAAACATGCCCTCTCACAATAAGATCCCATATTTTGTGAGGATGTGTTTAGCAAAAAATCATATCAAATAAATTGTGTTGATAAATAAAATATGATATAGAATACTCAGCCTCCCCAGGAAAGTTTACTCTAAGGTACTCGAAAGGAGGGTCAGGACGATTGTCGAACCTGTGGTGACCACCTATAAATACACTGGGTTACATAATTCATACATGGAACTACATTTGGGGGTATTGTTCCCACACGGACATGTTATGTGTTTACTATATATGTTGCGTGCCCTCCTGGCTTCTCTCTCTTCTTCCCGGACTGCAACCGGATAACATGACCTTAACTCTCTAATAAAGTATCCTTTTGCACCTTCCTTGCACCGCCTCTGACTCCCTATCTCTCGGCACTACACTGGTGACCCTGACACGTCTCGAGAAGTTTCCGGGACGGACCCGAAAACGGCAAAAAGAACGCAAGTTTTTGACTGTTCACAATTTTTTCCGGTGCCGGAGAGGAGGTTCGACCAGCCGGTTGACCTTGTGTGGACACTCTCATTTTTTTCACCACCTCGACGGCGGTTCCAGACGCCACTCACGTTTTCATCGGCGCCTGGGTGGCGCACTCCTGGACCCCGTCTCGCCTCGACTGTTTCGGACGTCGCCCATGCTGCCATCGGCCCGTGGGTGGCGGGCTCTGTAAACTGTCTGGCCTCTCCTGCTTCCCGGGGATACCTCAACGCCTGCTGAGGACTTCGTGCCCGCCGCCACTGCGCGTCTGCCTGCGGCCGGGTTGCACTTCTTCCACCCGGGGAGACTGCTCCTGCCTTCCGGGGATACCTCGACATCTGCCGAGGACTTCATGCCCGCCGCCACCGTGCCTTCACCTGCGGCCGAGCAGCGCTATGTCCTGCTGGGTTCGCCACGACACCTACTGCGGCCCCCTTAAGACGGCCCGTTCCAGCCCGCCCCCGGTGGGGATGCCCTCGTTAGGGCCCCTACCCTCTCCTGCGGCCCCCTTTCGTAGGCCCGTTCCATAGCCCGGCCCTCACCTGCGACCCCACCATCTTCGGCCCCTGTGGTGCTTCCTCCACGGACGCAAGGTTTTTTTTGCCATGTTTGAATTCTGGGGGGGCTTGTGTGGTGACCACCTATTAATACACTGGGTTACATAATTCATACATGGAACTACAGTTGGGGTTATTGTTCCCACACGGACATGTTATGTGTTTACTATATATGTTGCTTCTTTCTCTTCTTCCCGGACTGCAACCGGATAACATGACCTTAGTTACTCTCTAATAAAGTACCCTTTTGCACCTTCCTTGCACCGCCTCTGACTCCCTATCTCTCGGCACTACAAACCCCAGATTGAGGAGGAACAATGCGTATTCCGTCCTGGCCGTGGAACGAGGGATCAGCTTTTTACTCTCGCAAGGATACTGGAGGGGGGCCTGCTTATCCGCACCTCCAAATCTGAGGCCATGGTTCTCAGCAGGAAACCGATGGACTGTCCACTCCAAGTAGGGAATGATTCAGTGGCGGTTGGTGGAAAATATTTTAGGTTGGGTTGTGGAAATGGGGACCAAACAATACTAGGGGGGTCCGGGGGGATGCTCCCCCGTAAAACATTTTTGAGAAATAACCCCTTAAATTATGACTTCTGGTGATGTTAGAAGGGGGGGGAGGGGGCAAAGGACAAATTGAGGCTTAAAAATATGAGAAGACTGATCAATACCTCCATAATCTTCAGTGTGGTTAGCTGTGAATCTTCCAAAACTTCGAACACCTTGTCCTGTACATAGTTTCTACAGTATAAACTATGCAACAGTACAGTAGGCCCACACAAACTGCAGAACACCGGGGCTTTGGGAACACTCAAATGATTTAATTCCCATTTAACCTGTTAAGGGGCTTTCCCCCCCTCCCTTTTTTTCTGTCTCAGGGCTTCTTAAAATGTAATAAACTATTCATGTGTCATACTCATTTAACGGGAAGAACAGCTAACTGATGATATGAAAACATTTTAACGAAATAAAACACAAGTCTCACAAGAAGCTAACCTTTTCCTAAATGAGCCCTGAGCGAAAACATGCTAACGCACTCCAGGTATAAATCGATCGATATACTTATCGGATATTCACAAACAAGCTTATGCTAACAAGCCGAGATTCCACAGATTCTAGAAATATAAGTATCATCACTGAGCGATCAGAACTCGCGACAGGGGAAGCAAATACAGACATCACACGACTAGCTTTAGGTAGCAAAACACGGAGATATGCTCACCTTTTGCTGTTATTCTGATCAAAAGTGTTCAGTGGCATTCAAACGAGAAAAACGCGGTTGATGGTTAATCCATAGGTTAATCCAATGTGTCTGTCACTTTGAAAAAATTATTGATGATCCATAATTAAATTTTTATGTCAAAAATTGAGTTTTCATATTAGCTGCTAATGATAGCTTCCAGAGTGTATGACAGCTCCCTGTTTTGTCTCCTTGGATACCAAAACAACTCACAGACTGCCTTGGGCCGGCTGAAATTGTAGCCCTTTGACCATCAGATCTGACGACGTTGATTGGCTGAAATTATGTTTCGGCTGCATAGTACTTTTCAGGAAGCAACAGTCAGCACTTGGTTGGCTGCTGCTGCACTTAGGGCTCTTTTCTTACCGCCCAGACGAGAGGGTAATGATACACGGGCAAAGATTTCTGCGGCCAGGCAGGAAACACATGACTTATAAGTAACTTTAGATCGTAACACAATTTTAAACGAGATTTTATTGTAGATTATACATGTTTCTGATACCAACTATATGATATTGTACATTGTTTATTAAAAATAAAAATGAAAATTAAATTATTATTTTTTTTTAAATATTTGTATATTTTTTTTAATGACAATCTAAAATGTGGGAAGAGGGGAGGCGGCGCCCCTATGGGCCGGCCGCCACTGGAATGAGTCCTTACAAGTGAAGGAGTTCAAGTATCTTGGGGTCTTGTTCTCGAGTGAGGGAACAATGGATCGTGAGATGGGCCGGAGAATCGGAGCAGCGGGAGCGGTACTGCAGTCGCTTTACCCCACCGTTGTGACGAAAAGAGAGCTTAGCCAGAAAGCAAAGCTCTCTGTCTACCGGGCCATTTTCGTTCCTACCCTCACCTATGGTCATGAAAGATGGGTCATGACCGAAAGAACGAGATCGCGGATAAGCGGCCGAGATGGGTTTTCTCAGCAGGGTGGCTGGTGTCTCCCTTAGGGATAAAGTGAGAAGTTCAGTCATCCGGGAGGGACTCGGAGTTGAACCGCTCCTCCTTCGCGTCGAAAGGAGCCAGTTGAGGTGGTTCGCGCACCTAGTAACAGTGGCGCCTCCAGAAATGTTTTATAGGGGTGGCCAAATGGGGCCACTGAAAATCTTGGGGTGGCCCACCAAAATCAATAATTTAATTGTTTCAAAAGTATAGACTAGATGAAAACAATGGCAAAGAGAATCACCTACTGATATACTTTGGTTTCTTATTTTACATTTTCTGATACTATTCATCTGAAGTGAATATAATACGGATAGTTAACATTTTACTTCAAACAACATTTTAAAAAAACGTATTTTGAGTATACATGTGTTAGGCGATTTATTGTTTCGTTTTTTATGTATGCTGGTTGTTCTTTCCTTTTTAAAAAGACAAATACAGCTTAATTTGAACAAGTTCCTTTATTGTAAGGCACAACATGTTCAGCATTCTCAATACATACAATACACAACAGCAACACAACATGTTCTTCAGTTATATTATCTCTCTAGGTTATAAATAGTTTTAGACTGAACAAAGCTGTTTGTGTCACACTGGAATCAAAGATGATTGACATGACTTTATTAAATCAAGGTTCAAAACATGACTATTTTATTTCAACATGACCCAAAAACACAAGGGGTATAAAATGGTAAATTTACTGTCACGATTCTCATGTCATATCACGTTTCTATGTCTAGGTTTGGGTGTTTTGCTATTCTCCCTGTCATGTTTTCCTCCTGGGTTAGTTTCCCTGGTGTGTCTAGTTGTCTGATTGTGTTCACCTGTGGCCCTTGTGTTTCTCCTCCCCTGCCAGGCTGTTTCTCATCTTGTGACTACCCCTCCCTGTATTTAGTCTTGTCTCTTCCCGTGTTCAGTGTTGGTTCGTCTTTTGTTGGTGAATGAGTTCACCGTGGAGTGTTTTGTGTTTCCAAGTGATTTTCGATAAGAGCCCTTGAAATAAAGGTATTATCAGTATTATCTGCGTTTGGGTCCTACCTGCTTCACTCCTAGTATCAGTATGAACCAACCGAGAAATGGACCCAGCAGATTATCCATTTGGGAGCTGTATTCATTCACCTACTTGCTGGCTTGCAGCTATGGTGAATGGAGGGGAGCGTCCGGAGTTCAGCAGCGAGAGGCTGTTTTGGCAGCGGCGCGCCAGATGGCTACGGAAAAACCAGGCTTGGTGAGATTCTTACCCGGCTGGATTTCAAATTTCCTCTCGGTGTGTGATTCCCGGCCTGCTAGCCCCAGGCATGCTAGCTCCTTGCCTCCCAATTCCCAACCTGGCACCATATACGCCTCGGTGGGTTCCGTCTGAAGTGAACCCGTGCTTCTGCCCCAGTTCCTGCTCCTGTCCAGGAGTCGTTCTCTGGAACTCGTCTGGCTTTTGGAGGTCCACGGAGACTTCAAACGGCTTCTAAGAGAAGGAGTCGCAAGTCCAGGCTAGCAGCCCGAGCCCCAAGAGCCATGGTTCCGGCCCCAGTTCTGGCCCCAGCGGCCATGGTTCCGGCCCTGGTACAGGCCCCAGCAGCCATGGCTCCATGCTCCAGTGCCGGCCCACACAGCCATGGTTCCGTGCTCCAGTACCATCCCACACAGCCATGGTTCCGTGTTCCGGTTCCGTGCCCAGCAGCCATGGTTCCGGCTACAGAACCGGCCCGCACATCCATGGTTCCAAACCCAGTTCTGGCCCCAGCAGCCATGGTTCCAGCCCCAGTTCTGGCCCAAGCAGCCATGGTTCCGGCCCCAGTTCTGGCCCCAGCAGCCATGGTTCCAGCCTCAGTTCTGGCCCCAGCAGCAATGGTTCCAGCCCCAGTTCTGGCCCCAGCAGCTATGGTTCCGGCCCCAGTACCGGCCCCAGCAGCCATGGTTCCGGCTTCAATTCCGGCTCCAGTTCCGACTCCAGTACCGGCCCCAGCAGCTATGATTCTGGCTCATGTTCCGGCTCTCCGGCCCACTCCAGTTCCTCGTTTTCTGTCGGTTTTCCGGCCCACTCCAGCTCCTCGTGTCCTGTCGGTGTTCCGACCCACTCCAGCTCCCCGTATCCTGTTGGAGGTCCCGCCGTCATCTGTTCCGCTTGGGGTCCTGCCAACTCCATGTCCTGTCCCGTTGGGGGTCCCGCCGACTACTCTTCTGCCGGGGGTCCTGCCAATCTTATGGCCTGTGCCGTTGGAGGTCCCACCGACTACTCTTCTGCCGGGGGTCCTGCCAACCCGATGTCCTGTGCCATTGGAGGTTCCGCTGGGGGTCCTGCCAACTCCATGTCCTGTCCCGTTGGGGATCCCGCCGACTGCTCTCCTGCCGGGGGTTCTGCCAACTCCATGTCTTGTCCCGTTGGGGGTCCCGCCGACTACTCTTCTATGGGGGGTCCTGCCAACCCTGTGTCCTGTGCCGTTGGAGGCCCCGCCGACTGCTCTTCTGCCGGGGGTCCTGCCGGCCCTGTGTCCTGTGCCGTTGGAGGTTCCGCGGACTGCTCTTCTGCCGGGGGTTCTGCCAACCCTATGTCATGTGCCGTTGGAGGTCCCGCCGACTACTC
Source organism: Notothenia rossii (assembly GCF_949606895.1). NCBI lineage: Eukaryota > Metazoa > Chordata > Actinopteri > Perciformes > Nototheniidae > Notothenia > Notothenia rossii. The sequence goes on along the minus strand of NC_136911.1, from coordinate 10,274,058 downwards.
TTCTGCCGGGGGTCCTGCCAACCCTATGTCCTGTGCCGTTGGAGGTTCCGCCGACTGCTCTCCTGCCGGGGGTCCTCCCGGCCCTGTGTCCTCTTCCGTGGGGGATCTTGCCGACACCTCTCCCACCGGTTCCGGATCCTATCCGGTCGACACCGGCTCCTGCCAGGCCTCCGGAGCTGTTCGGTCTTCGGCCTTGAGCCCGGCCCCCTGAGTTTGCCCGCTGTGATCTTCGCCCCTCCTCGAACTCTGCCTTGCCCCCGGGCCGTCCGCCCGAGACCCCCTCCTCGAGCTCTGCCTTGCCCCCGGGCCGTCCGCCCGAGACCCCTTCCTGGTTCTCTGCCATGCCCTGGGCTGTCAGCCAAGGCCCGTCCTCCGGACCCCCTCCACCCGCTCTGCTGGACGTTGTTGGATTATTTATTTATTTTTTTGGTGTTTAGGGACGTCTAGAATCCGTCCCTCGAGGAGGGGGTTCTGTCACGATTCTCATGTCATGTCACGTTTCTATGTCTAGGTTTGGGTGTTTTGCTGTTCTCCCTGTCATGTTTTCCTCCTGGGTTATTGTCTGGTCCTTTTCCCTGTGTTTTTCCTCCTGGGTTAGTTTCCCTGGTGTGTCTAGTTGTCTGATTGTGTTCACCTGTGGCCCTTGTGTTTCTCCTCCACTGCCTGGCTGTTTCTCGTCTTGTGATTACCCCTCCCTGTATTTAGTCTTGTCTCTTCCTGTGTTCAGTGTTGGTCCGACTTTTGTTGGTGAATAAGTTCACCGTGGAGTGTTTTGTGTTTTCAAGTGATTTTCGATAAGAGCCCTTTAAATAAAGGTATTATCAGTATTATCTGTGTTTGGGTCCTACCTGCTTCACTCCTCGTATCATATACATACTGTGATTGAACACAAAAACACCATCTATTATTGACCTTTTATAGCAAATTCAAAACATTCACTATATAAATGATACAAAACACCACCTTTTAGTATTAGACAGATAATAGGTGACGAGACATATTTCAATTTTTTTTAGATTAGTCCACTGTGGTGAGAGTAATACATATAGCTTGTATTCCATTTGTTTTGAAAATGTATATACTTTATAAACAAACTGGTTACCCTTTTTTTTAATTAGCATACAGAACATTATGAAAACAAACTTGACTAATGGTCGGCTCATAACCTCAGGACACAGAAGAGGAAAAACTGCATATATTCTCGTTTCATTTTGAAGGCGCTGCAGACCTAAAGTGTGTAGAAGACTTAAATGATTACAAAGGTCACAATCACATTAATAAAACTGTACTTAGGTTTTAGTTTTGAACCAGTCTTTACAGAAGCACCGTCTTCGATCCCCCTGAAGTGTTTGTGAGAAGAACTTCAGGTGTGGCTGCTTGGGCTGCTCTGCTCTTGACTGGGAGATGTCTGTGAAGAAATAAGAGGAAAAATCAGTTATTCTGATATTAAAATAATGATTATAAAACAAGTAGCTAACCCCTCTCCATAGTAATTAATTACAGATATTATCTGTTATATATGACAATTCTATTCAAACTCAACTACCAATAACCATGAATCAGAATGCTTTAAGTGGTTATGTCATGATTTGTTAATGTAGAAACACTATAACCACACAATTATCCAGATTACTTTACTCTCTCAGTGTTTGGGCAGTAATAAATGGCTAGTAACACAGTACTATAATATCACCTTTGGAAAGAGAAAAGATTAATGAGTAATATAGTACTTTTTTAGAATGATGAGCACAACATGACTTTCTAGCCTAGGCATCCATTTCATTATCAGGGTCACAGTCATCACATCACCTGGTGGTCCAGGAACAGCTGCTTTTGATTTGTTCTGTTTCCCTTCTTTGACTGATGCTGCTGCCAGTTCCTGACCTGCTGCTGTCTGGTGTTGTGCACCCTTATCATGCTCTTCCTCCTCTTTCTCCTGTTCTTCCTTCTCCTCCTCCTCTTCCTCTTCTTTCTCCTCCTCCTCCTCCTCCTCCTCCTCCTCCTCCTCCTCCTCCTCCTCACTAAACCTATATGCTGCTGCTCCCCTGCCAGCTCTGTCTCTCCTTTACTCATCTTTTTCTTAAAATAAGAAGAGATGTCTGTTGACTTTCTCTTCATTTTCTGCAAATTGACATTACACACAGCAGTGATTAATAGTAGCCTACGCATTACACCAGCCCAGCATACCGACATCAGCTAACGTTAGCTTAGCAAGTTAAACTAAGGCTAACTAGGATAGCCGCCAAAGTGTGTTAACAGACGAATTATACCTGAAGTCAAGCCAGCCTTTACTGAGCCCCGAGCCTGTTTTCCAGGTCTTCCAGCGTTTTTCTCGTTTTAATGCCATTGAACACACATTTTGATCAGAATAACAGCTAAAGCTAAGCATATCTCCGTTTTTTGCTACCTAAAGCTAACACACTAAAGCCTAAAGTGTTGTGGGGCTTAACAGGCAACAAACGTATACGACTTACCTTCTAGAAGTCTGGTGGATTTTTGTCAACTCCAGTCCAGTCAGTAGAAAGAAACTTTTTGCTGCAACCTGCTGCTGTCTGTGCGAATCTCAGAATGGTGAGCGCGAGTATCAGAGTGGTGCGCCGAGTATCAGAGTGTTACCATGGTAGCTGTGGGAGAGGGAGGGGCTGCAGTATCAGCGTTGGAAGCTCAAATCAAGCGACTCGCTGGCTGTGTATTTGTTGTTAAATATCAGATAAACTAGGCTACTACGCATACGTGACTGGCGGGGCGGTGTGTGTGTGGTGGGGGGGCCAGTGGAGGGGGCAACAAATATATCAGGGTGGCCATGGCCCCCCCTGGCCCCCCCCTGCTGGTGCCACTGCCTAGTAAGGATGCCACCTGGGTGCCTCCCTAGGGAGGTGTCCCAGGCACGTCCAGCTGGGAAGAGACCAAGGGGTAGAACTAGGACCAGGTGGAGGGATTATATTTCTTTGCTGGCCTGGGAGTGCCTTGGGATCCCCCAGTCAGAGCTGGTTGATGTGGCCAGGGAAAAGAAAGTGTGGGGCTCTCTGCTGGACTGCTGCCCCCGCGACCTGACCACGGATAAGCGGGAAAAGATGGATGGATGGATGGATATAGAATATATAAAAATGCTACAGCACTCTTTAATTCTTAAAATAACACTGTACTAATAAAGAACATGTTCATATTGCTGCAGGGCCGGCCCTTGGGATTGGCGAACTATAGGCGGTAGTCCTAGGGCGCCAGATCCGGAGGGGAGCTGCGCTTGGAGACACAAAAGAAAAAAAAAAATGTTTACATTTGTATTCTGCCTAATTTTCTGCCCTTGATGTAATACATTTACATTAATAATTGAATAAAGTAAACACCCTTTGCACCCTCTGAGTTTTTAGATAGTTCACTTTAGTCAAAGTTATCTCAGTGGGTCTCAAACGATTTGGTCACAATTTATGTAAACAAATATTTCCAAGGCACACCTTTATAATTATTAGGAAAAAAAAACAGGTTTTAAATCATTCCAATGTATACTATAGGACAGTAAACCAAAAATATCATTTAAAACTGGAGATATTGAAAAATATGCATGAATAAATAAATGTTAACTAGGTAAAATAAGATATGAATGAACAACAAAAATAAAATAAGTTACTTGTATTTGTTATTGGCTATGGTAGGTTATTGGTTATGTTCACATACTTATTTGATTATTAAAATGTAAACCGGTCTTTTTCATATGGGTTTTTAGAGTTGTACCCCCTAGATCTAGTCTCTAGTAATTCTGCTCAAAGTGCCCCCGATTGAAGCATTTTACTTGAAAATGTTAAAAAAAATCTTTCGTTGGGGGCAGACCCCCGGACCTCCCGAGAGGATGTGACGTCCACCCCCCAATTAAAACATGTTCATACAATAATGAATACATTTGAAACCTTCTTTATGTATATAACCAATGTCAATATGTTTCAGTTTTTGTAGTGTATTGGTCTTTTGTAGAGATTTTTCAATTATTCTTTATATCATAATCTCGCCTAGGGCACCAAAATCTAGGGCCGGCCCTGGCATGCTGGCAAATACAAAAATGAATTGCATTTTTTGTAACTTTGTGGCAAAGAAAGTAAAAGAAAAACACTTGACTTTGACCCATTATAATGACAATATGTCAGAACAATAGGATTATAATGTACACTATTAATGTTGTAAATATAATATTATCAGCAACTAAATCCATGGAGTGGATTTAGATCCATTTTTGTATCATTGATGAATCAGGTCGCGTTGTTTTTGACTATTTGTATGTTGTCATCTTTTATGTTTTTTTTGACAGACTGATTCACTAATTTTTCTACCGACTGTTGCTGTTATAGACATTATCACTTGTAAATGTAGATGTCCAGAGTATTCTGTGTGTCTCTCTGCACACACACAAACTGACACATGCACATCTGTCCCTTATGAATTGTGCAGCCCGTGGGATCTCGTTACAAACAGCATGCCATCTGCACACTGTTTAAAAAAACAAGTCCCGTCACATTTCCTACCTCCTAAGCTTTAGTGTGACATCCCCATGTGTATATTGTTTTCTACCAAACAACCATGGATGGACAAAGTTGTTTAGAAAACAATTAATGTGGTTGAGCCATCTTCTGATTACTTTATATATAGTTGATTTGCATCTATACAACAGGTAACCATAGACTTAATAAATGAAAGAGTTGTTATCACGCACAAGAGCATTTCATTTTGCTAAATGAAGTAATCAAAAAACCTTTAGGGATTGGACATCATTTCAAGGCTTTATTGTCATGTGCACATCAGCTACAGTGTAGCCGAAAGACTTAAGTCAACAGTGCAACATGAATATAGGAAACGGAACAAATAAAACAGATGCAAGTATAGTGCAAGATAATCTTTTGAGACGTGCAAGTAAATACAAATAAAATAGAAATAGTGCAAGAAGAGTCTATATACAAGTAAATGGAATATGATATATTAGTTAAATAATTTGAAGGATGCAAACAGAGGAATGTTTATGGCTGATCTTTCACTCTCTTTGTAGTGTTAGAATGTGTGATTTTGTACATCTTCGACTGATTTGGGTAAAAGTAAAGGGGTATTCAGTTTCAACATTAAAACAACAGACCTTGCAGTGTTAAGATATATGAAGCCTTTGAGTCTGCGGTATGGGAGGTGCCCCTCCAATCACGTAGGAGTGGCAGCTGGGCCTCGTCTCCTCACACCACCCCTGTGCAGTCTCACATCATGTTCCCCTCTGGGATTTGTTCAGACTACTGAGCCCAGGATGTGCGGCCTTATGAGCCGCCAATGTCTGTTGTGACATGGCGGAACACAATGACACAGCAGTGGGGGTCTCGTTTCACAATAAAAGCTTCCTTTCATGCTATAGCGCTGACCCATATTCGGGGCACGCATCGTTGGCTCCAGCGATTTCCCCAGTCAAATGTAAATGGCCGTGAATGCTGCCATAGAGAAAAGTCTATCAAGAAGTAGTTAATGTAACTACCTACTTTGGTCTTAGGCGTGACATTAAAAGGGAGGGACTAAGCAATCCTGAGAGTAGAAATTGACAATAAAGGAGATTACACACTCAAACTTGTCACAATGTCTTGACATTGAAAACAAAAAGCTATAGGCCTACAGTAAGTCAAGAGGACTACATATATCTCACTCAGTCAGGCCCCCTGACAACAACTTCACCTTAGCAGCCAGTTTGTTGGTGCCGTCCCAGAGGACAGTTGCTATGAAAACAGTGAAGGATACGAGGAGATGGTTTGTGGATCGCTTATCTATATTTCTAATGAGGCAAACTATTCATGCACAAACCTGCTTTTGCAATAACAGAAATCAACCTTTTTATAATCGACTTGACAGCATGGCTAGAATGTTGATGCAGCAAATTAAGTTAATCCAATATTTTAAATAGTTTTGTTATTTTTTTCTAGAAATGGTCATCCGACTGTACTGCCAGCTGTCTATTTTAGATGTCTACATAGCACGCTTCAAGCAATTTTGTCTGAGTGGTCACCCAGAGAGTTTTAGATAGCTGCGAAGTAAATGGCAGACATGGTCAAAGTGCAAGCTGAGATGCAAATAATAGACAGGGCACTCATTCACGTATTCAATTATCACACACTCATCTGTGAGCGACATTAGTGTAGGCTGCTATGCCTACATTTCTGTCAAAAATATGTAGGAATTGTGTTTAACGTAACTGTATTTATCATATCACCATTGCAAGGTGTGCTTCATTTCAGTTGTTCAGTGAAACAACCTGTTTCTTTTTAGGCAACCACTAATGTAATTTCTGTGAAGGGGCTAATGTTTCCAACCCTCTTACATTGTCTACCAGAGGGCTGTGTGAACAGATTTCCCTTGCATTTGGTGAACAGATAATAATAATAATAATAATAATCCTTATATTTATTATAGCGCTTTATCAATGACTCAAAGCGCTTTACAAATACACATTACATATACAGATCATACATACATGTAGACAGATGGGTCTTTATCCAAGGAACAATGTATTATATATGGGTGGTGACCTTGATATAGGATTTGTGACATCAGATGATAACAGAGCCAGAAACTTCATTAAAAGCACCACCATTCAAAGAATATATTGTGGTGAAAGAAGATGCTTAAATGTGAGAGATGCTAAGAAATGTTGTTGATTCTTCTGACAATTTGTTTGAAGGAGTGCATGCTCCTAAGTGTTTCCAAATGAACTGACTTGTTTTTAGGTAACAGGTAGTTTAAGTGAACTCACAACAAAGTATGTACCAAAACCTGACTGGAAACTTGAGAGGTCATCCTGTCCTGAGGTATTGACAAACCATTTGTTCTAAGCTGTAACATAGCAAAGTTGCTTTGGCAAGGTGTTGGCAAATGACTAAACTATCACTGATTTTTAAATTAGAATGATTTATTGAGTTTCCCTAACAGGCTATTGATAGTGTGGAGGATGTACAGAGTGAGTGTTAATTACCCCATCATTTTGAGACCATTAAAGAAGTGTGTAATGAGTTTAGTGTGATATGCCAGTACATGTTCTCACTTGTGACAGCAGGGCACTCAGCAGTATTTTAAGGAGCATTATATTTAGCTGTGTTGTTTTGCTAAGAGGCCTGACTCAATTTTCTAAGTATAAGCCAAAGTGAACATATTTTCAAATACAATTTTGAGTATGTTAAGAGATTTACTCTGAAATAAGAAAAATCGAAGGCTTTGTACGGGAATGATATTAATTAAAAAACATTTTAAGACTGAATACAACATTTTGCTAAAATTAGTATTAGTATTAGTATTTTTTTTTTAAATTATAAACAATTACAGAGAAATTCACTTATAGGTATATAATTGTATTGATTCAGAACCAGAACTGGTTGATTCCACAATTAACAAGTTCCAAGCACTCTGATTTGCTTCTGGGGTAGATGGACAACGCTCCTTGGTGCTCTCAGCCAATCAGAGAAGGTTTGGGGCGGGAACGTCTGTACTGTAATCAATCCTGTGATCAGCCCGTGAGCGTGTGTGTACGCTGTCTGTGTGTTTGCCCCTAACGAGTGTGCACCACTGAGGTAAGAAGCCGGGCGGCGTGTTTGTTTTTCCTCCATTAAAAGTGCGACCGACGGGGCACGAGGGAGGGACATGGGCGAAAGATTTGTGGTAGTCCCGGTGGACAGAGGAGTTGGGGTCGCCGCGGAGGGGGTGCACTGGGACGCGGTTGTCGCTGACCCCGCACCGGACACCATCAGCAGCAGCGGTAGCGGTGGCATAGTGGAGGAAAAAGAGGCGGGGGAGGACTCCGTGTTCGAGCCGCAGGAGCCCAACGCTGTGGCGGTGCCTATCCTAGAGTACAACAGAGAGCCCAACAAGTACGGTAAGACCTATGGGTAAGACAGATGGCAGTTAAAAACTCCATGTGTGTCCCACTTCTTATCTCTTCTATATACGAGAGGATTAGCCGTCGCACTCCACTTGTCTGGCTGTTTTTCCTCCTTTTAGTTATGTAACGTTTTGGGGCGTCAGTACCCCAACAATGTAGCACTAAGAACACACCTAGCACTAGTGTCAGTTAGAAAGTCAGACAACTTATTTAAAACACTTTTTGTTTAAGTTATTTTGAAAAGATAATTTGTCACCTAACAGTCCACAGAGAACATAGCCACTTAATTACAGAAAATGCCTTCGAAGACTTTGATGGCTTAAAATGTAAAATGTTTATTAGCATTAGCGTTATGTCACATTTTCCTCACCTATATGAGGTACCCCTTTTGTAACTTGAACGCACCACAAGTTCTTATTTTTAGTTAATGGACTACCTTTTGACACTTGTTGTATAATTTCAAAAAGTGTAAACAACAATAGTGCTAAACAATAGAGAGCAGAGAAAAAAACTTTAGGCAGGTTTGAGAAATACATGTTTCAGTACACTGTTAATTAAACTCAATATATTGTGCTCAAATGATCCTGTAGTAGAAAGTAAGGTGTGCCTGTGTTACTTGGTCATTCAAAATGTGCATAATGTTCTTCATTATGGGCATTTATTCATGACATGATATTTCCACAAATCACTGCTGTTGTTTTTTTCCTAATCAAATTTAACATGTCTTTCTCTCACTGAACCATAATTTGGCAGCAGTCTGTTTTCTAAGCCTTGTTGGACCAGTTGCTCACAAACAAGGTGCTTCTATAGCAACAGGTTGAGGGTAAGAAGGTGCTGGAATAATTGCCTGGCACACAGGCCAAGCAAGCATGCAGAATTACAGTTTGCTGATGGCTAAGTGTGTGTGCATTGATTGTTAGAGCAGATGCAGTTATGTTTAACTGCACTGAGCTGCTAAAAGGAGTCTATTTTTGGTGGTGTTTATTTTGAATATAGATTGTTGTGAGGAAAATGGGTCCCTTCTTTCCACTTGTATCTGGATTCACACAGGCTTTTTCCAATGTCACAGTTGAGAAATAAAGGAAAACTGTTATGTGGAAAAAATGAGGTTTTAAGCATAAACGTTTGATGGAAAATGAGTGATTACTATGCTGATTATGTTTTACTGGTGATGAATCATTGCGACAGACGAGTGTGTCGCTATTGACATTTTGTAATGTGATTTATAGTCCTGTAATTTCAAATAATGTGTTCATTTTATTTTATGTAGGCTTGGAAGATTAGAAGACATAACAAGATTTTTGTCCTCAGTGGCTTGTGTATTCTATTTTTTATTGTCAGTACTTCCACCACACAAGGGTAGAAGAAGAACAGAAATGTCTTCCATATGATTTCCTCCTGGCACCCGTCTATTCAGTTTGAATGCATACACTAAGTTTCATTCCAAATCAGATGAAGTTGCTTAGAAGAAGATGGGTGTGCTGTGCACCTTCATCCACAGTAGCTTGTGTTTGCAGCACTCAGGCTTTTCACGGCTCTTGCATTTCTTTCACGTACAATGGCAGAGCAAATTGTGTGTGAACTTTGAATAGTAAAAATTATAATCTGCAAACTATTTGATACATGGCTCTGTAAAAGATTGCATCCCCTTTGTGGTAACATACTCAATTAGGTGGTGGAACAATGAGAAGTGTGTTAACAGTTAAGATCGACCAATTAAGTTATTCAACCCCGTGGGAAAATGGGTTTCTCTTCTCCTTTTGACACAAACTAACTAAGTAGAAGTCCATGTCCTTCTCATAGGATAAGATTCTCTATTTTTGTATAATTGAATATCTTTGGCTTTTTTACGCTTAAAAACATCTCTTAGAAGTTGAAGTTATTCATTTATCTAATCCAGTTATATAGAAAGAATATCCTCTACTTGTTGTTGATTTTGCAAACTTTAAGGGTTGGCTAACACTATGAAAAAACATTTGACTGTTGGTTCAGTGATTTTGATGCTTGACATAGATTTGGTTTGAGGATTGTTTCAATCTTGTGAGAGATAATGAAATGATGACATACCAAAAAAGAATACATGGACTGGACTGTAATTTCCCTGGATGATAACTGGTTGTCATGCATCTTAAAAAGGAGTATTGATCAACCCTTTGTTTGTGTTATTTGTACTGGATTTCAATTTCCTCAGTTCCTTCCCCTACTGCAGTCATTGCAATCAATACAAGACTAATGGCATACGGCGTACTTGTTTTTCTGTAATCTATTTACTGATTGCATACTGGATGTGTCTGCTAAATGTAATTGCTGCATGATGAAGTTGATATACTGAAGCACATAATGCGTCTAGATAATAATAATAATAATAAAGATATTGGATGGACTGGCATTTCCTTCACAACCCTTTTTGTGTGTGATTCAGAGCAACTTTAACTGTACAAATGTGGACATTCTGTCAGCGTTCTCATTGAGGTTTCACAACCAATGTATAAGAGGAGATGAAGTAACACTGTAAAGAGGAAGCAGTGGTTCCAAAGAAGTTTAGTGTTTGAATGATATAAAAAAGCAGAGTCTGTTCTAAATGTCTAATCGTCTAAATGATAGATGCTGGTTGTTTCACTGGCTTGCCCTCCCTCCTATTAAAGTCTTCCAGGCGATCTAAAAATATTCTTTATACTTGTTTAGTCTGTGACGCAGAGACCAAGCTGTGTTTGGTAAATAAAGTAAATATATGAATATGGCTAAATGTATAAAGTACATGGTAAGAATGTGTTTCAGCAAGTATACTCAGTAATAGGGCTGCTTGGTTTTGGCAAAAATCATAATCTCGATTATTTGGGTCAATGATTGATATCACGATTATTAAAAACGATTATCCATTTATTTTGAAAACATGAATTTATTGGAGAAAAAAAAAATGACAGTAACAGTTGATTACCCTGAACTTTAAGTATAATTCAACTGAAAAACCAAAAAAAAAATAAATACATTTGAAATTAAAAAGTAATAATAATAAAAAAATAATCGTTTTATTTCGATTACGTTGTTTTCGTAATCGTTTTAAGCCATAATCATAATTGCGATTTTAAAATACGATTTAATTGAGCAGCCCTACTCGGTAAACAGAGTATCATTGATGTAATCAGTATATTTATAGTTAATTTAATCACACAGAGGATGCTTCCTGCTACTTGTGCAGATACACAAGATGACTAAGATTGCAGTTGGATTTATGAGGGATTAAGCAGGGAGTGAAAGATACACAAGTCTCTGCAGGGATAAAAGGTGTCAGATATACATTTGGATAGTATTTAGAGAGGGACTGTCAATCTCTCTCACTGACAGTTCACACATTTGCAGATTGTGAAGTTGGGAAACACTGTTGAGATTGTTGCAGAGGAGTACAAAGGTTGACTCATACAACCTGTTGCTCATAGGCAATAATACATGCCCCCTGTGCTCGGTGCTAATGTTGTGATATTACCTTATTTTGTTTTTGGATACCTTTTTTAATTGAAATATATGAACTAGAAAGACTTACTGAATTGCACAGATTTTTAAGATTGTCAAAGTCTTTTAAAAATAACCCTGTCAAAATCATAAGGGGTTATTTTGGCTTGGGTTTAACAACACCACAAGTTTTAAAAGAAAGCTTGTGTTAAAAACTGGGGGGGTTGGAAATCAGAAGATATTGCTGTTGAACTTGCAGAAAGGGGCTTATGAAACGATGCTATTATCTGCATTATGGGAAATGTAGGAACAAGTGTTTTTAGCATTTAGACTATACAAATGTCTCTTTCAAGTCTCTGAACTTTATTCATGTATAATTGCCTTATTATTCCAAAACATTTAGCTCCTTATGAACCACTTAGAAGCTTTACAAAACTAACCATAGCTATGTCTTTCCATAAAAGTAGTTAGTTGCATGAAAATGCAAAACCTTTTTTCTAACCATGTTGGTGTTTTACTGTAGCATCAGTGATATACGCGGACCATCTGTTGACTGATATGTCAAGGTCTTAAGGACTCTTTGAGGTTAACACATTCAGCATGTGCGTGTGTGTGAATGCCTGTGATTGTTTGATGTGTTTTACTGCCCTTTGGCTCCAGATGTACCTCAATAACAGAAGATAATTGGACACAGAGCCTGAGGTTTAGTAAACACAGCATAGAGAGTGTTAATGATTTGAGGTGGGATCAGTGTGAATGTGTTAGTAAATGAATGCAAGTCTTCAGAATTTCCTCAGCATTACGTTTGCATGCTTGTGTGTGCATTCATGTTTGAAAGGGCATGCAACTTTGGCTATCATGTGCTGCCCTCTGCTTTATTTGGAGCCCAGCAGTCAGCACACGCACACCAACTGGGCTTTGTCTTCCCCTATATCTGCTCACAGCGCACGGCCTCCCCTGCCAATCCTGTAAGGGATGTTTGTTCCAGTTGTTCCTTATTTACATGCAAACTCAGGACAAGGGGTGTGTCCGTCACTCCGTCTCTGGTTAGACGGGAGGACTTTCCTCCTCTTTTTTGGGAAATGCACATAGCAACCGTTTAACCCAATCCTCGGAAAGGGCATAATACCATTTTAGCATTAAAGGTAATGCATGGTTAGCCTCTCTGATGTGAAAAGCATGAAGTAAGGAGTCAGTCAGCTGCAAATGCACTCAATTCTGCCCTGAAGGCATGCAGGTACATGTCTTTGTTGTCTAACAATCCTTTATTTTCCTACGTAGTAATTGAAAGTTTTCACACAAATGTGTTGTTATCCAAATAGTTTAAACTCCCTGCTTTGACAGAACTGTTTAGCTGTTGTCAGAACTGCAGGTTTGTTTAGTATAGGGATCTAAATAATGTTAACAATCTTAACTTTTTCTCACTTTACTACCTGCGAGACCACTGCTGGTTCAGTTATACCTTTTTTACATTTTTTTATATATTTTTGTCACATTTGTAATGTTAAGCAGATACACTTTACATCAATACCCTTTAAAAATAACCCCATGTTCTTCTTAGGAACTCTTGACACGCTACACAATGCATAAGTATATCATCATCTGAGATCCAGGAGGGGGGGGGGGGGGGGGCTTAGTTTTTTTTCCACAGAGCTTTTCTGTTCTCTCTCTGGTTCCTTTTTCCATTCCTGACAGAAATTAGTTTTGACACAATGTAACAGCTGTCAACTAGTAAAGGTCGACCAACATAAATGCCATTCCACATACAGTGGGGCTAAAAAGTATTTAGTCAGCCACCAATTGTGCAAGTTGTGAGAAAACAAATCCAGAAAATCCCATTGTCTGATTTTTAAAGAATTTATTTGCAAATTATGGTGGAAAATAAGTATTTGGTCAATAACAAAAGTTCATCTCAACACTTTGTTATATACCCTTTGTTTGCAATGACAGAGGTCAAACGTTTTCTGTAAGTCTTCACAAGGTTTTCACACACGGTTGCTGGTATTTTGGCCCATTCCTCCATGCAGATCTCCTCTAGAGCAGTGATGTTTTGGGGCTGTCGCTAGGCAACACAGACTTTCAACTCCCTCCAAAGATTTCCTATGGGGTTGAGATCTGGAGACTAGCTAGGCCACTCCAGGACCTTGAAATGCTTCTTACGAAGCCACTCCTTCGTTGCCCGGGCGGTGTGTTTGGGATCATTGTCATGCTGAAAGACCCAGCCACGTTTCATCTTCTGATGGTAGCCTTTGTTACTTTGGTCCCAGCTCTCTGCAGGTCATTGACTAGGTCCCCCTGTGTGGTTCTGGGATTTTTGCTCACCGTTCTTGTGATCATTTTGACCCCACGGGGTGAGATCTTGCGTGGAGCGCCAGATCGAGGGAGATTATCAGTGGTCTTGTATGTCCATTTTCTTATAATTGCTCCCACAGTTGATTTCTTCACACCAAGCTGCTTACCTATTGCAGATTCAGTCTTCCCAGCCTGGTGCAGGTCTACAATTTTGTTTCTGGTGTCCTTTTACAGCTCTTTGGTCTTGGCCATAGTGGAGTTTGGAGTGTGACTGTTTGAGGTTGTGGCAGGGTGCTGCTCCGGTACCCCGAATTTTTTTTCCGGGGCACCCGAATTCTTTTTATCCTCTGGAGCAGAGAGAGGAGCTGTGGATTATTGTTATTGATATCGTACAGTAACAAAGTATTTGTACATTAAAAAGTAATACAGTACAGTGTTACACTGTACTTTATTACTTTAATTCAAACTGTATTCCCTTCTTATCATGTAGCCTACACTTCTTCCTTTCATTGATACATTTAAATCACCTAACTACAGCATATAACATACCGGCTGCAACCCTGTGCTGCTGCTGCTTCTCTCTGCCTCATCCTCTATTGCTGGAGGCAGCTCCACCTCATCTGATCTCTGATATGAAAGCAATCGTGTTATGATCATATTGAGCTATTGGTGTGAGTCTAACATTAAACAAGCAGTCTGCTTGTCATACATTGCTGACGATACAGTTTAAGTGGAAATTTGTTGAGTCACTGCCGCTAAATGCCGGTAGCATCAAGCTAGCAAATCATGCATTAGCCTCACATCAACAGGTGTAGACAGAACATCCAATTATCCTGAGCTAATTTACTGAATAAACCAACTCACATCTCCTGTCTTTTTTTCCACCCAACTCATTAGACTATTCTTCTGCTGGCGTTTCATTGTTGTTTTCTGTCAAATTCAATACTGTAGTTCAAAACCGCGGTACCTGCTCACCATCTGTGAGCTATTTTTAGAATGCGCACGCTACGTTCGTTGTCGCGTTCGCGCGCGTCCACCTGGCCAGGCTGTTTGTGTCCTTCTCCCGTGACGATAACGGCTTGCTAAACGAATTTGAAACTGGGGGGGGACACAAACGGGCAGAAAGCAGAGCTGTTGTTCTCCTTCTTTCCTCCGCTCTTGTCTCTGATTGTGAGTGTGTGCATTCGCGTGTGTGTGTGTGGGGGGGGAGCGGAGGGAGAATGTGAATACGCAAGGCAGTGGACACTGAAACATGCACATTGGATAAATAACATAGGCGTTTAGTTTATTTAATAAAAGAGCACATGTTCAATGTGAAACGTGACCGTAGATAGATTACTTCAGTTGCAATTTGGTGCTATATATATATATTTTTTTTTAAATAATAAAAAAAAAAAAAGTAAACAAAAAAAAAACACCTTGAATTTCAGGCAGGGCGTGGGGCTCCGTTGGCAGGGCGCAGCGCCCCGCCAAGACAATGGTAGGGGAAACACTGAGTACTACTGTTAAAACCTTAACGATACCCATCCCTAGACTGTTATGTGTTCTTATGCACCAAACAGCAGTTCAGAGTATACGGCCTTCTTAGAGACCCTGGAAAGAGTCCTGTATGGGGCTCCTGAAAGGGACTCTTTAATCTTGCTGGGAGACTTCAACGCACATGTGGGCAATGATGGAGACACTTGGAGGGGCGTGATTGGGAGGAACGGCCCCCCTGATCTGAACCAGAGTGGTGGTTTGTTATTGGACTTCTGTGCTAGTCATGGATTGGCCATAACAAACACCATGTTCGAACATAAGGATGCTCATACGTGTACGTGGTACCAGAGCACCCTAGGCAGAAGGTCCATGATCGATTCGTTATCGTATCATCGGACCTGAGGCCGTATGTTTTGGACACTCGGGTAAAGAGAGGGGCGGAGTTGTCAACTGATCACCATCTGGTGGGGAGTTGGGTCGAGTGGCGGGGGAAGCCTCTGGATAGACCTGGTAAGCCCAAACGTGTAGTTCGGGTGAACTGGGAACGTCTGGAGGAGGCCCAAGTTCAGGAGGCCTTCAACTCACACCTCCGGCGGAGCTTTTCGGGCATTCCTGTGGAGGTTGGGGACATTGAACCAGAGTGGTCGGTGTTCAAAGCCTCTATTGCCGAAGCAGCGTCGGGGAGCTGTGGTCTCAAGGTCCTAGGTGCCTCCAGGGGCGGTAACCCTCGAACCTCCTGTTGGACACCAGTGGTCAGGGAAGCCGTCCGACTGAAGAAGGAGGCCTTCAGAGATTTGTTACCCCGGGGGACTCCCGAGGCAGTTGCAAGGTATCGACAGGCCCGAAGGGCAGCAGCCTCAGCCGTGGCCGAGGCAAAGCAGTGGGTGTGGGAGAAATTCGGAGAAGACATGGAAAAGGACTTTCGTGCGGCACCAAAGTTTTTCTGGACAACTGTCCGACACCTCAGGAGGGGGAAGCTGGGAACCATCCAAGCTGTGTACAGTAAGGATGGGACGTTGTTGACCTCAACTGATGGAGTGTTAGGGCGTTGGAAGGAGCACTTTGAGGAACTCCTGAACCCGACAACTCCGCCCTCTATGTTAGAGGCAGAGCTGGAGTATGAGGGGGGATCGACACCAATCTCCCGGGGGAGCTCACTGAGGTCGTCAAACAACTCCACAGTGGCAAAGCCCCGGGGGTGGATGAGATTTGCCTAGAAATGCTGAAGGCTCTGGGTGTTGAGGGACTGTCATGGTCGTGGTTGACACGATC
The DNA here is from genome assembly GCF_949606895.1 of Notothenia rossii. NCBI lineage: Eukaryota > Metazoa > Chordata > Actinopteri > Perciformes > Nototheniidae > Notothenia > Notothenia rossii. Next base: position 10,257,683 of record NC_136911.1, on the reverse strand, counting down.
AGAGGGTGTGTGCCAATTACAGAGGCATCACACTACTCAGCCTCCCCGGGAAAGTTTACTCTAAGGTACTCGAAAGGAGGGTCAGGCCGATTGTCGAACCTCAGATTGAGGAGGAACAATGCGGATTCCGTTCCGGTCGTGGAACGACGGATCAGCTTTTAACTCTCGCAAGGATCCTGGAGGGGGCCTGGGAGTACGCTTATCCGGTCTACATGTGTTTTGTAGACTCGGTTTTTATGTTTCATGTGGAACCTACTTGAGCAGGTCTGCCTTGAAAAAGAGATCAATGATCTCAATGGGATACACCTGGATGAATAAATGTTTGAAATGAAATGAAATGAAGGCGTATGACCGAGTTCCCAAGGAGTTACTGTGGAAGGTGCTGCAGGAGTATGGGGTGAGGGGGTCTCTACTCAGGGCCATCCAATCTCTGTACTCCCAAAGCGAGAGCTGTGTCCGGGTCCTCGGCAGTAAGTCGGACCCATTTCCGGTGAGGGTTGGCGGAGCGCTGCGCTTTGTCACCAATCCTGTTTGTAATATACATGGGTCGGATTTCGAGGCTTAGTCGTGGGGGAGGGGGTCTGCAGTTCGGTGGATAAGGATTGCAACACTGCTTTTTGCAGATGATGTGGTTCTAATAGCTTCATCGGTCTGCAACCTTCAGCACTCACTGGATCGGTTCGCAACAGAGTGTGAAGCGGCTGGGATGAGAATCAGCACCTCCAAATCTGAGGCCATGGTTCTCAGCAGGAAACCGATGGGCTGTCCACTCCAAGTAGGGAATGAGTCCTTACCCCAAGTGAAGGAGTTCAAGTATCTCGGGGTCTTGTTCTCGACTGAGTGAACAATGGAGCGTGAGATGGGCCGGAGAATCGGAGCAGCGGGAGCGGTACTGCAGTCGCTTTACCGCACCGTTGTGACGAAAAGAGAGCTGAGCCAGAAGGCAAAGTTCTCTGTCTACCGGGCCATTTTCATTCCTACCCTCACCTATGGTCATGAAGGATGGGTCATGACCCAAAGAACGAGATCGCGGATACAAGCGGCCGAGATGGGTTTTCTCCGCAGGGTGGCTGGTGTCTCCCTTAGGGATAAGATGAGAAGTTCAGTCATCCGGGAGGGACTCGGAGTTGAACCGCTCCTCTTTCGCGTCGATAGGAGCCAGTTGAGGTGGTTCGTGCACCTAGTTAGGATGCCTCCTGGGTTACAGGCACGTCCAGCTGGGAAGAGACCAAGGCATAGACCTAGGACCAGGTGGAGGGATCATATCTCTCCGCTGGCCTGGGAGCGCCTTGGGATCCCCCAGTCAGTTGATGTGGCCATGGAAAAGAAAGTTTGGGGCTCTCTGCTGGAACTGCTACCCCCACGACCCGACCACGGATAAGCAGGAGAAGATGGATGGATGGAAGTCTATGAATATCTTATTTAATAGTTTTGAAAACCCAGGTCATTTAGTATTTGAAATAAAGCAGCTTGGTACATTTAGAAACTATATAGGTATCAGATTGACCTCTATTAGGGCTGTAGCGATACACTAATCTCACGATACGATACGATACACGATATTGAGCTCACGATACGATATATATCACGATATTCAGCCAACGATACGATTCGATATAATTCGATACACTTACATCATTTTCTGAAAGATTTGAAAGGGACAGTGTGATTTTGGTGACATCTTGTGAGTGTTCCATTGACTTGGATTGAATTAATTCAACTGAAAACTGAAAGCATCAATTATACAATATATGGCTCTGACTAGACAGAGAGTCTACAGCTTGCAAATGCTGGACAAAATGACTCAAAAGATGTGGTGAGAAAATGTGTTTCATTTATTGAAACAGTGCCAACTGTAGCTTACAAGCCTTTGAAACGTAAGTACATAAAGTGCAGTATCACAATGGACAATGGAGAATTAAAAGGTGCAGCAGGTGGCCTGTTCTGAACAGATTCTTTTACAGCATTTTTAGCTTAACACAGAATATGAGGTAGCCAATAATTCAAGTCAGTAAGAACAACATTTAATGTAAAATGTACCTGCCAATAATTCAAGTCCAAAGGAGTAACATTTAAGCCAAAAACACTAAACAGAAAGGCTCCTCTCTACATAACTCCATCTACATTCTCTTCAGATTTTTGTTCAGGAATATAATCTGATCAACGTGGTCTGGGAGAAGTGCACTTCTCTGAGCAGTGACGATGGCCCATTCCCAAACCGCCCCCTACACCCTACCCCTCCGTTTGCGCGTTCACACGGAGGGTCCGCCTACGAGTGTGGAGCGGTGTGGAGGGGGAGTGGGCTATCAAGCCCTCAAACAGCGAGTCTGCAGCGGTGCTGACTTGAGACCGGTCTCTACCTGACCGGAGTCGCGCTGTGTGTGTCCGCTGCTGTCAAGCTGTTAACAAGTAGTTCCAGCAAACATCCACTGATAAACTGCGATGTTAACAACCTCATGATAACCTCATATGTTTTAACTTAGGATCATACCTGTGTTTAGTCTAGAAAAAGGTAAATGTGTGCATTTTATTATAAAGTTGTGTATATTTACAGACCGTTGCAAAAACTAAGAAGCTTACAAACATCAGGTTTAAAACTAAAAGAGCTTTGAAACACAATGAAAGATGTTAGGAGTTTTATTTGATTTATTAATTTAAACTTTTTGTCTTTTTGGCATTTCCTGTTTTTGGCATTTCCTGTTTCTGCCGGAGAGAGGGGAGGCCGTCCCAAAGCTTGCTGCTGTATTTATTCCCTCCATCGGACAGGAGGGAGCCTCGTTGAGCTGCAAGTGTGGCTACAGACGGAGTTCACTCCGTCGAGGGAGTGGTTTGGGATTGGGCCGATATCTCCGGCGGTAGAGAAGACCCTCTCCAGTGTGGTTAATGTTTGCCGCCATTCTCCTGAACCGCTTCGCACTCACTGCGAGAAGAAGACACCGGCGTCTGTGTATCTAGAAATGCTCTACAGCGACACTAGCGGCTCGGTTGGCTGACGTAATCGCTCTTCATGCAAAGCGAACGGGGGGGAATGGGCAGCGAGCAGAGTGCCAGGCGGAACACGGGGGATTTGAATGGGAGTTAATGTATCGATATCCGCGGCTGAAATATCGATACTTTCTCGGGAAACAAAATATCGATATATATCGCAGGATCGATTAAATTGCACAGCCCTAACCTCTATGTGGGCGAATACCCAATTTTTAAATGGGCTCAAATTAGGATTTGGGCAAAAAGACAAACACAACTTGGAAATACCTATTATATTATTACACACAATATCCTCTAATCAATTCACCAGACTAACCTGATCTGGAAACACTTCTTTAATCTACCCGACATCCTGTTCTTATCTTTCTCATGCGCTTGATATTAAAGTGAAGCTGGTGTTTATTTCAGACACACAATGCATGTGGTCAAAATGGAAAGGCACTGATACTTAATGGACATTGAACAGACGTGGGAAAAAACTACTTGAGGTTTGCACCCTTTGCAGTTGGGGTTTTCCAGTGTTGGTCAGCAGGAGGTGTAAGGCTTAATTAAGTATGGCAACTGCAGTGAGTCATTGTGGCCTTATTGCCTTTGCTGTGGCACTACATACTGTGGTAGGACAGAATAATGCCTAATTAGGACTGTGTTAAGCTAAATCTATCTTTGAAAGGACATCAGAAGCTGGCTAAGTAATGTGGTATAGACTCAAAGTACACATAATAAGTGGACAGATGATGCTTACCAGTACAAGAGCAACAATTTATGACGTTTGTCCCAACCTTAATTGCCTTAATTGTATCTCATTTCTGCATTAGATTGTGTAAGTTTTCTTGTTATTGTGTCCACCCCAGGTATATGCAAAGGGGAAACGACAGCTAGGTACAGTGGGTGGTGGCGGTGGTGGATATCGGGTGTCAGAAATGTTTAAGGAGACTCCTCGTGAGTATCATGTTCCACCTGTCTCTAAATGAAGAGCTTAAGGATTCACATCTTAACACAAGCTGCCTAAATGTCTACAGTACAGTCAAAAGAGCAGGAGATGAAATGATACAGTGGGAACTTGTATCATTTTTCTGCATGACTACTGAGCTGTCTGCCGAAAAGGGAACTAAGCTGACAAAACACTTGAGTCAACTTCTGTTTTTGTATAACTGACTCAATGGCTGATATTTATGTCCTCTCCAGCATACCGAGAGACCCAGCTAGTGTCAGATTGCCGTAATATGAAAATATAATCTTCAATCAAAGTTAAGTGTAACCACAAAAGTATATTTGTGAAATTATCACATTTGGAACCAGGTTTCCAAAGAATATTTTTATGTTTCTGTTCATTTATTTTGAGATCAAATTGTTCACTCTTATTATGTGTAAATAAAACAATTAGGTCCAGATTTGTAAGCAATACACGTATGCACAAAACACATTCACAAGTCATTTCCCACACATAAACTGGTAATTGAGTGTACACAGCCCTGCATACTTTAACCCAGGCGTACACACATCTAAAGTGAAATACGTTCCCTTAAACTAAAAGATTGTTTCTTGAGGTTGTGCAATTTTCACTGATTGAATCTCCCTTTTTAACAAATTAAAGCAGGGGTCTCTTTTAATCACTTTTCAATTATTTTCAACTTTTTATTTTTTTTTATTTTTTTACTCAAGCCATAGTTTCCCTTTTTTAAAGCTTTTTAAATGTTAGCCTTAATTTTGCTGAGTTTTTTGTGATATGCCAGCTTCTAATAAGTCATTGTTCATCTTCCTGAGTTTTAATTATGACCTGGGATTTACTGTTACTCTACAGTCTAAATTTTTTCATTGACCTTCTTTTCATTGACAGGCCTCTAGTGTAGAGCAGGCACAAGCAACAACACAAATGGGTGATTAAGAGCCTTTCTACATTATTTTATCAGGCAAACAGTTATAGAACATCTTCACCTTACTTGTTCTTCATAAATATTTCTGTAGGCAATACATGAAACTTAAGTTGCGTTCTTTATGTGCAAGTAGTTCTAAACTGGAAAATGGAGTTTAAAATCATCCCTGATTTAAAAGACCTAGCATACCCAGGAAAGGTAGAAAATAAACAAACGCCTTCGACTCAAACGAGAGGAAAGTGTCACCTGAGCCTGTTGTGTCAAATACAGTTTAATGGGTGACTGGCAGGCAAGTGTGCTGTTACCTGAGATGGTTGAGGTGTGGCTGCCCATGTCTGCACTCGATTCATTACAGACTTCATGTTGCCTCGAATCATCATCCCTTTCCTGTTGACAATTCACTGTGGCAACATGACGTTGAATAGTTGATTGTAATCAGTGGGATCTTTCCATTACCGTCATCCTCTAAATCGATTAGGACTTATGTTTGGCTGCACACTAGATGTCACAATAACACTAAGGTCTCCTTTACAGATCAATAAAGTCATGGAAATGTTTCAGAAAGGAAATTTAGGAATTCAGTCACCATTTTATAGTCAGACATTAGGAAAATCTCTAAAACGTAACCTTTCCATTTCCACTGTTAGGGGGGCTAGGTGTTTTTCTAATGCTGGAACTTGGTTAATACCATGATAACATACTATATCTATATTTTCTCTCGATGGTAGTGTAATGGGTTTATCTTTAAATGTGATCAAATTTCTCCTTAGGATTTTGGAAAATAGCCCGAAATAAGGTCTGAGGTTTACACAAATTTAAGATATGGATCACGTTTTGTTCTACGACATTAAATACATCAGCAGTAGGGGTGTAACGGTACACGTACCCGTACCGAAATTATTCGGTTCGGTACACATGTGTACCGAGGTGTACCGAACGAATGTAAAGTTAAACTTAAAAAATGGAGGACTTGAACAACTTTTTGGAAGTAATCTCAGGTGCTGCGTCGCAGCATTCAGAGTAATTTGCTCACATTGGGTTCAACGCGTCATAGTGCGAGCAAGTCATTTAATTGGACGAGAGGCATACTATGAGGGCTGGTCACAGGGATGCATTCAAATTTAGTCAGTAATTTGAGGAACTGTCGAAATGGCGAACGCAGATTAAGTTGAGCTTGAAAATCCTCCAGCATCATTGAAGTCTCCGGTTTGGGAACATTTTGGTTTTGCAGTTACGTACAAGGATGACGGACAAAGACCGGTGGACCGAACCAAAGCTGTTTGTCGGCATTGTTCAACTAAAATTGGCTACGCGGCTGGCAATACATCAAACTTGCACACTCATTTGAAAAGACATCAGCCGAACGTGAATATCACCGGTACCAAAAGAAAAAAGACTGAAGTGCAAACCCAACTCCCACTAGCATTTAAGCCTCCACCACTCGCAAAAAGTTTAGACCAAGCCAAAGCTATTACAAACGCCAAATATCCTTATGTTGCCATGTTAGCAAAGCGCTACCTGGCTGTATCGGCTACCTCTGTCCCTAGCAAGAGGGTGTTCTCCACAGCACGAGACATTGTTAGTGCCAGTGCCAGCAGATCTGGCCTTTCGGCAAGCAATGTGGACAAGTTAAGTTTTCTTTAAAAAAACATGAAAATACAATGAGAAGCAAGTCATAATGTCAAACTGGCTGCTTAGGTACTAGTACAGTACAGTTCAAATACAGATTATTTCAGTTCATCGAAATGCTGCACCTTAATGTTTATTTTATTATATTTTGTATTTATTTGAGTGAATACATTATTCACAGTTTAATAATAATAAAAAAAAAAAAAAAAAAAAGTTTGTTTTGTGATAATCTTTTCTGCTGTACCGAAAACGTACCGAACCGAACCGTGACCTAAAAACCGAGGTACGTACCGAACCGAAATGTGTGTGAACGGTTACACCCCTAATCAGCAGTGACCCCACTGGTGATTTTTGAAGAATTTACGTTTGTCTGAAAAAAGATGGTTGTTAACAAGTGGCTGAATAGGACTACAGAAGTTGTCGAGGACGTTGTACGTCATTACACCGATTACGTAAACAATCCCGCTTGTTTGCCCCGGTTCTGCTTGAAAGCAAGTACCTGCCTCCTGCAAACTGTTCAAACAAACGCTTCAACCTGTACAATTTTGAATCTGTATTTTTAAATATCGATCTTAAGTTGGCGTGATGTTGAACTTGTGCGACCCTGCTGTAGTTCGCTTATAGCATAACGTTAGCATTTTGCTTCTAGTTATTTTATTTATGATTAGCAAATTATAAAAGTGTGGAGATGATCCGGCTGAACAAAACGTGCATTTATCAAACGGGTTCGTTTTCCACAGACCTTATTTCAAGCTATTTTCCAAAATCCTATGGAGGAATCCCATTGCTTTTTTGTCAAGGGAACCCATGCACAGCTTACTTCCGGTTAAATACGTCATCCCTGCACCACTCTATAGATGTGAGTGTTTTTATATCGTCTACCTACTCGCTAACAGACATGTTGCAAAGGAATCAGGCCTATTCACTGTATGTGATGGTTTCAGCTTTCAAACCATTGTGTTATCTGATTTACACATACTGGAAGTTCCATTAAGGTGGCTTGTATTATCTCAGACAGTCTAACTGTACACCACCCTGCTCCAAAAGGCATAAAGCTGATGGGGTTGTCTTAAGTGAGCTAAAGTACTCTAGAATATTGGATTTGCATAACTTCAGCCATAACAGCTTATAGTTTAATACAGTATAATATATCAGTGGTTGTCTTTTCTTAACCTCCTGGCCTCTGTCAGTCAAATAATTATGCAATGCAGTTTTAGGAGCAGGAGGAAGTAATACAGGAAGGGAAGATGCCATGTGACAAAAGCTATGACCCAAACTCACATGACAAGATAAAGAATTGTTTTGAGCTTGTTAACCACCATCAAATCATTTAGATGTATTCAATTCTCTTTCATTTGAAACGGAGTCATTCAGTGTTCTTCACATGCAAGTTGTCATTCCTCATGCCCCCTCCAGAGGGCAGCATCAGTCACTGGAGAGGATTCAGGGTAGCAGGGCAGATTATGCAGTCACAAACATGAACATCTTCTGACTCTGCTACCTACTGTCAAAATGTACTTTGAATGTTTCTCTATTGTAGAACATTGTGTACTTTTCTTCAAAGATCACATTCATCATGATATATATGTATTTCATGTACCAATCCTTTTTTATTTTCCAACAAAACATTAGTATTTGTCTTGTTCTCATCTTATATTGCTCATATGTAAAGATGTGTCAATCAATTGTAGGGTAACAACAGGTCTTTGTTTACATTTGGATCTTGTGTTCTGCTTTCACATTAAAATACATTCTTGTCATTAATTAAAACATTTAATAAATATTAGAAGTTATTTTTTCCATTTGGCGCTAAAAATCTCTTCACAGTCCATTGTATCATAAGGCATGACATAGCAAAGCAGCAATGTTAACAAATGAAATGTTAGATGTGAGATATTTGAAGAGGATACGACAAAAGTAGGAATTATCGTTAGAAAGAAAGAAAGAAAGAAAAAAAGAAAGTATGCATCAGTGATCAGTTACTCTCCATAGCCTGAGTGTCCTTGGGTTGTACTTGGTGTATCAAGTCCAGTCTCTTCCCATCTTCACTGGTAGGATCAATCAATACATCTATTCCGGGATCAGAAATCTGAGTGTATGGAGACAAAGTGGAACTCTTGTTTGGGCAGATAAATGCATCACTGTCTGTGGAGCCAGTGTGAACCATAGACACAGACTGTATACACATAATATAATTATTTATACCCCCCTTTAGATAATTAGTTAATGTTATTGTTTTGGTTGCTACAGAAAACATTCAAATAAATATGTCTCTGAAGAACAAATAATGATAACTTTAAAGCCATGGATATGCATACCCTTACCGCTTTCAATGAGGTTTAAGTTGTATCTGAGTGAGTTGTAACCATTTTATCTTCTAGGATTTATGGTGCCAAATGATTTTCCTGGTTAGTTATATCACAGATGATATATCTGTGATTGGCATTGACACTCTGGATGCAGTACAATATTGTAGAAAGTCACGTCTCAGGCAGAAATTCATAATTATTTTTCCATTACATTATTTGTACTTTCTTGTTTATTTCTAGTCTTTTTCATTGTTATTGTACAATGCCATGTCTTTTTATGCTGCTGCAACTAGGGTTGCAACGGAGCGGAAGATTTCCGGTAAATTTCCATGGAAAGTTAAGCTGGGCAATTTTGGAAATATTCCATATTTTAAATACGTTTATTTATTTAAGTTTTCCACACTCTCGCGGGAATATCTCCGCGAGCGAGCTTAAGCTTCACTTTCGATTGCATGATATAGCCCAGCGTTACACCTTCGCCACACATGTTGCCACTTTTTTGTACACGATTTGTAGAAAAACGATGTGTTTCTGGATATTTGGGGAGGGTGGTCCGCGAGTGTTTTTGTATTGGTTAAGTAGTCCTTGGTATGAAAAAGTTTGAGAAACACTGTACTAGATGAATACATTTGTATGATATTTGCAATTTAAACATTAAATAAATATATTACCCCATAATATCATCAAAACTTACTTCACTTTGTGTAGTCCACAGGCTCAAATGTGTGGCTTCATTTGTCTTGTGCTTTGGGCTCAAAAGTGTGATCCAGTCTTTTAGAAAAGATCTGTGCATGTGATGGAGGAATGCACAGTGCCTGTAGGGGGTGTGGTCTCAATAGCCATGCAATAAGCAGTGTGCTATGTGCATGTGATTGAGGAATGGCATGGATATTCAAGTGTACTTGAATGGCATCTGTTTGTTTTAGTCAAGATTATGTTAAAATATACTTTCCCCAACTGTATTTAAGTTCCCTATGAAGAACCAACCTTCAATTTTGAAAATTGCCAGTTTATTCCCATAAATTCCCATTAATTCCCATGGAAAGTTTCCGTCTTTGAAAACTCCCGGAATTTTGCAACCCTAGCTGCAACACAACAATTTCCCAAATTGGGATTAATGAAGTACTATCTTATCTTATCCATTACATGTCACTTGTTAGACGCTTTTACCCAAAGCGACTTACACACACTCAATACTATTGTGTCTTTAGGCGGGTAGTGTAGTTTGTCCAGTTTAAAAATGTATGATTCCATATTGTATCGTTGTTGTCAACAGACTAGTCTTGAATGCAGCAATGTTATAAATAACCTTGTGTTCCTGTGTATACACATTTGCTTTGTCTGTGTCTGGGAACTGCTTATGTCACAACAGTTTAGCCTAGTTTTCAGTGTCCACTGGATAGTTGTTAACTTCCTCATAAAAGAGACGTTGTCCTTCCAGCATTGATGCCCTGACTGTCCCTGAGAAGCAGTCTGACTGTCTGGCAAACCAATTAACGGATGCCAGTTACATCACCGCTCAGGGAGTGGATAAGTGCTCTCTTTGTTACCTCAGCAGCACCATCATACTTAGAGATCATTGAGTTTTCAGAGGACTGTATTGATTAATAAACTGCCTTCCTTTTAGTTTGCACAGAAACATTCCCTGTGATTCCATGAACAGCAGCTGCTTCAGACAGTACATTAGCTGCCAGGCGTATTCACTCAGCATTTGATTAGCCTGTAGCATTGAAGCAGTCCAATAAATGCAACAACACCCACTTACTGGAAATATAATGTTTCATTGAAACCTGACCTGCCAACTGAATATCATTCTAAAATACCTGATTGGATGGCTGATGCTTTGCTGATGGACTTAATCTGGTATATAGCAAGATAAGTTATTTCAGTGAATTAACTACTTCACACGTATCTAATATATTGAAATACAGATTTCCGATGAGTCCCTGAGATCCCCCAAAAATGAGACTTCTTGTTTTCAATTTCGAACATTGAGCTTTTTGATGAATAATTGATTAATGTATTGCCTTCCTTCACTCAGCATTTGATTTGCCTGTAACATTTAGGCAGTCCAATAAATGCAACACCCACTTACTGGAAATATTATGTTTCATTGAAACCTGAGGAGCTATTTATAAAATACCTGATTGGATGGCTGATGCTTTACTGATGGACTTAGTATGGTGTATGGCAAGAGAAGATTTCCCGTGAATTAACCCTTCACTTTTGTCTAATATACTGAAGTACAGATTACAGATGAGTCCCTGAAATCCCCCCAAATGGTACTTCTTGTTTTCAATTGAGACTTGTATATTGATAGATAAAACACGTTGAGTTTTAGGTTTTCAGGTGGACAATATGCTTATCAATCCTAAAGAACACTTTGTAATTTGCTTTGACTAAATGAAATAAATCTTTAGTATTATTCCCTTCTGGTAAGGCCTGTTGGTAAATATAATATACATAGGCAAGTTCTAAATGTTCCAAAGTTCCATCCAAATGTTTCTGTAGTCACATCCTGGATACTTCTATAGTGAATACACTCTCTAAACCATATTATAGTACCTAATGGAATTCTCTAAACTCTGGCTCATTGCTTGGAAATATTAATAATTACAAGTTGCAGTGCTAAAAAAGAAGCAATGGTATGTCTTCCTGACTGTCTCCTTCTGTCTCTACTCTACCTGCTCCCTTTCCTGTTTCACACAGCCCCCTCCCTTCACTATATTGATCTCGTATGTCGTCATGTTGGGGTACTTAAGGGGGAGAGGGCCACTCGTTCTGGGTGTGTTTCCAGATGTTAAGCAACCAAAAGAGGCTCACAGACTTTCACATTATAAAAGGCATTGCTTAATGAATAAAACAACATGACCTGCTTTGGCTGCTTTCCTCCGGCATTGTTTATTTGAGTATTTCCCATCAAACCGGGGTGTTGCTGGGTGGGTTTTAATACCTTCATGCTATCATTTCCAGTGCACTCATTACCTTGAGGAAATGACTCATTGTTCGTGGATTGGTCATAAGGTCAGCTAAGAAATGTTAGCGACTGCGAGCATATTCTCAGTCTATGTTTTCTTGTGGATGTCTGTCTCTCTAGTGAATCACTCACCTTTTATTTAAAGAGCATCTTGCAGGTTGGTTTTTTTCTACATTTATGCTTAAACTTGCTTGGAAATTACAATTAAAAAAAGTGAATGTAGGATTTGATATGTTTTACGAGACATAAGGGCAGGAATTCAGAGGGAAAGGAGCAATTTTGAGCTCTGCTCTTAAAAAAGGCTTTTTTTTAAGGTCATACGTCAAACGCGTCATATTACATCACAAAGGGTAAACATCTCCGCTCTCTGACCGCGGGTATAGTTAGTAGTTGCGTTGAGTTGAGCGGTTGTGTTTTAGTGAGCTGGTATTTTTCGGTAGTTTTACATTGTATTTCACCATTTGTAATCATTGTGCAGTATTGTGTTTGTGCAGGTTGCGTAAATACCAGCCTGTCAGGACATTGAGTCCACACTAAAAAGGACCGGAGCTAGCGTTCGTTCCTGGGTGCGTTGTGCATCCACCTCCCTGCAGCACATACTCTCCACAGCTTTATCAGGAAACCGTATTACATCTCTCTCCCCCCGCCCCCCCCCCCCCCCCCCCCCCTTCGCTGCTCTCTCTCTCTCTCTCCCCTCCGGTACACGGCACCGTAAGACATAGTGTGGAGTTGCATTAGGTAACGCTGTGGTGGCTGTACTGCTCCAGCCGTCTCCTTTGTTTTTGTTTGTTTCCCCCTGTCTGTGTTGTTTGTGTGTGCGTGGTGGCTGTCACTCCTGGCTCCGGGCTCAACCTCCACTCACCTGCTGCAATCAGCTGTGCACCCTCCCCGACTACACACCTGCTTTCCATCAAGCCATTTACAATGGCATATCAACGGAGGCTCCACAACCTTTCTCCGCCAGATCGTCAAGTATCAGCCGTATCTCGCGTCTCCCCTCCGGTACACAGCACCGTAGTGTGGAGTTGCATTAGGTGACATGAGATAAGGCTGATACTTGCGCATTAGTTTATGTTAGGGATCAGTATCAACAGTCCTGCCAGTAACGTTACTATATTATCAATGCTACTTTAGTTATAGCCTGATATATGATAGCTAACTTCACAATGTTGTGATGTGACGTTAGCTAACATTCTGTAGCTAACGCCGGTCACTCACCAAGATAGCTGCCCAGTTCTCCACTGGTTCTCCTCACACCACAGCTCAATTTCTCTCCGATGGCCGTTATTTCTTCTAATCCTTGGCTGCTCCTGGTCTCTTGGACGCCTAGCAGGCTCATAATTATAAGGTTGTGGTCCGTCATATGCATTTGAATATTCATGTTCAACTTCTTCTGTGTCTTCTGTGTCGAAACTAGCATTGGGATCCATGTTTATTAATACGTTACACCGGCCGCTCTCCCCCTTGTTTCCCCCATGTTACGTCACACGAGGAAGGTCACGTGCCGAGGCTTTTTTATGCGGAAGTGAAAATTTCTTACAAAAACGACGCCAGATGTCACTGTAGTGTATATTTCTGTATATTTTTTGGAAAATCTAGTGTATTCATCATTTTCCTACACATTTATTCACAGGTGTCTTTAACCTGGAAGTTGGTCTTTAAGAGTTGCTATGGAGAGATAAGAGCATGAAGTTGACGGCAGTATTCATTCACTTGCCTCCATCAGTTCCCCATCCCCCTCCTTGTATATCTAATTGTCTTTTCACGCTGACATACTTTATGCTTTTGTTGAGATGTACATGTAATGCAGACGTCTAATTTGTGTGTTAGCATTTGCGTGCACATGTGCTAACCCTCTACTGGCCTGTGTGTTTAGACCACGGCCAGTATATGTCTTTAAATTCAGCCCTGCCCACTTCTGACTATACACATGGGGTCGAATAACAGTGCATAGGAAGTGAGGATATGTATATGTGTCCATTTGTGTGCGTGCAAACTTTCCTCAGTAGGGCATTTCAGGACTCCCTCCTCTCTTAGAAAAAGGCTGCCGGCTTTTGTTGTGTGAGAACCAGAGCGACATTCCTTGGTCTGCCCTCAGGCGCAGAAAAAGCCATATGTATGCTCTCACACAATCATGAGCATAAATGCATGTCATGTTTTTTTGTTAGTGTGTGTTTCTACGGGTACTGCCCCCACTGGGCGGGGCAGTCCGGCTCTTCCTTATTTGATTAGTTGGTGCGTAGGGGGGCTGGGGTCACATGGGTGTACAGCAGAATCCGAGCGATAGGGAACGAAAACTCAGAACTAACACCCCACCTCTGCCCATGAGAGTAAAGTACACCAGCGCTGTTAGCCTGAAAAAGCAAACAACTGAGGAAAGAGAGAGAGGGACAGAGGAGAGGACTGACAGCTGTTGGACGGAGGAAGAGGGAAAGGAGCAGCAGCGAGGGAGGAGAGAGGAGACAGAGATAAGAGTGTGGCAAACAGGAGACACTGAGAGGAAACACATGGTGTAAAAATGCCTACCAACTTCACCGTGGTCCCAGTGAAGGACAACTCTAAAAAGGGAACAAATAGGATCGAGGAGGATGATGAGGATGACAACAATGTGCTAAAGGAGGAAGACGAGGGAGCCACAGGTGAGATCAGATGTTTTTTTATTAGCTCCATCAGGTCGGGGGATAACACAGACAGGATATGGAACGTTAATTCAATGAATTTCTAATTCTGTTTTTCAAAGGGTCAAGTTTTACAAGTTTGATTTATATATTTTCTATTCTATGACCGTAGATAGAGAAGTAGTCCCGGAAAGTTCCAGGCATTCTCATAGTATCCAGTGCAAGCTTTCTTACTCATGTCCTATGTATTTCGGGAAAAAAAAAAAAGAAGGAGCTGTGCGTGGGCGGATAATTGGCAGTGAAGACAGTGGATTTTAGGGAAGCGTTGTGCGTTTTCCAGCAACTGTCTGAGATGAGGGTTTCCTTCACACGCCACTGCCACTCAAGGGAGTTTAACATTTTTTACTCCATTCCAGGATTTCCTTTTTGGCTTGAATCTCCCTTTATTTACTCCCTCCACATCATCAGTTGCCTGTTTAATACCTTTATATTCATGTCTTGAGTTTAAAATGCCTGTTTCTTGACACACCATATATTTTGTATCCTATACTGTTCTATTTTCCTTTTTTGTATTTTCTAATATACTACCAGGTTTCATAGTGTTGCAGTAACAAACAACACATTTGCTCTAATGAAGACACCCATGACTTTCAAATCTCCTAACCACTCTCTGTGCTGATTATAATTAACATGTAGCCTCAAACATGACTCACCCTCTGAAGACCTTACCTTTTGCTGAACTTTGCCCCACCACAAATCTGAATACCTTTTCCTGATACCGGAAATCAATGAAGCATTGTAGATTTAGTTTTAGTACAAGATGTTCTCCCTTTTCTCTGGCTTCTGCTAATAGTATAAACAGGATATCAACCGATTTGAAGGCATAAAGCCAGGTCTACTTATTAAACCCTCTTATTTTTTTATACTCATGGATGGTTCATTGACTGCGAGTTTAACTAACTCCTCTCTTAACACTCCATGTTTTTCTTGACTGTTATTGAAGTTGCTGCTTTTTATAGCACTTCACATGGTGCTGGGCGAATCAGTTCCCAGTCCTTAATTTCTGCTGTGGAGCTGCAATTACAGCTACATGCTGGGTAAGAGTTTACAGACTGGGAGAGAGAAGGCCATTTTATGATGAAGCTTATGCAGTATATCCACTGTGGCATTCTTACGTTTCCCCTGTGCGTGTTTGGCCGGCGCATGCAACCGTTTGTCTCTAACAATGGCTGTAGAGACAACAATAGTGGGAGAGCAGGGGATGACATTTCAGAAAGGCCATGCCCTGAATCTGAAGCCACAAAACGTGTGCTTTAACTTGGCTTTTTTGTCAGCATCAGGAGCACACACTTTATATAATGTTCTCTGCTACTGCTTCAGGGAGGAGTATTCTTTTGTCTTCATAAATCCACAGGTCACAAGGTTTAGTTGTGAGGGTCTGTGATAGCATAATGTTGTTGGCTCATGAGCTTGTTGTGTAGGGAGGGCTCAGTGAAATCGGAGTCACTGTTATTGATTATCCTGCTGGCTTGCTTCCTGTTGGCTGAGTGGGGGTTGTTGGGACCCCACCCCCATGCTGTAATGTAATGTACTCCAGTTATTCTCATCTACTCACATTTTCTTCTTTGTTCTACCATCACTCTCTGGTTCTTGGTTGATTGTGTCCATGTGATTGTGTCCTAGCCCTAACTTCCTGGTAAAGTGAAAGCAGAGCAGAAAAAAGGTCAAATCTTTATCCCTTTGAGGTGTTTTCTACCTTTTATTTCACCGTTTTTTTTTAACCGAATGAAAGCTTATTGTTGTGCATATAAGTGAAACAGAAGCTCTTTTAATTCTTCCTACGTCAGAAACACAACTGCATGTTTAACCAATTATCACCAGCTAAATTGTACTGGTCTGAATCATTACTGTTTTTGTTAGCTTTCATCTACACTTTCCCATTCCCTTCACAGTTTACAAATCATTATATTACCTTTCGAAAAGTATCCGCTTGTTTGCAGTTGGTACTGCATGTGGTGAGTTTACATTTATCCTCTTTAGAACAAGCCAAAAGTTAATTAAAAAATAAATGCTATGTGTTAAAGTGGTGAAAGGAAAGTAACAAGTGTTCAAACAACAAAGCGAAACTGAAAATGCCGACATGATATCCTGACAGATTTATATTTGTTTCTCTCTTCTATGTGTGGATCCATATCAAATTAATTCTTGGCATGTGTTTGGCATACTAATCCTTTCAATTTAAACTGACTGCCAACAGTTTACTGTTGGGAAAGTCCAACACTCTTGGTGCACTCACTGTGTGTAACCTAACTGAAGGTCTTTGCTTGACTCTACTGCTGAGTAGTGTAACTAATCTGTGTGAGTTTCTCTTGAACTCACAACGTTGTGCTGATCCGTCTTGAGTGTGTGATGTTACTATGTTCCGGGAATTCTTTCCCACCATCACATTATTGTACCACTCAATATCCAGTTGATGATTTCATCTGCTATTTTTTCATTCCAATGACTCAAAACCTTTAGATCCCTCTGCCTTATGGAATCATTTTTTGTTTTATTCTAAAAAAATCTTATTCTATTTAAATGAAAGCTTATCATCAGCTATCACCTTAAGCTGACTAAAATGTACATAATAGTCTGAAACACTGTGGGACTTTGCTAGTGCGTAATAAAAAAGCAGTCGTTGCAGAACCTTTGACTCCCCTAGTGTGAGCCCTAACTATGCCCACTTTAGTGTCATAATCAGTTCGTTGTGCTACAAAGTATGCACAAAGCCACACCTTGTAAATAAAAGACATGTAGTTATAATGTGGGGCTTATGGCTTCATTAGAACTATATGAGTTGTTAGTGGTTGGGTTGTACCCAATAAAGCCCTTGTTTACAAAGCTAAATGCGAAACTGCTAATGAACAATGCGACCTTGAAACTAAGAAAGTGATGGGACCAAGTCCCTGCGGTGTTGCTGCCTCTGCCCGTTGGTCCCTTCGCCCATCTGTCATGCACATGTGTTTCCTGTTTATTTCCCAGGCAGGTCTGGTTTTGTTCAAATCTGCCGTCTGTATGTGGCTGGTGGCCTTCTCTATTTCTTATGTTCTCCTTGTTATATTGTTTGCTCTATGAATTTGCACAGTTCACATATTCACATACATCACCTGCAAAAGAAAATGTCAGCAAGACGGCATGAAATTGTGATGCCAGACTGAGGTTGGTGTTGACATTAATACATTCTTTGATAATGTACATGTTCAATTGTGCTGTGAGAAAGTAGATCGTTTTTTTTTGTGACTCAGCCTACTTTAGGATTCAAAATACATCGTTTACCCGATAGAATGACCTTTTTGCATTACCTTTTCCCACTTACCACTGTAAAAAAAAAAAATGTGTTTGTTTATAACTAACACTTAAAAGTATCTTAACACTTTATGTGCATATGTATCCTTCAAAAGTTTTTTTTCTGCCAAGACTTACATTAAATCCCTTTGCAAGCCGGCCAAGCTAGCTTAAGTTATATTTGAAATAAACTAAACAATTTGCCAGAAGGGAGCTTCTTCAAATTCCCGGTGATTTAGGCAGGGCTTTTTGACTGTGGGAACGTAAGGGCTTGTGATCATGCCTCTACATTATTGTGTTTTATAACAGCAGGTAAGGACGTTTATGAGATCTGTATTATTGCAGTTACACATTTATTTGTAGGTGGAGTAGGCTTCCTGTGTGTCCTAAGTTAGCATACCATGCCTGATGTATGGATACGATGGTTATGTGTTAAAGACTCAGTTACAGACCTGGTTCTGGTGTCATTTTCATGGCCTTGCAGACATCAAGAAGTACCTTGAAACCTCTGATTTAGGTTATTTATACTGCAGCATGTGTTTAGCCTGACCCTTGAGTGTTGCTCAACTCTGTGTGTGTTTGTGTTGGCCTGGTCACAACTAAGTCCAGTTTGTTCCATCTGCAACACAATAAGGCAGTAGTTCATCCAAAAGAAACCTGTAATGTTTACATGCCCTTAGTTGCAAAATCTTGAACGTGCAGTGCGTCACTTCTGATAAGATGAAATACTGTTAGGCAGAAATATCCCCTTGAGCATATGTATTCACACACAAACAGCTCTCTAACATACTGTATGCAATTAACTCCCACTTTCAAATGTATTTTTTCATTTCTACCAAGCTATGACTGTCCCTTGTCTCTGTGGTGCTTATTATATGAATGCAGGAAAGAGAAAATAGAGATAGAAAAT
Source organism: Notothenia rossii (assembly GCF_949606895.1). Lineage (NCBI taxonomy): Eukaryota > Metazoa > Chordata > Actinopteri > Perciformes > Nototheniidae > Notothenia > Notothenia rossii. Next base: position 10,239,051 of record NC_136911.1, on the reverse strand, counting down.
ACTTACTAGTGCAAGTAAATACAAAAAGGAAAAAGTGGAATAGTGCATTAAGAGTCTATATGCAAGTGATTGAATATGATATATTTGATAAATAATTTCTAAATTGCAGCCAGATTAATTTTGTGGATGTTGTTTCAAAAGTTCAGGTGTTGAACAGTCTTATGGCCTGTGGGATGAAACTGTCCCTGAGTCTGGGGGTGTTAGACCTGATGCTGTGGTACCGCCTGCTAGACGGCAGCAGACAGAACAGTTTGTGGCTAGGGTGGTGGGGGTCTTTTGTAATCCTGAGGGCTTTCTTCGTGAGCCGCTGGGAGTAAAGATCCTCCATGGATGGCAGCTCCGTCCTGGTGATGTGCTTTGCAGTTTTCAGAGGAACCCAAAACTAAAGAACTAGTATTAATACATGCAGGCCCGGTTCTACGGGGGTGCATAAGGGTGCATTGCACCCTAAGTTGAGTCGTTATGCACCCTCATTTGAAAAATTAAGTGAAAAATGTTACATATATAATAACAATAATAGTAGTAATAATAATGATAATAATAAGAAGAATATAGTTGAAATAAAATAAATTGTAATTGTGGTTAAATAACATTCTGCTGCATTTATTTGGTCAATTTAAACGGTAAGTAACGTTATTATGTCAGGTGCGCGTGACCTGTGCCGCTGCGCGTTCGTCATTTGCAAGGTGCTTACACAGCACTCAATGATGGACATCAGAAAATGGTTAAAACAACAAGCCCTAATCGCCAGCAGTAACACTGCATCTACTGCAGGTAATAACAGTTCAGATCATGGGGACATTACATTACCCGCGGCCACTGTCGTGGACATTAACGTCCTCACGCCCGATTCGCCGGCTTTGCCCCAAACACAGCCACCCCTCGGCGGCCCGCAAGTGCCAGAGGACCTCGGCAAAACAGAGCTTGCCCAGGTATATTTAAAAAAGTACCCAACTCCCCTGTACAGTGGGGTAAGGCACTCATTTTGCAGCTCATGGTTTCAAAACAGAGATTGGCTGGAATATTCATGTGAATAAAGAATGAGTAAATCTGTTTACAGTTCTGTTTCATATGGCCTGTTGAGATGTATCCATAGATCTCTTCATTTTGCTCTCAAAGTGCACCAGATTGATGCTTTTAACTTCAATATAAAAAAAAAAAAATCTTCCTGGGGGAGCATGACCCTGGACCCCCCTAGAGGAGGTGAGGACCCCCCTAGAGGGTGTTTGGTCCACTCCCCACTTATAAAAATAGCACTTTACCACTGCACCCTCTTTAATCTCAGATGCACCCCAACACATAATGTAAACACAAAGTCAGATATGCCAAGCAACGGGCCAGATGTCAAAGTTGGTAATGTCTGCCATTGGAAAAATCCCTTCAAGTAGCCATGTTTCAATACATTTGAAGTACTGCTAAATAGTAGTAAATATCTTGAAGCTTGAAACTTTACATTATTGCTGATTGGATTGTGCAGTCTACCTTATATGACCGCTCAGGGGTCTCCCTCCTGCTTTCAATATGGTGTCCCTGATAAGCCCTCAACCAATCAGCACACTCAGTTGTCTTGCTCTTTCTTCTCTCTATATATTTGACATCGCTGTAGTTGAGGGAGGCCCCCAGGGTTCATATGGTTTTCGTTAACATAGGTTCACAGAATGTAGAAACATGGTCAACTCCTCTACATAGACAGATAGAATGGGAGGGATGAAACCCTCCTTAATGGTCACACATGCAGAGCACACAGCACACACAGTGACATTTGGCCTCTGCATTTAACCCATCCTAGTAGAAGAATTTTGACTCTTTTTTTACACAGGCCTAACAATTCATTGGTCTATTACAGTAAACATGATGTGACTTTGCTGTTCAAATTATAAACAAGCAAAAATAAACATGACGAATATGCTGTTTAAAGTCTGGTTAGAACCAAGCTTCATTTTAATAGCCATACATTGTACCTACCCTTAGATGTGGCTACCAACAGCTATTGGCACTCTCCACATCTAAGTGCTGGGTGAATACTATTGATGTGCCCACATTTCCATGATCAAATGTGATGGGACTGTTGCTATTACAACACACCCATGTTTGGAGCTCTGGAACTGTGACATTTCACTATGTTGTGTTAGTTTAAATACCCCCAATATAGGCATACTCATACTCAATCAATCATTTTAGGGCCGGAAAATTGTTTGTAATTTTATGGAAATCGCAAGATAAGCTAATACATTGGAGGAGCACATTGTTTTCTTTAACGCATTTCTTTCAAAATAACATTCTTAATGAGAATGTTCCAGATATTATATCACAGACGTAAAATTGAATTCCTATTTTGGAACAGATCCTAGCATAAAATCACAACATGATCATTTAAAATGTTTTGTTTTCAATAGGAATGAGAATAATGAACATGATCATTCCTTTGATATCGGGAATCGATATTAGTTCAAATAATCTCACTAAGATATTCTTTCCTAATTGTTAAACCCTACATCCTATAATCCTAATAAGTAGCCTTTCTTCCCTACATTTGAATGGGAGTTATTATAGAACAGTTAGAGAAGGTTGATGTGTGATTTGGGAGGACATTCTTGAATTTAGCTAGCCTATACTGCAGCTACAATTCATGGAGGCTTTACCATATGTGAGCAGGCAGATGGTTTTATCGTTCTCACATGACCAGAATTCGTTTGCACTTGTGGCTAGAATAAGTGGGAAGGTTACTGTGATCTAACCAGATGTTGTGTAAATGTTTTTACTTGTGATGACTTTGCAATTTAACGAAAATAAGTCAACTATGTCTCGAATTACATTACTCATGTGCGGCAACCAAAGTGTTTTCAGTTTCTAACATTTGTTGTGGTGCTCTTGATCTATATCATAAATCATACTGTAGATGAGTACCTTCAATTGTGGAACATGATTATTTGGCATGGTTAATGTCATTAACTTGCTATAGAAACTATAGAAAATAAACAAATGTACATAGAAATAGAAAGAAAAAGAATAAAGAACAGTTTTGAAAAAGAAAGACATTTAAGAAACTGTGCTTTTAATCTCTGTAATTTCTGTAAGGGTGTTGATAATCAGTTCATTGTCTACATTAGAACATCCAAGAACCACCAAAACACTTTCTCTTGAACCTTTAATGGTACTGCATTTTAAAACCTCTTAAGCCCCGCGGACCCGGTTCCTGGGGCGAAATCGCGTCATTTGCAGGAAACAACGTCGAAGGAACCTTAATATTTAATAAACTATGAATATTTTTATCCATATAACAGGAAAAAACTCAATTAACTGATCTTTTTCATTTTTTTTTCCAAAAGAAATACACAATGCTTACAGTGAGCCTCTGAATTAGCCCGAGCGAAAAATGCTAACCTATTACTGCACCGAAAATCACTCCTAGCTCCCTTATTACTTATCCTAGCTGCACATCCAACACATCGTTTATGATCGTAAAGACACAGAAACTAATGGTGCCCACCTCAACACTGAAAGATACAAACTCGCGACGTTCTCAACAAAAACGTACATCAAGACATGTGGCGCTAGGTAGCCTACAACGCTAACATGGCTAACCTTGGTTTTGTCTGGTCAAAACTGGTCTTCAATGGCATTAAAACGATAACAACAATGATGTAGTTAATCCATAGGTTAATATCCAATGTGGCTGTGTCCCCTTTGAAAGGTTCTGATAATCTATAAGCAATAAAACTGCAATTCCGTTTTCAAATAGTAGAGCAGGCCATTCTTACGCTCTGTAGCAAGATTGAATGCTCGAAGACGCCATCTTTTTTTTTTAACATGAGTGTGTGCGGGACGATTTCCCTTCGATTCCATTGGCTGTAACGGTCAGAAAGAGATGTCACATGTCAAAATCGAAGAAGGGGGGCCAGAGATAAGGAAAATTCACCCAAATGGCCCCAGAAGAGGGTGTTTTTGCGAAATCTGTCTAAAAAGGTCAAATGTCACTTGTTTTGCATCAATCTTGATACAGGGTACTTATTATATGTTGTACTTTGGATTCCTAAAGCTTTTAGTCTACTAACCCATCATTCAAGGTTAGTTTTCACTATAAGTACAAAATATTATTTGGACGGACACGATAATTTACAGTTTTTTTACCATGTTCAATCTGAATTTTCTTTAAAATAAAAAACATCTATATTGATTCTGACTTTCCTACATCCAACTCACAGGTTTATCATTACTCTGAGAAAAAAGATTATTAATTTAACCCTTTTAGAAGGGAAGATATGGTCATTTGTTCTGGGAATATCATTTTCGAGCCTGAAACCTGAAAAACAGGCTTGGGGCTTAAGAGGTTAGGTACCTACAGTATGACTACAGTGTAATCGATAGTGCACATTGCACTTACCAAGGGATAATGGTTTGATTTAATTCTGAAGTTCCTCCATGATAAAAGATTCACTTGAGCATGGTTGTGATGGCTCTGCGCACTCGAGTCATTTGACTTGTGTCAGTCAGATCAATGTTCAGGGATCCCCCCCATTATAGTTTGGATGTCTTAAAGGGATAAAATAAACCCTCAGTCTATGTTGACATAAGTACAGTCACCCTTGCCTCTCTATCTTGAATCTCCCACCCAGGCGGTGTATTGCGTAACAGTCAGTGTTGTTTACCTAAAGGATTTAAAGACTTAGGACATCATTAAGTGCAACACAGACTCTACTGCACATACACACAAACTATGACGGCCGCCATCTGACATCAACCAAGTGGAGCTTGATACTTCTAAATCCTTTTTACTGTGTGATTTGATAGTCTCTCCTTAAGCTTTGCCTTAACACATCTGCCAGTTTATTGATGCAGGCAGAGGGTGTTAAGTTTTGTCTTCACATGATGGCTGAATCATGGGTGGACATTCACACTTTTGAATCCATCAGAATATTTTTTCGTAGTAATTATTATATTGTCATTTATAAGTTGCTCTACGGTTCTCTCAGACATCTTACTGGATTTAATTGTATGGGATTTGACCGTCATTGAGTTAGTGACCAGTCACAACCCTACACATAGGTGGCTCCAAAGCCAGGCTTTGCCTATCTCTGCTGAATGACCATCAGCCAGTATGTCTCAGCTTGGTGAAGAACACTCACAGGACTGATAGGCAGCAGGTGACCAGAAGACAGCAGCACGAAACAAGCTTTGGTTTTGCCTGGGGACTTAAAGCTGTGTTCATCAGCCCTGCAGCCTCGACGTGGCTTCTGTGTTTTATAAAAAGTTCAGGATTAGCCTAATCTGGTTACCTGATTAGTTCTCACTTCACATGCTCTTAGACTGGCAGATTAATAGGCAGCCAAGACACTTCAAGAGCACGCATTGATCTGCCTTTGTCTAGCCTGCTTTTGGGGCCAGGTCACATCCTTGGCCCTTCTGAATATCAATTAGCTCAGTCTGTCACACAAATTAGGGCTACATGATACAGAGTTACAGACCATATGATCGTGCTACAGTCTCTTTACCCTAACTAGAATGACACTTGGTGAGCAAAGAACTGTACAATGGAAACGGTGCATTCAAATGCTCCCTCAATTATCACTTTTCTGAGTTGGGAAGTCACTCTGCGTTTAAACACAATGTTTCTGTGTTTCCAAATGTTTGTTCTAACTTGAGGGGAGGCTTGCTCAAAATATTCACGCTTTAGGAAACAATTGTTATTACTAAGAAAGATAAAACATGCTTTGTGTATCCTCACTTGATTTGGATTTGCACCAAAAATTAAATGGGTTCTTCCTTTGCCCTTGCTTCATCTATCCAATAAGTGTATGCTATGCAAATCAGGCCACAAGTAATCCTGCTGACAAAAAGGTCAAACTGACAGACATGCAAACCAAACCAAAAACATTGCCTCCTTGGCGAAGGTTATTATTATTATTATAGTTTTTATAAACATAGTCTGTTAACATCTAAATGTTTGTGAAGATGCTCCCTTGCAGTATCTTGAAAAATAAATGTGATAGTATATTATTGTAGCCTCTAGCAGTACTGTTCTGTGTGCACCCTATGCTTTCCTGATCGATGGACTGTCTGGACCTATCATCCTTGAGGTCAGCCCGAGGACAGATTGTAAATGGAACTGTCCACTGAAGCAGCACCTGCAGTTTAAAATACTAAGGAATTATTGATTCAGAATGATATACTGCACAGTTTTTACTTCCAATGACAAGTGTTTTCTCCAAGTTCATTTTTGCATAGTTTTTTTTTTTGCCGTTCCTCCTGTTTTTCTTACATTAGTGTGTGCACATCCATTCACCTTCAAGCTGACTGTCTGTTTCACTACTCCTTCTACTCCCCTCGTTTTCTTTGCTCCTCCCTCTTTGTGTGTGTGTGTTCTAACATGCACGCGCATGTGTGCCTGGACTGTGCAGCAGGGATCAGAAGATCAGGCAGGTCAAGAGAAGGGAGGTGTGTGTGCGCCATGTGGGTGCAGGTCGGTGGGAGGGTCAGGGTGCTTTGCGAGGCATGGCTGATGTCGCTGACAGTGTCGTCAGAGGCCACTTTCACACACACGCACACACACACACACACACACACACGAACACACACACACGAACACACACACAAACACACGCTGTCACAGAAATAGCTGATCCTCACATTATCCACACAGCACAGGCAGCATTCCTCTCTTCTGCACCTTACTAGCAGCATCTCTATACTTTGGACCCCCATTTCTGGAGTACCCTAGGGACCACTGCTAGGACCCCCTCCCTTCCACCCCCTTTTTTAAGCCTCGCTCCTCAGAATGGAGCAGAGGGCAGGCTCCCGACGGAGGGGTAAGCTTTTCATAACTAAAGAATTCGTTCAACTGCTGCCAATTACTTGCACCGATATATTCATGCTTATGCTTTTTGAACATGTTGGGGATATTTTAATATGTTTTATGAAGTTAGGTTGTCTTGTGTAGCCCAATGATTCTCCAAGGTAAATTGTTCCTCTAATGACAAATCTGGATTCAAGCCAGGTGTTGGGGATTTGTTTTTATATACTAGATTTGTTGTGATGTTTTTTTATGTGACTAAAAGTATAAACTGCAAGTGGCTTTGCATGGCTTTTGTCGTTAGGGGCTCACGAAGTCAATGGAATGATATTTGAATGAACCATGCTCCTGTATGTACAGTATGGGCCAGGCATGGCACACACTCTCAAAATTCAAGTTGAGAAATGTATCATAAAAACTGTGCTTTTACACTAAATGTACATTTAACACAATGGAGTACATTTTCAAAAATGTTTCTACTGCTTAGAGCTCAATGTTAAAGAGCCTGTGACAGCCTCCCAACAACTGTTGTGCAATGAAATATTGGGCTACTAGTTATCTCGAACCGTCAGTTTAAAAAAGAAGGTGCGATACCGTTCCGATAAATATCAATAATTTCGAACATCGCGGCGAAATTCCTTCGACTCATTTTGAAGTTTTGGGGGAAGCAGGAAGTGACGTCAATGCGGGAACGCTTCACTGTGCGGCGAGAGAGCCAAACACGGACAAAGTGTGTTGTCATGCGTAGAAATGGTGAATTACTGAGTTTAGGCACGTTAATAACGTTTTAATGAAGTTGACTACACTATATTCATATTTGTCAGTGCTTTCATGTCAATTCGGCGAACATAACGTAAATGATCGTGGTGAAGATGATGATTAAATTAGGATTAAAAATCGGTAGTGAGAGCTCCTGAATTTCCTCCCGTAGGATGTGATATAAAAACAAATCGATTATTTTTGTAGTTGTAAATTCAAGTGGATGAAACTACATTTATTAGTGCTTTCATGTCAATTCGGCGAACATATGATACATTAAATAATCATGAGGAGGATGATTTAAAAATCGTTTGTTTGAGCCGGTCTGCATTTCCTGATGAGAAAACAAACCGATGCTTTTTGTAGTTGTAGTACACCAACATGGATTAAACGTGTGTTTTTTTACCACAATGTTAGGGAAATTAATGGATAAAATGCACAGATTATTATTATTATTATTATTCCCACTCCGATCGGGACACTAGGTCCACCGTTTCCCCGCAGCAAGGCTCCCCCCCTTGACAGTTTACGTGGGCTGGGCTGGGTGCAGTGCATGGTGGACTGGCCATCGGGAAAAATCCCGATGGGCCGGTACCGAAGTGGGCCGGTCGGATAAGTCATTAGCACATCCCCCACTCCCCCCGTTGACAATTTACTAGCGGTACCGAAGTGGGCCGGTCGAGAGTCCCGGGATGATTTTTAGTCCCAGTCCACCACTGGCTACATGACCGTATGATCGCCCATATTGACGCACCTAATTTCTAAACTTCTAACATATACAACATAAACCGATCCTTCAGCCTCATATGAGCTCTCACACACGTTCAAAATTAAACTGTCATCGCTGTCTGAGCTTGCTGCTGTGTGCCCCATCGTGCGTTTACATGCAGATGCTGGGATCCTGAAAGGTGCAGCTGGAGCGCTGTGCCCGCAATGACGTCACACATAATTTGGCGGGACTTGAAGAATCCCTGAGAAGATCCAGGAAATGGTCAACATTGAAGGGCAGATTAATGGTTATCAAAGTACAAATATCCAAAATCAGTTCAGTAACGGTTTTCAAGGGGACAATATTTAATCAAATTGATGGGTTTGGATGATGGGGGAAACTTGTGTCACAGGCTCTTTAATGTTTCATCAGTTTCCTTTCGATATAACCAACTGATGTTGTACATGCACTGTCTGGACTTCAAGTGCCTTCTAATGCATTCCCTCTTTTTCCTTTTTTTTGGTACAATGAGCCAGGGCCTAACTCCGGCAGTGTTAGGCAGCTTATAGTGTCGTCACAGTGTGCAGCTTAGTGTTTATAAATAGGGTGCATGGTCATTTAATATCACAGTGACCAGAGAGGCTGAGCCTAACCGTTAGCCAACCTTCACGTACCTGTCCCTGGCCGGTGAATCGGTACCAATCCGTAGGCAGAGTGCTGATGAAGTCTGACTTCAGCCCAATATTTTGCATAGCTCCTTTTAGCCAAGGATGCGATCACAAACAAAAAGCACAGAGAAAAACGGAGGAAATTCAAATGCAAGAAGGAAGGTTACAAATGTGACATTCAATTTTTCCCTTAAAAAAAGGACTGACATCTATCCTAACTAAAAAAAAACGTACTGTAACTGCAGTGCACTGGGGCAGAGGCAGGGAATCCCACTCCCTTATGTAACATCCATGGCAGATGTTGGATGTCGAGACAACAGTTAAGCAGTTTTGGGTCAGGAGTTTAAACCCTTATGAAATTGTTTTCACTTTACCCTACAATGATGCCATGACTTTGACCCAAAAGAATATTCTGATGCTTGCAAATGTGTAACTAATTACAATTAAACTAAGTATAGGCCAGTTGATCAACATTGTCTGCTGGAATTAATTGAAAAAAGCTGCGTCCCTAATAGGTTTGAAATCAGTCTAAAATGGTTTGTAAAATGATTAGCTGCAAATGATGTCAAATGTATGCTTAATATCTGTAGTAATTTGAGAAAAACAACAGTAGGGTCCTTAAAACCAGTCGCTTGGCTTATTTAACAAGATTATCACTTCCTACTAAAATGTTATTATAACACACCTCAAAATAGTTTATTCATTACCCAACAATGCTCATAGAATAACTTTGGCTTTGCTGATAGTTTTTTCATTAATTAGAATACGTTAAGCAAGCAAACAATTGTCATTGTCACGTCATTGTGCTATAACCTCCTTTGCAATGTGTCTAAAGTGCCCAGTTGAACTGATCTGTTCCTGGCAGTTTGCATAGTTGTCATATTTTTTGCTTCATCTCAATTTGCCATCGCTTTCGGTTTTAGAAGAAAAGCAGATATTTCTGTTTTAGCAAGAGAGGGGGTTTTTCACCCGTGTCAGTTTGCATTGTTACCATTTACATACTGCATAACCTTTTGCAATGTCACATTTTTAGGGGTCACCTAATGCGCTATAGCGCAGGGAGACTCTGCTCACCACCTGCAAAAGTGTGACACAAAAAACCACACACACATGCAGAGCTCTCACCATTAAAAACACCTGCATTCATTTATCAACAACTACGCAAAAGGTTTCACACTTTTCCTTCGCCCTTTTTTCGCACGTATTATAACAGCCAGCTAATAGGCTCAATATGATGAGACAGTGTTCATTAGCATTCAAAGCTAACGGTTGTAGTGATGCTTATAACAATAACGAGGTGTATGTAGTGGTTTATCAGACCTTTATCAGACCTTGTCGAGGAATGACACTGAACACTTAAAAATTGATTTATGCAAAATGTAATATCCTTTATCGTTAATTGATTTACCATTACTGACCACAGTGGTGATAAAGGTGTTAGGGGTGTTAAGTGCTTGAACTTCATTATGCTTATATACATACAAAATACAAAGGGGAAAGTGTTGAGAACAAGGCATACACAATAAAAGAGTTCAGTTAGTATGCACTCTTTTACTGTTAAATACAGCACAAACATCTTTCGGTCTACCCAGCAGGAAGAGATTACTCTGTTTCAGGGCAGATGTGTTTTATAGTTTTAAATAGGTGACTTTGCACACACTGAGCTCTTCAGCTCTATCCAACCCTGTCCACTAAAAAAAAAAACTATATACGTCCACTGCTTCAGTGTAGTTTGTAGTGATTTAACCTTAACATTGGGAGTCTACTGCAGTGCAGTTCCACTTCATAATATGTGCTTTGATCAGAACTGGATTCCATATCATAGTGCTCTGATATATACTGTAAATATGACAGGATAAGCTCAATGCGATGACGATCATTTTAGCTGTAGACATTGCTGGGATATAAAGATTGGAAATCATTTGCATCCATTATCAGTTTTTTACACAGAGGTCGTGCGGCTTTCGATGGTTCTCTCATTCTTTCCTGTAGACCAGGTGCAAATTAGACAACATTTACATCACTGCAGTGCAATTGCAGCATTCCTGAACTGACACGAGAAAAACTGATGTTAGGACTTTGTGCAATGCAGGCTGACATCTTTACAGTAGGAACCCGATCAGTCATCATAACTGCTCTGGTTTCCTCTGAGGGGCAGAGCTGGACATGGTTGGGGAAACAGTTTTAGCTCAACATCATTTGAACCCTTTCTCCCCCAATTTCCATCCCAAATGTAGGGATACCTCAACCATACTACTTATCGTTCAGATTTATATCGTGATGCTGCAACCATATCCAACCAGGCATAAAAAGGTTGCTTATAGAAGGTCAGTCCTCCTGCGCCTTTCTGTTGCCCTATAAGATAATTCCAAGATTTATACGTTCCATTTAGCATCATCATCAATTTCCAGGATGAATAGAGGATTATTCCAAGAAGAATGGCAACATGTGTAATGTGCACAGAGGCTAACATCTGTTAACTGGGCCAGACCCTTGCTACTGTATTACTGTAGGAATCTGGACCACGTCCCCCAGGACTGTTTGACAGCACACAGAGGCAAAATAACACATTCACACGCAGGTTGATATTCACACACCAACAATTATAGACGGACTGTCAGATATATGTAAGACATTTGTACTTCATCGTCTTCTTCCATACCATCCCCCAAGTATCCCTGTGACTTTTCTTTTGTACATATTCAACAATTAAGGCAGGGATTTTATTATTTGGCATCTACAATAATTTGGCAGCTCGTCCATTTTCCTATTTTGGAATGGTGACACGCAAGTTCAATTTGAGCTCATTGAAGAATTGAATGACTCAGATGAGACTATCCCATTAATGAGATAATGGTAGTAATGAGGACACACTTTTTTGCCACAAACATCAGGTGTTTCTGGGATTGCATCACCATTGACTATTATGCTAAAAAAGAATGGTGTCTTCATCCACATTGTCACAGAGTTGATGTGTTGCTTAAATGTTCGTTGATGTCTAAATGACATATTGGGTTTGTGTGAGTCTGCTAACATGAATTGAGAGCACTTCAATACAATACACAGAAAGCTAGCAGTCAGCTAACTTAGCTAAATAATACCAGAATCAGCACTTTTGAAACAGGGCTGAAACAGAGGGGTTTATGGGATGCCACAATGCACGATCTGTTTGGTATTTGGAGCCAAACACTTCAGAGACATGTTTTGTATATACAGTGGGGCAAAAAAGTATTTAGTCAGCCACCAATTGTGCAAGTTCTCCCACTTAAAAAGATGAGAGAGGCCTGTAATTTTCATCCTAGGTATACCTCAACTATGAGAGACAAAATGAGAAAAAAAATAATCCAGAAAATCACATTGTCTGATTTTTAAAGAATTTATTTGCAAATTATGGTGTAAAATAAGTATTTGGTCACCTACAAATAAACAAGATTTCTGGCTCTCACAGACCTGTAACTTCTTCTTTAAGAGCCTCCTCTGTCCTCCACTTGTTAACTGTATTAATGGCACCTGTTTGAACTCGTTATGAGTATAAAAGACACCTGTCCACAACCTACAAAATTGTAGACCTGCACCAGGCTGAGAAGACTGAATCTGCAATAGGTAAGCAGCTTGGTGTGAAGAAATCAACTGTGGGAGCAATTATTAGAAAATGGAAGACATACAAGACCACTGATAATCTCCCTCGATCTGGGGCTTCACGCAAGATCACACGCCGTGGGGTCAAAATGATCGACGGTGAGCAAAAATCCCAGAACCACCCGGGGGGACCTAGTCAATGACCTGCAGAGAGCTGGGACCAAAGTAACAAAGGCTACCATCAGTAACACACTACGCCGCCAGGGACTCAAATCCTGCAGTGCCAGACGTGTCCCCCTGCTTAAGCCAGTACATGTCCAGGCCCGTCTGAACTTTGCTAGAGAGCATTTAGATGATCCAAAAGAGGATTGGGAGAATGTCATATGGTCAGATGAAACCAAAATAGAACTTTTTGGTAAAAACTCAACTAGACGTGTTTGGAGGAGAAAGAATGCTGAGTTGCATCCAAAGAACACCATACCTACTGTGAAACATGGGGGTGGAAAAATCATGCTTTGGGGCTGTTTTTCTGCAAAGGGACCAGGACGACTGATCCGTGTAAAGGAAAGAATGAATGGGGCCATGTATCCTGAGATTTTGAGTGACAACCTCCTTCCATCAGCAAGGGCATTGAAGATGAAACGTGGCTGGGTCTTTCAGCATGACAATGATCCCAAACACACCGCCCGGGTAACGAAGGAGTGGCTTCGTAAGAAACATTTCAAGGTCCTGGAGTGGCCTAGCCAGTGTCCAGATCTCAACCCCATAGAAAAACTTTGGAGGGAGTTGAAAGTCAGTGTTGCCCAGCAACAGCCCCAAAACATCACTGCTCTAGAGGAGATCTGCATGGAGGAATGGGCCAAAATACCAGCAACAGTGTGTGAAAACCTTGTGAAGACTTACAGAAAACGTTTGACCTCTGTCATTGCCAACAAAGGGTATATAACAAAGTATTGAGATGAACTTTTGTTATTGACCAAATACTTATTTTCCACCATAATTTGCAAATAAAGTCTTTAAAAATCAGACAATGTGATTTTCTGGATTTTTTTTTTTCTCATTTTGTCTCTCATAGCTGAGGTATACCTCGGATGAAAATGACAGGCCTCTCTCATCTTTTTAAGTGGGAGAACTTGCACAATTGGTGGCTGACTAAATACTTTGTTGCTCCACTGTATCTGAGACCTATAATATATTGATGAAAAACAGTATAATAGGGGACCTTTAAGTCGGTGGCATTGTTTTTCAAAGCACACACTTTAGCATACAATCTCTCTAAAATAGTACTAACTATATTGTAGAGGATGTAATACAACCATGACCTATTATGTTCACTTCCTGATTGGCGTCTAAACCACATCGGACGTCGGCCCATTCTAAAAGCAGTACCCTGTTTCCTGATTTGGAAAGAGTATTGCCAGTTTTAGCCCGCTGCCTGGCCTTAAAGAGGATTTAACTAGTATCATGTAAGACAATGATTAACCTGTGGTGTGTAGCACCCTACCAAGCTTAGGGATGACTGACAGGCAGGGCCGCCTTAATGCACGGGCTGACCTGGGCTGAAGCCCAGGGGCCTACGGAGATCGGGGGCCTATCATGAGCCAATTAAAAAATTAAAAAATAAAAATAAAAATTCTTTTTTTTTTATTTCGGGTGTTTTTTTTTTTTTTTAAATAAACAAATTCTTGGCTTTCAGAATAGGAAACTTTCATTTCCAAAATCACACGATAAATACATTTTTGAATCTTGTAAAGGGAAGACAACAGCTCTCCCTCGCCACTCTGCTGTTCCACAGCGCCGCCCCCCTCCCTCCACTGAAATTATTATTGTAAGATGTAGAGTAATGATAGATAACACAGCAAGGTCCGTTACAGTTTGTTTTCATCTGATTTTAAAAAAACAAAGTCTTGGCTTTCAGAATATTAAACTTGTTTCGGCAAATTCAGATGATAAATACAACTTTGAAGCTTGTAACGGCATAATTACAAGCGGAGAACGGAGTAACTTGACGTCACAGCAGGCATAACAACAGCCGATGTTTCTCGTGAGGGTTTTCCCCGGGAAACAAACACAATACACACAAACGCAAATATACACAAACACACACACATGTCAGAATGAGAATATGTTTCACATGTGACTTATTCAAATTGCGAGTGATTGAGTGAAGAAAAAGTTTGAGTGGCGCTCGGAAAAGGAAATTGTTGAGGGAAAAGGAGTTTCGAGACAAGCAGCTATTACAAAAAATGCCGACGCTTACAGGTTATTTTAAACCTGTAGGCCAGGATGAGGAGGAAGGACAGATGAGTTCTGTACTGAGCGGTAGCGGTGCCGGCCGCGGGGCCTCGGAGACAAGTAGGCCGTCTGGTTCTGATAGCGATGGAGTAGCGGGAGAGGAAAAACAGACAGGAGGGACATTATCTGTTGGAGGAGATGGAGAGGACGACGAGGACTTGCTACGTGGAGGGGAGCCAACGGCAACCGGACAAATACATGAGGGAGGCCCGATACGTCACTCATATGGAGGAGAGGACCAGGCGCGTGTAGAGCAGAGTGGAGAAGTGCGATCACAGAGCCTGCCGAGGCTATAAATGACTTTGATTTGTTGTTTAAATAGGGGGCCTACAAAAACTATCAGCCCCAGGGCCTGATGGCAGGTTAAGGCGGGCTTGCTGACAGGTAGATTCCCCCTCGGTTGCAAGACAATGGTCATTATTTAAAAATAATTCCCCGTTATCCCAGCTTATTGAAGCATTGTGCCTTCACCTAATATGTTGCGCTATCTCACTCAGACTGCGTTTTAAAGAGCTACACAGAACAAGGACAAAGTGACTTTCTCTGTGATTACCACCGGGCTAAGCCCCGCTGCAAGCCTCTTATTCCCCCGCATTCCCCCGCAGCTGGATAAAGCAGTCAAAGTTACCCACGAAATCCCAAGCGCGGCCACAGGTCACCCACCCAGCGATGAATGACGATTCTGCACAGAGCTGTGCTCAAAAATGGACCTCCAATTAAATAAGGGGCTCGAAAATGATCAAAAATATTTGTATATGGTTATGAATATATCTTGTACTCTTTTCAGGCACATCAGTATTTAAGTGTAGGGAACAGGTAGCTAAAAAATAAACCATTGACTGACCCATTGAGCATTTCATTCTTTAAATGAATGACTTGCGGCACATCAGATATTTTCTGTATAATTGAGACAAAGTCACATGGGTCCAGAATACATTTCCTACTGGAAACTCACTTTCTCAGTTTATCACAACCTTTTTTTTCTTACAAAATGGTATTGAATAGTTATTTTAATTTGCATACCCTAGTTCTGAAGTAGTACTTGTATTCTTTACTTGTCTCTCCCTACCTGGGCATTCATCATCATTGAGCTCAGTGTAAGGATCTCCTTGTGTCTCCTTCTCCAGCAGCCTCCTCTTCTTTCCCCTTACATTTCTCTTTTAAATAGACAGCTATACCCCGCTTCATTTTTGGAAAAGATTTACGGCTAAATGGATTGCTTTTGTGCGTCACATGCTGTGAGTAGGGCACCAGGAGTTGATCCATTAAAAGTAGGACATGAAGACGGCAGTGCATACTAGAGTGGAGATGGTTCAGCTATTTATTGACTTAATTTCCTATTAACACAAATTTGCCGGAAGGGGCAATTGATAACTGTCAAAAAATGTATCTGTACAAGTTTTATATTTATTTTTCAGGTAAAACCCATACTGTCTCACAGTTCAGATGCTCCAATTTAAATTAGCTCTTTTTATGTTGTTACATAAAAACAGCATTTTTATGTTGTTACATAATCGTTATATAATTACTAATTAATTATATAATATAATATATAATAATTAAATACTAATTAGTTATATAATATAATATATCATATATATATTATATAATTACTAATTAATTATCTATTATATTATTTATTTATTATATTATTATTATTATTATTATATTATTTATTATATTATTAATTAATTATCTATTATATTATTTATATATTTATTATATCATATCTATTTATTTCTTATTATAATTACGTACTAATATCTAATAGACGTAATAATTTTCGGTGCGATGTTATGTTGTTTATGTTGTTCATTGGCCTTCAAACCGTTTATCTAACAAAACAAATTCAATAACTCAATGGGTTGAACAGCGCTTGCTTTTATAACGTTTTTTTCTCCTGTTATGTTATGGAATATTCTTAAAAATAGTTGACTGATTCAGCAATAATGGAACAAATCATTTGCAGCTTAGAAGTATTAAGTAACGTTTCTGTCAATAGTAAGAAAATAGAAATGATCTTGGTTACGTAGCCCCTCTGGGGTCACATGGTCGACAGAACTTGATGTGTAAATCCATGTGAATGGATTCATAATACGTGCAAAAGGATTTGTTAAAGGTAGGGTAGGTAATTCACTTCAGAAACACTTTTTGTTATATTCCATGGAATGCTCTTAACATCCCGATAGCAATGAATACATGAAATGCTTTGACAATAAATACATACAAAAATGTCATCTGTGGAAGCCGTGGCGCTGTAAAAAGCACGACCAATCATTTTAGCCGTCCCCGCTAAAATAACTGGATGGCCTACCTGCCTGTCAGCCTTCCATCTCGTGTACACATTGGTCATGTGCGCGTTTGTGTTTGTTGGAGGAAGGGGCAGATTATTTTCGGCTGCGTACTTTCAAATTCTAGCGTACTCGAGCTGGTTTCTCCACTCTTACCTACCCTACCATTAACTGTGCTCTCGGATTCACACAACCGTGTGAAAGCATTTGAACACTTTGCATACGGATATACAGATAATCATTAGGTTCTGTACTCTTTGTGGCATTTTATCTGCTGTTATGTCACTCTATAGCCATCTAAAGACAACTTGAATGGAGTCCGTGTTTAGTGAATAGTTACTTACATTGTGACCTTACTGTACTTTGTGGCATTGTATCTGCTGTATCACTCTAATATTATATCACAGTTGCGGGGGACTACTCATGAGTCTGTGTAACAGAATAGTGAGCTATTATTATAGTGACCTCCCTGTAGGTTGTAGATATACCTTTGAAACTTGCTACACTGCATGATCTGATAACTCCCTATAGGGATATTACAGTATTGTGTTCAATTGAAACCAATAAGTATGTCCCAAACTGGTTCATTTTATTAAGTTCATAAGAGACATAACAGCAGGTAAAATAACACAAGTGGTAAGATGAGATTCAGTATACAAGTCCCATTGGTGACACCATGTCTATTTTCATGGTTTTGTGTGGATCCGTCACAGTTTACAGCTATGTACACAAAAGATGATTCATTTTTTTAGCCAAATGTATACGTCAAGTATTTTCTGTTATCTGACCAAAGGAGGCCTCCTAACTGGACTAAAGTGGTTAAACAAAAAAAGCTTGCAGGAGGCCTAACATATGATTCATCAAAATGACTTAGCCTTGTGTATTAATTCAGAACTGTAGTGACATTCGGACACCAAGGTAACCTGCCTGAGTAAATGACTCCCGTATTGTGCCGCTTGTAATCAGACGGGGCTTGCAAAGCTTCGTTTAACCTGAATAAGGCTGACAGTCATTTCAAGGGCTAGACAATGTGGCTCCATTGTCCTTGTGTTACTTCTTTGTAGGTGATCCTTTATGAAATACATTGAGGAGATTCCTTTTCTCTGTTCTCTAATTCCTGTTTTATTTTTAACATATTGATGGTCTTATTGGAATTTGACCATTATTTATGGAGCTGATTGAACAATCTATGTCTGTTTGTGTCAGAAGTATTAACTCTCCTTCTACTGCTGACACTTTTTCCCACTCCTTCCTCAGAATCATAGCTTATATCCACCAGACAGCAGCGTGGAGGATATATTATGTCAACAAATATTTCCTCCCTTAAAACATCAAATTGTGTGAATGCATTTGTGCTTTCAATGCTACATGATTATAAGAGGAGCTTTTCTCTCTGAGTGAAGCGCACACGCACACAGAGATAATCTTTAGCTTACACATTTGTCTGGAAATAAAATCCCTCTCTGTTTGTTCTTGGACTTGACTGCAGCGTGTAGCCCCTACACTCTAAGCTGTTCATTCATTCTAAACATTTGCTCAGTGTGTCGGTTGCCGGCTTCAGCAGCAAAGGCGCACCTTGGTTTCACAGTTTGGTGCTAGAATGTTCTCTCTGTATGACTTCCGTTGTGGTTTGTGAAGTGAAGATGCAGAGAAGAGGGTGTGTACTTCTTAAAATTTGCAGTATAAGGCCTACGTGAACTTTTGTTGATACATAAAACATTAGCTTAAAGTGTTGGAGGTCAAAATGAGATCCACATGTATTCTGTTTAAAGCATATTATCCATGCTTTTCCTAATGAGTATTTGAGTGTAAATCCTTGAAAGAAAGGGTAATAGGACAATGCAGCCAATGTCAGATCTAAAGTCAATTTATTTTTCAAACAAAGTTGCATCTCCAAAGTAAATATATAAAATACTCTTTATCGTTTCATGTGGTGTTTCCAGTTTCCGAAAGAGAACAATACTTCATGACATCACAAATAAACCTCATCTTTCACAACTGAAAGGAAATTATCTTTCATTTCTCGTCTTATGTGCATTCTTTTTGTCAGTATGCTCTGTAATGATCTGTGTTTGAGATAACTTATCTGACGTACATCCAACACATCGCCTGCTATAACCGCAATATGTATTTTGACATATTGATCACTTCTCTTATAATGTTTTAACATTTCTATTAAGTAATGTTTTTATTGATTAATTGACTTCACGTTCATGGCATTCAGAATCTTGCACTACATTTTAAGTGCTTTCAGTATTTGTGTGTTTTTAGCTCCGTTACAATAAGTAAGAGGCCATTTACATTTTTTAAGATTAGGACTAAATTATTAAAATGCTTTTGAACTATAATAATTATTTTGATAACTAATAGTTTTTTGCTTGTTGATTATGAAAAACTAAGGATGTTGTAAACAGAACCACATTAAAACACTACATTTTATTTAACCTTTCCAGATCAGATGCACGTTCTTCTTCTAATGTGGACGTAAACAAATGACTTTATTATGTATCATTCTACTAAATTAGATCATTAATAAATAATATATGTACATATATTGGATAGTACACATTTAACGTAATATATTAAGCATAAGAAAATGTTTATTAGGTGCAAAACTTGTCATTTGTACACCAAATATAGACTGAGCTGATACACCAAGACCATTTGCCCTTTGAGGAAGCATATTACGCATATATGGCTGACGGAGCACTCATATTTTGATCTGGTCATATGAAATGTTAAACTAAATGTATTGTAAAGTAATAATTATGTTGTGTTTTCACAGGTGATGGCGTCCCAAAAGAGAACAGTCCCTTTATCAACAACACAGACATTGACAAAGGAAACAGCTACGATGGCACCAACATGGCTCTTTTTGAGGTAACCCCTTCTTCATCAGCTTGATATCGTCCTTGTACTACTTGTTTAACTCGAAATGTGGCAGTGTGATTTGTTCTAGCAAGAAGTTATAGGCCGAGAAGGACAAACCCAAACTGTGGGATAGACAATACAAATACTTCCCTTTTTCATTAACATTCACTGCCACAACTATTTCTGTATTTTGAATAAGAGTGTACCTTTGAAGCTCAAACTGTTCATTAATGCACAGTATGCTGAAACATCAGGGTAAGCTGTGATGAACTATATAAATACAGCAGGAGTTGAAAGTACCAATCATTTCTTAGCTCAGCAATTAGTGAATCAAAGACTTTATTTGCTTTAAAGGCGCATTCCTTTAAGAACATGCATTTATACTCTTTCCAGGTGCTTTGCTCTGACATTTGGCAAACGTTGACAGTCTGTGGTTACTGGCCCTGGTAAAGAATCAACTAGGCACTGCAGCTTCTGTTTCCCCGCTCCACATGAAGCTGATCCAGCTGTGCTATTCCAACATGCTCCGAACCGTTAAATCGATATTGCAGTTGTTGTCCTTTTAAACCTATGGCAATAAACCAATCGAATCCAAAGTAAAAAGTTCAAAAGACATTTTTAACAAACAAATCATTGTATAAGTTGTCATGGAGCATGGGCGTTTAATTATTTAATTATTTGAAAGAATTATCAGAATAAGAATACTTCGATTATCCTGGGGGAAGTTCGGTTTTTGTGACATTTGCTCCATTTTAGAATGGATCAAATAAAAGAAAAATATATATATTTATACAAAAGAGGAAGTTGAATTCAGAATGAGTAATGCAAAATAAAGTTAAAATAAATGTCCTGTATAAAATAAAAAAGAATACAAATATTTATACAAACATAAGAAGTTAGTCAAAATGTGCCTATTTTACTACAATATATACCACGTTTAATACAGTATATATCCTGTATTAGTACGTGATTAATGCTTAAATGCTTGTTTTTCGTGTATGTTGTATTATTATTATTATTATTATGAAGTGCTTAGTTTGTGTTCCTGCTGTTCATCATATTAAAAAAACATGTTCTCTATTGCAGGAGGAAATGGAGAGCAACCCCATGGTGTCATCTCTCCTCAATAAACTGGCGAACTACACCAACCTCACCCAGGGGGCCCAGGAGCACGAGGAGGCTGACGATGACGAGGGGCCCAAAAAGAAAGCTGTTAAGGTACAGCAGAGAGCCTCGTGTTATACCCTGTTTCTATCAAGCAGATTGCAGTTAGGTTCTGTATAGTTGGATATGAGCTTTTTCTCTTTTTGAATCTGCTGAACCATCATTACGTAACAGGGTCTTTGACCGATGAAATCCTGTTGTTTGTTTTATTCTTAAATCCATCTGGGATTATGCAAACTTGGTCAATTTGTTTTCTTCTTTATAGCATTTGAATATGTGCTCATCCTATACTCAGTCAGTACTTTGACTCTCAGTGTCTAACCATTGTAGATTTGGACACATTTATAGTTTAATGTATACTATATGCAAGTATATAATAAAGGTTTCTATAAAATATTGAAAGAGAGTTAGTACAAATTCATTCAGTAAGTTTGTATCGCTTCATGTTCACTTTTAGCACTGTATTACCAGTGACCAATTGAATCTATAGTTATGAAGCAGCAAGCTTCCTTTGAGGCAACATAGTCTCATTTAGAAGGCTTCTATTAAATAGCACAGTATTCTTTTTGTTCACGCAATATGACCTGTTGACCCTGTTGGTTGAGTCAGAAAGCAGCAGTAAAGTAGATATTTAAAAAATATATAAAATACCGCCCGCATTCCAGAAGCTCTGGCTTAATATTTATGAGTCAGACCAAGGAGCTCCTCAAGCAGCATTGAATGCTCATGCCATTTATTTATTTATTTTTTAAGCAAAATGAAAAGTAGCCACAGTGCTGCCATGAGGCACACAGAGGCTTGTTTAACCACAGCTTCAGTCCCAGGCCAGTTGCTCCATCTTGTCCCCTGCTTGGAAATAGAACCTCCCATTGGCTAACATCTTGCTATAGAATTAAGCTGACACCATTGTCGCTCCTCTTTGTCTGGACAAGTGGGACTGGTGCTGAACATTTGGAGATAGATGGCTCAAAAGGTAGCTAATTGTCAAGTTCCTTGATTTGAAAAATGTAATATATTCCTGTTGTCATGCTGTTGCGAAACCTTTTCTTTCGCAAAGGAATGCTTACTTTTGGGGTGGAAGTAATGAAGGATTTTTTACAATGTTCTCCCTGGTTACTGCACAGTATAGAGTGTTTCTTATAAAGCATGCCTGTGTCACTGAGATATTAGTCTAAATCAGATGTCAGCTCATATTCATCCGACATGTTATGGAGAACATCTTCATATTTCTTACTGTGGAAGCGTTTGCTTTGGATGAGAAACTCCTGTTACATTCACGGCAATCAAAGACCTTTTGCCTAAAACAATAGCTTGTGAATTTTTATGCATGGGAAAATAAAACTGAATCTTTACTACTGTCTCTATGTATGTATGTAGATTAGATGCAGTGTCAGAACCAGTTATCGACTTAAGTGATTGTGTTTTTCCTTTTAACCTGGTTTTTCATGCTTTGTTGCTTTTGGTGCAACTTTGAGAACAGACTTTTGTTAACTGATAAAAGTGTCAATAACTGAATGACTCACTATCTATGACGTGTGAACACAACTTTTTGTTCCCGTTTCACTTCCCCTTTAGGTATGACTTTATTCCTCCCTTAATCCTTCTTTGTCTTCTTCACCGCTCTGATTTTCTCTTGTATTAGTTTTTGCTGCTGAAAGTTGCAAACAATATAGCTAAAACTTCCAATTATTTCATTATTGATTAATTTGCCAATTATTCTTTATGTGAATTGATTCATCGTTTGTTCTATAAAATATTAAACATTTCCTGAAAAATGTCCTTATTAGTTTCTCATAGTCCACAAGGAAATATCTTTTTAGACATTGTTTTGTCAGGTCATAACCAAAAGATATTCAGTTTAATGTGATATTAAACAGGAAAAGCAGGAGATTTTAGTGGCTAAAAACAGCTATTTCTGTCATTTTTTCTGACTTATCTCTCGTCAACAATGCTGTAATTCTAACCTCAAGTTCCTCACCCCCCGATCACCACACACTCTTATATCTAAGCATTTTTCTTACACTTCAATATCTTTTTTGCTCTTCTATTTTTCCCATCCAGAGCCCTCAGATGGGGACCTTCATGGGGGTCTACCTCCCCTGCCTCCAGAATATTCTGGGGGTCATCCTGTTCCTCCGACTCACATGGATTGTGGGCACATCCGGCATCTTGGAGTCGCTAGCTAGTGTCGTCCTGTGCTGCTCTTGTGTAAGTCACAACCATCATGACCTACATGGCTTTCCACTGTACGTTATATACCATGGTAACTTTTCAAATGGAAATTAAGGACACTCTACTGATCAGTGTTTTTTTCCAGATAGATAAGTACAGTCTGACTCAGACTCTTGACGTAGAAACTATTTGTCCAATCAAGGTTTAAGTGTTTAAGCCATTAGAGTAAGGACAAGCAAAGTTATGTAAGAGCGCACTTAAGGTACACACACACAGATCTCTCTTTAACATTAGCACATTAGCACAGTCAATATGTGTGGAAGTGCTTAAGTGTTTCAGTGACACATGCTGCTTCGACTTCTAATGGCACACGGGTGCAAATGTTGAATCGACAGCAGTAAAGATTGACAGGCGAGTTGACTTAGTGGTTACTGATCCCTCCTACATTTAGCCTCTGTGGCTCTCAGTTTCCGATATACTCCTAGCTGCTAATGGTACCTGGCAGCTTGACGTGTAATCCTTTCTTATGCAAAGTGTCAGAAACATGGGGACATGCACACCCACACAGCAACACACAGCATTTGAGAAAATATGTCAGTTTAATGGTTGTTGACCAAACGTCAGATATGCTAAAGGAAAGAATCTAACCTGAAATGATTTGTATTGCCTGAAGGAAGAAATCAAAACCATGAATTCCAGACAGTTATTGTTTTTTTATTATTTTAAGAATGACCTACTGTAAATGTAATCAAATGCACTGTGTCTGTAATTCCAGCTTTTTTGTTGCTGTGAAAACTGTCTGAATGGGGACACCATTTCATTTATTACAATCTAGCTAAAGTGCATCAGAGGGTTTACCCTCCGCTGCGGTTACATAATAAGACAGCCGAGCTTAGTCCAACAGATTAATGTTCATTATCTCTGCTTAAACCACATCTGACTTCGCACTGATGGCTGCACATCAGCTACCTGTTTATAGGTCATGTTTTGTGGGCTCTCCACCCAACACCAGAAATGTGTCTTCAAAATTGAATCCACAGTTTATTTGATCAAATTAGACTAGGTAAGATTTACTCTTAGCACCGCAAAACAGTTTTAAAATCCTTCCTACTTTTCTATGAAAGCAATTGCAATTTGTGTTATTCGGCCTGTAGAACTTCAAATAAAGAGACACATACTTGTTTTGAAGTTCAAAACAAAGATGCTCAGTGTTTCAGAATGGCTCTTAAGAGAGCAGGCTCTGCAAATATTGAATTAACAAGGGCTAGGAATTTTGTTTTGGATTCTTGACGCCATGATCAAAATCAGAACGGACTCTCAATCAGTGCTGCTATTTTTCTGGGCGAAGTATTGGCAAAGTAAATGTGTGACTGGTCTGTAGGGACTGTATTGTTCACAATTTGTAGGAGACTAGTTGAATTACATCTTCAAATTATTGCAGTTACTTTACTATTAGTTGCATTTATTTCTTTTATACATACATTTTTACAATGCGGTATAAGACTAAATACCATTTTGGATTTTGGTAGTGGGATATTTATCTTAATTGCAATATTATTGAGTCATACAGAAGTCTTAGAATAAGACGGGCTGTTAGAAAGCACAAATGGAAATACACAGATCTTCACATAATGATGTTGTGGTCAGAAACGGTAAGCAGTTTGATGCTGTAAATGTTGCCTTCTTCTTAATGTGGGCCTGAGTGACACAAAAGCCACATTAATAAAGCAGTTTGGTGATGGGTGATTTGGTGCCTTATACTCTTTGTGATAAATTGACTACAATGATTTTTGATGTATGCAGTGGTTGGACCTTGTTTGGGTCGGGTTAGCTCTGCTTGAATTTCTTCTATGAGGCCCTTAAATTCCACAAATTCCTGTTAAATCCAGTAGTGGACATGACTAATGGGAATGATATGATCATATTTAAACAGTAATGCATTAGGGACTCCATCCCCTTTGATCTGTTTGACCAGTCAAGAGATGTGGTCGTTACTCAAAAAAAGTAATGTATTACTTATTACTTAAAAAAAAAAAGTAATATATTAATTTACTCTAACGCGTTACTTAACTCATTGCTTTACTCATTAGTTTACTCGTTACTTCACTCGTTACTTTACTCGTTACTTTACTCGTTACTTTACTCGCAGGGCCGCCCCTGCCTACAGCCAGATCACGCAGACTGCGGAGGATGCTTCATTTTGCGGAGGGAGCCTCATCTGAAGCGCAAATGCGGCGCACCTACAGTGTTACTCGTTACTTTACTCGACATCCTCACTCTGGATTCGGAACTCCTCCTTAACTATTAGCTTCACGTTAGCATGTTGTCTTTGCAGGTGCTTGTTGAGGTTTACGTTGTGTTTGCAGCAGTGGATACAAGCTTCTGGCCTGGACACAGCCTGCACCTCACCGTCGCATTCCTGTCCTTTCTTCGGACGAACTCAAAATAATGGTCATACCTCCACCCCTTGAAAGTTATCGCTGTTGACTCAGCCATGTTTATGCACTGCATGTGGACGCGCAAGTGTTACGTAAATATAAACCTGCGGCGGAAATCCCTCTTGTCTGTCAAAGGGAGAATCTAGTGATTCTGTATGTTAGTAGGCTAACTGTAGTGTGATTACTGATTTTATAAAAGTAACGAAGGAACACGTGTCGGGCCATGTTAGTAACTGTTGTGTGATTACTGAATTATAAAAGTGACGCGTTACATTACTCCGTTACCGACAAATAATAATATTACTTTTGTTACACCCAATTCTGGTCAAGACAAGTGAGAGTTTCAGTGGAAGTGGGAGATGAAGTGGTGAGCTAATTGGCTTTCCTCCAGTTTTTTAAACCTGACGCCTAGCACAAGGTTTATCTCGGTCCTGTCCTTGTCTCTCCTCTCTTTCATCTTCAAGCCCCTGCCCTATATTCTCAGCTTCACACGTTCCCCTCTCCTTCTGTCTTTCACACTTCAGGGCTCAACACGGCTTCCTCTTTTCTTTTCTTTTGCCTCTTATCCAGGGTGTCTGCGGGGTCTTAAAAAGTATTACAAGTTGATAAATCAATTTAGCGAAAATTAAGGCTATTCAAAAGTATTAAACGGCATTTTCCAAGGTATTAAGAAGGTTCACAGCAACGACAACATGAAACACCCTTTAATTTACTGAAACGACATGTCGGGAAACCCCCCAAGGCGGCCCCATGCATAGCGCGCCGTAAAATGCTGCTTATTATTTTAAGTTTCGTTGCCTTGCTCCGCTCTGTGGGGGGTGGGGGGGGGAACTAAACGACTACGGTAACGGGTCCCAAGGTGGATAGACCGGCATACGCAATGCTCTGGGGGTCCAACGGCTCCGTGTGTAAGCCCTATATGATCATTTTCTGATAACGATGAAATAGCCCGCCTCCCTCTCCCCACGTCTCCTGCTGCCGCTTGGCTGTCAGAAGAGGGGGAGGAAAAGAGAGGCAGTCACCGTTTATTAAATATTCTTAAATTATTATACAGAGAACAGAGTCGTTATCAATTTGTTTTAAAGCTCAATAAATAACAAAGAAGACCTCTGACCGGCACTTTTCTAATTTTGTACGGAAGATTTAAACTTTAACGGACATGTTGACCGGCGGAATTTTTTTTGGACGGAAACTGCCGCACGGTCCCCTCGTTCCTTGGAAGAGGTGGAGAGGTGGGTGTTTTTTATCTGCTGTTGGACTACCTGAGAGATACAGCAGGAGAACACGCCGTCCACCGCGGAGAATAAACAGAAGGGCAACCATGGCAACCATGCTCCGGGGTCTTCTTCGCTGCTTTTGGTGTATTTCGGGCGGCAGCAGCGCCACTTACAGGCCCGACATTTGTACTACATCGTTTCCAGCATTTCCAGCGGTCTAGTGTGAACGGACACGTTAATGAATCGAATGCGTGTGAGCGGAATACTTTTTTGCGCTTGCGTATGCGTTTTACCGTATGCGTCCTTGTGGGGCCGGGGTCTAAGCCAAACTATATCCGGTCACAGAGATCTGCTATTTTAAAGTAAAGTCAACACATATAGACCCTAAATATAGTCTATATTAAGAACGAGAAAAGTCTTAACATATATATCCTTTTTTGTAAACATATGACAAATGTGTGAGGGTGATGACGTCAGAGCATCGTCCTATGTGCCAGGGCTTAGCCCCGGACAGCCCCAGCCCAATTTAACCCCTAGATATGTGTGAGGGAGCTCCTATAGGGCATTACCCCGCTGAAGCTCACCAAAGTTTAACATATTTCATAGTTCAAAGTTTTGTCAATTGTTTTGTTTATTGTTCAAATACTGGTTTCTAATGGTTTCTGAGGAGTTTTACTGGAATGAAAGAGCACAGAGTACAGAAGCAACAAAGCAGCATATTGCATTAAACCTGACCTTCACAGAGAGGTTGAAGTTCATGTGGAAAGGAGGCTTCAGTAGTCTTTCTGCACTGTGTTTAGTTTTGCTATCTTACAATCAATATAGTAAATGTGAGGTAAAGTGTGTTGCCAATGTAACCGGTTAGAACTCAAAGTTGCGATGAGGTCTTAAAATGTATGGAAAGGGTCTTAAAAAAGGTCTTAAAAGGTATTACATTTGACTTCAGGATTCCTACATATACCCTGTTATCTTGCCTTCCCTGCCCTTCTCTCTGCTCTGTCCTTTCTCTCATCCGGAAGTAGGTTAGGTAACAGGCTGATTTTAGATATCGTCCGTCACAAGGTCTGGAATGATTTCATGGAAAAGCCCGTATCCATTGCCAATCTAAAAGTTTTACACTATAATCCCCTAAGAAGCACTTTAACAGGCTAAATGCTAGATGAAACCCTCAAAGTATCCTATTGTTGGGAAAATCCAGAAACTTCATGGAGTTCAAAAGAACTATTAGGTCGGCGTGGAAAACAAATCAAGGAGGTTTGTATTGAAAGTCATAGGGTATTAACAACATCACAAACTCCATTGCTACAATAAAACATTGAAAATGATCTATAAGCAACTACTAGCTTTAAAAATACATTGCAAAGTATTATTGTGTGTGTAAGGTCTTTAGATTTCAGGGATGTGTTCTGATGTTGTTGTTCTTTACTGTTTACTCTCCACAGACAATGCTGACAGCCATATCCATGAGTGCAATTGCTACTAATGGTGTTGTGCCAGGTAAGACGCTATGGTACTCAAACGTACACACATTTAAACAAGACATTTTGGTTTATTTCAGCATTCCCTTTTTATGTTTTTTGTTAATTATAATGATAACATGAAGTGAAATATAATTGCCTGATAGGCAGTTAGAGTGTTTCCTTTTGATTGGTTGCTGGCTAGGAATATAGTTTAATAAAGTTATTAATTGCAAATATCACATAGAATTTTGTTTAGGTGCCAGAGCTTGATCAAAAACCAATTGTCCTTGTTAACGTCAATCCATGGATGTATTGGAAAACCCATAACATCAATTTTTCCTGTTCTCATAAAACCATTTTCCTTCTTTTTCCCCCAGCTGGAGGATCCTACTATATGATTTCCAGATCTCTTGGCCCAGAGTTTGGTGGAGCTGTAGGTCTCTGCTTCTACCTGGGCACAACATTTGCTGGCTCCATGTACATCCTTGGTACTATAGAGATTCTTTTAGTGAGTAAACACTATGCGGATATCCTCTAATGTTATCTCCAAGTCACTGTATATTCTCCACCTACGACTCTTACTCAGGTGAAAGGAGAAAACTTAGAGTGTAAACAATTGTTCCCCTTCTTTTTTCGCCTTCAGACCTACATTGTGCCTCAAGCAGCCATCTTTGTGGCTGAGAAAAAGGAGGACGAGGTGAATGCCCTGCTGAATAACATGCGTGTTTACGGCACGTGCTGCCTAGCTCTGATGTCATTGGTCGTCTTTGTAGGGGTGAAATATGTCAACAAGCTCGCTCTGGTCTTCCTGGCCTGCGTCATTCTCTCCATCCTCTCCATATATGCTGGAGTCATCAAGACCATCTTTGAGCCACCAGACTTTCCGTGAGTCCACACAATAAGTCATCTATTGAAAGATATGATGCTAAAATGTGGCTAATAAAGATGGTATTTCACTGTGGGCTGGAGTGGGATTTTGATCAGCTTCATAGGGTGTCAATTAAAAATCTCTATTTCTTTCACACAGTGTTTGCATGTTGGGAAATCGCACTCTGCAGAACACAAACTTTGACAGTTGTCTTAAGACGGAATTCGTAAACAACATGACGGTCACTACCAAACTGTGGGGGCTGTTTTGTGATGGACGTAATCTCAATGCCACCTGCAACGAGTATTTTGTCAACAACAATGTGACCCTGGTGCAGGGTATCCCCGGACTGAAGAGCGGCGTCATTTCAGGTAGGAACACAGTGATTCAAACTTACTTGTATACTAGTCCGAATTATCCAGAATACATTTTGTATTGTCAAATCTCATCCACAAATCAAACAAAACAAGCTCAATTGCTCTTTATAATGATCCTAAATGGAAAAAAAGATCAATGGAGATGCAGATCGTGTTTGTTGCACTTACAAAGGCTTAATACCAACACTTCAACAGGATTCTACACCGTCTTGGAATGCAAAGTTTTATTGATGAAAGTGCAAACTCAGGACATTCCTCATGTTATGTAACTGCTGGCCTTACTTAGCCTTTAGTGAAAATGCATTCCTGTCACATTTCTTCTGAAGCATCTGGGGCACGCATGTGCTCCGCTTTTTACCATCTCTATTTGATTTGTTTCTCTAAATTATACTTCCTCCCCTTCTGAGTCGAATACATTTAACATTTTGTCCATTTAGAAGTCTGCACCTCTACTTTTACCAAGTTTGCCTTTTACTTTGGCTTTAACTACCACTTAGCAGCCGCCATTTATTTTTGGATCACTTCTAAATCTATGGACACTGATCCATGCTGGAAGTATTTCATTATATGATATTTCTGCTATAGTTATAATGACAGGTTAGATTCCGCTCTATTCCTCTGGTTAGGTCAAATTGTTTTATGACCACACTGTTTCGCTGCATTAAGGCTTAAATGGTACAAAAATATTATGCTTTATTTTTAAACCCACTTAACTCCTGCTTCATGTCAGTCAAGATTCCTTTATTAAATCAGGTCCAATAAACTGATTGGAACTCTTAAAAAAATGGTCAGTGTTCTCAGGCATTGGCTAATACTTCCGTTTCTGTCTCTCTTGTAGAAAACATGTGGTCAACATATGGCCCTCTGGGTATGTTGGTGGAAAACAAGGAGTTGTCATCTCTTGAGGCGACTGACAATTCCCAGGACGTCTACTTGCCCTATGTGTTCAACGACATCAGCACCTTCTTCACACTGCTGGTTGGCATCTACTTCCCATCTGTCACTGGTAAGAATATGACATCAAAACAATGGTCCAAATTGCAGATCTTTTTTCAAAAATATCTAATGTTTGATTCGCTGTTATGACCCCCCCTGTCAGGTATTATGGCTGGGTCAAATCGGTCAGGTGACCTGCGGGATGCCCAGAAGTCCATCCCCATTGGGACCATCCTGGCTATCGCTACCACCTCCTTCATCTGTATCCTTAAAGCTATTGTAAAAGTATTGTCACATGTCTAAAACTGAAGGTTTTAAAAGGTTTTCTTAGATTAATCAGTTGGGCGGCTTAAGTGCTAAGTATGAAGCTTGTAAACCACACCTCATGTGGCCAGATAACACTGCAATCTAATCTAATTGGCTGTAGTGCCATTAAAACAAGAATCAAATCTGTCAAAACAAAAGACAAGGAAATCACTCAGATTTTGGAAAATGTGTGTTTTAAAGCTTTACAGCAAAGTGAAAAGCCAAAACTTGTCTATAGATATAATTTATTGTCCTGAACAGTGCTTTCCAGACGTCACCTGTGTGGTTCTCTTTGGTGCCAGCATTGAGGGAGTTCTGCTTCGGGACAAGTAAGAGCTAAACACAGAGCAAATACTGTACTGTAAAAACTGTAAACACCAAATTATTTGGAATAAAAACAGTTTGCATGTTATTTAATTTGGGTTTAGCTCCAACTCTTTTAGTATCCCCTCTTGAGTTCAGGTCTGTTTATCAAATATTATTAATACAAATTCATTTGTATCGCTTATTAAACCCATTTTGACCACTTGAAGAGTGGACAATTACTAAATTGTATTAATAACTTACATGAATGCGCACACTTTACGTAAGTAGTATACACTTATGTTGGGTCTTATTAATTCACAGTAGAAAATACAGGAATATCAGCTAATATTTGAAATACTGTCAGAAAAAAACTTGTTAGCAGTTAATAATATGCTTTTTTTTTGCATTGCAGATTTGGTGACTCGGTGAAAAGGAACCTTGTTATAGGCACACTATCATGGCCCTCGCCGTGGGTGATTGTGATTGGCTCGTTCTTCTCCTGCTGTGGGGCGGGGCTACAGAGTTTGACTGGCGCCCCACGCCTGCTGCAGGCCATCGCACGAGATGGCATCGTACCATTCCTGCAGGTTAGAAACACACCGCCAACACAAACACAGGGGAAGCAGTCTTCATCCTCACGCGCTTATATTATTATTCTCTTTCTCTGTGTATCAGGTGTTCGGTCACGGGAAAGCTAATGGAGAACCCACCTGGGCTCTGGTGCTGACTGCTGGGATCTGTGAGATCGGGATCCTCATCGCCTCCCTGGACGCCGTGGCTCCTATTCTCTCCATGTCAGTTTCTGTTTGCGTAGTAATATTACAGGCTCTATTTCCATTAAATCTCATCACCAGATAAAGTCTTTGATACCTCTAGAGTTTAACTTCCTACAGTAAAGCCACTCACAATTGGTCTTAAAGTAGAGATTTAAATGATAATTAAGTAGTGTTTTGGGGCTTATTGTCTTCTTTTCACAGGTTTTTCCTCATGTGCTACTTGTTTGTCAACCTGGCCTGTGCACTTCAGACCCTGCTGCGGACCCCTAACTGGAGACCACGCTTCCAATACTACCACTGGTGCGTGATAATGAATATTTAAATCTTGCGTGTAAATAGTCCCTGCATTTTCTATCTAAATGTATTTTTTCGCAGTAAGTCTATAAGGTTAGCTGAGGTTTTAATAACACTGCAGTTCTAACATTTGTTATTTAACCTGTCAGGGACCTAGTGTTGAGAAAGAGGCTTTTTTATGAAAATGTTAGGAAACACGCCAAGAATCACACTTAAACACAACCACAAAAAAACATGTTTCATTGTGGTTTGGGCGATGTAGCCTTCAGTTCAATACAGGACAGTACTAAGCTGTCCACTCTGAAGTGGTTTCATTTTGTTAGAATATTATCATGAATGTGCAGAAACCTGAGAAACAGTTGTTCTGTAAACGGATGCGTATGTATTTACGTACACTTTATTAAACTGTGTGTTTCCTCCTACAGGGCTCTTTCCTTCCTGGGAATGAGCTTGTGTCTTGCTCTCATGTTCATCTGTTCCTGGTATTATGCTATCGTGGCCATGGCTATCGCTTCCTGCATTTACAAATATATTGAATACAGAGGGTAAGAGGACTTTGAATGTGATCATTTATTTCATAGATCTAAAGTAAATCAATGGCAAGGAAACGCTCAAATATGAAAGAAATTTGGCTGTAAAACGGCTTACAGAAAATGAACTGATTTTAAAAGAAAAAAATACATGTATACAAAATTGATACATGACATATAGAATATATCATGCTTTTAA
Organism: Notothenia rossii; assembly: GCF_949606895.1. Lineage (NCBI taxonomy): Eukaryota > Metazoa > Chordata > Actinopteri > Perciformes > Nototheniidae > Notothenia > Notothenia rossii. Next base: position 10,206,046 of record NC_136911.1, on the reverse strand, counting down.
GTTACTTGTATGTGACATCTTGGCATTTATTGTTATACCTAAAAAGGTCATCTTTAACTAGCAAGAAATACATATTTAATGCATAATTTAAGGAGGGGGGCAGGTAATGAAGGCTCCAGAAAGCAAAGCCTTCCCTAAATTATTGATCCCTGTACTTTTATTGTACCTATTGTTCACACCAACGTTCCCTTAATGTCTTATATTCAAGCTACTTCTTTGATTTATTATGTCCAGCAACTAAATATCCGCTACTAGTATAAGGCTATGTTTTATAGTAAAAAAATACATTTGTTAATCTGATAACTCATAAGAACGTAGCTCTATCGGAGGGCTAACTATTCATTTAGAATTCTGTCAGAATGAGCAGAGGGAGGCTCACTACCAACGCCTTCGACAGCTCACCCTGAGCTTCTGTGTGGCGCGCTGTTACTAAAACAAACAGCCGTGGTTCAGGAAAAACACTTTGCCTGACAATCTGCATCTGTACTGTCAGTTAGTGCCTTAATCTCAAAGTATAGTAAACTAATTATGTCATGTGCTAAGTCCCTTGAGCTACACCCAGCAGGATCTACTGTATGAGCAGGATGTGTAATTCTTTGCGCAGTAACGATTAGTTTCTCTGCATTACCATCCTTTTAGCTCACTGCAATAGTATTTAGTAACTCCACAGATACTTACTGTGGTGATCTGATTTAGTTTGTGGTTATTCGTTCATGATTGTTGTCAAGGCATTTGATTTGTTCATTCTAAATCCATGCAATTGTGTTGTGTTGGTTTTGTACTATAATGCTAAACAAATAGAAATATGCATTTCAAATATGTAACCGTTGCTGTTATATTATATTTTATTTTTGTTGGCATAAAAAAGTGTATTTGCTCTTTTCTCAGCCATTAAGGACAATGGCAGTTACTTTATGGCCTGCATTGCTTAACAAAAAAAGATTAACATTGGGATTATTTTCTTCTTACTGATATGTTACGACACTGTTGTTGAATTGTTCCGTCTCAAAATGTGGCTTCTTGTTTTATGTGTGTTACTTACACATGTTCAATCCTTTGTTGAATGCAGGGCAGAGAAGGAGTGGGGAGACGGTATCCGGGGCCTGTCTCTGAACGCAGCACGCTACGCCCTCATTCGCCTTGAGGAGGCTCCCCCACACACCAAGAACTGGAGGTACACTGCACTGCTCCTGTGTTTCATATCGATGAGGTCACAGCTAACACAAGGCCACCTGATACTGTTGGACCAGATGCGAGAGAGACAGGAATAGACACAGAGGTTGAATTTGATTAATCTGTAGGTCCTTTCCCTAATCTGACGACAAAGATTGATGAGCCTTCAAAACTGTACAGAGACAAACACTGGCTGACCTTGCAGACTGCCTGTCCAAAAGTTTCATTTAAATTCTTGGCATGTTCAGTGTGGAAACTCTTCTGAGGGATTTGATGTTTCCAACTGTACAGATGGTTCCAATTAAATGTAAATATAAACTGCCTGCTTTCTTGTGCCAAACAAATGTGCAACTGTAAGGTTTCCTTTCATTTGCATTTGTTCCGGGCACAAACTCAATGTATTACAATTATTTACAAAACATGTCTCTGTAAACACACCATACCCGAAAAGGAGCAGGGAGAAGAAAATAATCTAATATTACATGCCCCTTTCTCAAAAAAATAAATACATAGAAATAGATGATCTGTCCTTCATATTTTCCTCTTCACAGCCAATCATTGCAGTATCGTAGGAAAATAAGAGAAACACAAAAACTTACAAAAAATACTTAATTCAAAGTTGACATTTTAAGGGAAAGAAACAAAACAAAAACGACAACACCACAGCACCACATGAACAAAAAAAAAACCCTCCTCTGAGTCCTACTGGAGTAGAAGAGTTCTCTAAATAAATAATGTGCTTTCATAGTGGTGTTACTTTCCAGGGAAATTGTATTAGACTATGATGGGCCTTCAAAATGTTAGCCGATGAAGAGTCCATTCGTTTTCATTTGTAAAGAGATTAGTTGCTGTTTAAAAAACCTTCTTAAATGTGATGATCAAGCAATGAAACCTGTCCCCCCTTTCTTTTCTCTCTTGATGTATCCAGGCCTCAGGTGCTGGTGCTCCTGAATGTTGACTCAGATCAAGGTGTCAAGCACCCCCGTCTGCTGTCCCTCACCACTCAGCTGAAGGCAGGGAAAGGCCTTACGATAGTGGGAAATGTTTTAGAGGGAACCTATCTCACCAAAGACGCAGAGTCCAAAAAGGCGGAGCTGGTAGGTTTGAAATGCGTACAGCAGCATGCAGTCTATGATGGGGCACAATCTCACATGCAAAACAATGTACTCCTCATATATCTCTTTTTTTAGTCAGATTACAGAAAGCTGCTGTTAAAACAACAAAACTAATCTATTGTCTGCCCATCCGTTAAGCATTACTGTCGAACTCAACAGCTTCAGGAAATCTGGTGCGTCAGTCAGGATTTACAGTTGGGTAGCATTTGACAGCCAAACTGCAGGAAACTCTGCCATCTACTGGCAAAATTGAGTACATCATTTGATTTATTATTTTGCAACCTGATTTGACCCTGTCTTTAAAAGCATTTTTAATCCATGGATTACTTTTTCTACAAAAGCAATCCCGCACAATCTGAATTCCAGATTACACAGTACTGTATCCATGGGCATTGTTTAGACCCATGAGCCCTGAATACGTGCTCAAGGGTTATTTTGAGGTAGTGGTAATAATAAACTTGGAATCTTTCCCCATGAGTACACACATAGTCATTGCTCTACATTATCCACCTCCTTCATACTATACGTTTGCTGTTATTCTCTGTGCAGAACATCAAGTCTGCCATGTTAGCAGAGAGAACAAAAGGATTCTGCCATGTGGTGGTGTCTTCAAACCTCAGAGATGGGGTCTCACACCTCATCCAGTCGGCGGGGCTGGGGGGCATGAAGCACAACACCATCCTGATGGCCTGGCCTGGCACCTGGAGGCAGTCCAATGACCCACAGTCCTGGAAGAACTTCATAGGTACCAAGCGGCAGACCGTTTAAAAATATATTGAAAACATATATTGATGTAGAAATGCACGATCAGATTAATATTTGGACTACTTACTGTGTTTATTGCGTGTTTTGCCTCAAAATACGAGTGTTTGTGTAAAAGATTCGGTATCCATAACTGTACAAAAGCATACCAAATGAAAAATAACACAATATTATGATTGCCCTTTTTTTAACATTAAGCATGGAGGCGTGTGGCACAGTGGGTTAGTGCACTGGTGTTCAGATCAGGGGGTCACAGGTTCAAATCCCACTGCAGTCAGCATGTCGTTGTGTCCCTGGGCAAGACACTTGACCCAAAATTGCTCCTGTGGGGATTGCCCACAGTATTGAGTGTGTAAGTCGCTTTGGATAAAAGCGTCTTAACAAGTAACATGTAATGTAATACCGTAATCAACCAGATTTTGGTTTTGTGGGCGTCCCTTTTTAAAAAGACGATCAGGTGAATTAAACACCAAAGTCACCATTGATGGTAGCTTTGCCAAGATGGAGAGTCATAACAATAAAGTACACTAGAGCCATACCATGCAGTGCAAAAGAGACAAAAGACACTCTCTTCCTTTACCAATCCAGAGACGGTGCGGGAGTCCACGGCAACCCAGCATGCCTTGCTTGTGGCTAAGAATGTGGACAGTTTCCCCACCAACCAGGACCGCTTAGGGGAGGGCACCATCGACGTGTGGTGGGTGGTTCATGATGGAGGCCTGCTGATGCTGCTGCCCTTCCTGCTGCGACAGCACAAGGTTGGTGTGTTTGTTTATCTCTAAGACCTCTTTAACCCCGACAAATTATCTTTCCTCTCCTATTATCCATACCCAGAATCCCCGTTTCATTCCCAACTACCTATCTGCCTATCCTAGAACTCTCCCTCTTTGACACTGTTGTTTTCTTCCATATTCACGGAATCCTCCCCTCCTCTAGGTGTGGAGGAAATGTAAGATGCGCATCTTCACCGTGGCCCAGATGGATGACAACAGCATCCAAATGAAGAAAGATCTCCAGATGTTCCTCTACCACCTGCGACTGGACGCTGAAGTAGAAGTGGTGGAAATGGTGAGGCTTTGATTCATAGAATAGCATTACAGCCTCTAATGGTGATGATGCATTACTGGCTCAATCAGTTCGGTTTTACACCACTGAACTCTATCAAAGCTTTATAGTGGTGAGAGTGGAGCAGTTATGAGTCCTAAAACCCGGAAAAGACTTAACATTTACCACTTCCGGTTCTATCTCATCTCAAAGTCAATTGTTTTTCAGGGTGTTTGTTGTCAGAAGCGTGCAAAAGAGTATTTGCTATTAAGGGACTAAATCAGACCACTAAACGTCATCACGTTAGGACAAGCCTGTCGTTAGCTTAGCGGTGGTGACGCAAAACCAATTGACTTGAATACATTTACAATTACAAAATCAGAAAGTGGTCTCAATATCCGGTAGGGATGTAACGATACCAACAACTCACGGTATGATAATATTGCGATAACATGTCCACGGTATGGTATTTATCGCGATATTGAATAATAAAGAAAAAAAAATGTAAATGTTTTTTTTTTTTATTTAAAAATTTTTTACTTGGAAAAATGTTCTTTATTAAATAATAAATCTGATTTGTACAGCACCTTAGTCGGATAGCAGTATTTTAAAGTGTCAAAGACAAAGTGACAGTAACAGACTGGAACAAGAAAACAAGTGTTTTTGTACCTACTAGTACTACCAAACAAAGTAGGCATTTCCTTTGTGACACTGCACCTCACAAATAAACAAGGACATTTAATAATCAGACCCCGCAATAAAATAAATCAAGTTTCACTTTAGTTTTTCAAGTAACTCAACTCAAACTCACTAAGTCACTCATTCAGCATCATCAGACAGGTTTTTAGGAATATGAGCATGTCCACATTTCCAGGTAGAAGCTGGGATGTTTGGGCGTTTACAATATCCCTTGCTGTGGAAAAAACTCTCTCACTTGGTACTGATGTTGCTGGGACAGCAGTGGTCGCGTTAACCGAATATTTTTTTTAACAATGACGGAAAAATCTGAAAGCAGTCTATTATTTTGACAGATTACAACACACTCGGAACAGCGCCAAAGTTTCCCCGCAGCGAGGCTCTGGTGTTATGCCGTGTTATGCATGCCCTCCAAAAGGAAATGGTATAGTTTCCAAACCGTACTTTGCCGTACAGATCATTGAAATGTCTGGGAGTTTTTGCTCTACGCTGTGCGCGCTCCCGCGAGGTGCATGCATATCTCGGTGGGCATGCATAACACGGCATAACACCCCCCCCCCCCCGGGTGGCGAGTTCAGATCCGACGGGTAATAATGGATTATGACGGATATTTTACGATCCTGTCTGTCAAAATGACGGACAGCGAAAAAGTCTAACGCCACCTCAGTGGGACAGAGAGATATGCTTGGGACATGGGTGACCTCAGTGGGTCAAACTGTGCATCGTCTCTCCATCTCTTCTAAAACAATACCGTTTTTGCCAAGAAGGTGAGGCTTATTGACAGGGCGAGATATAAATATACTGTTGGTACTTGTCAATGTCTCTAGGTATATATGTAGCCCTGTAAATACGATGTCCTTTTGTGTTATCTGTTGTTTTATGTTCATTTTGTAACCTACTTGCTGCCATGTTGGACAGGTCTCTCTTGAAAAAGAGATTGATGATCTCAATGGGACCACCTGGTTAAATAAAGGTTTACGAAGGTATTAGGACGTTTATTTATTGCGATACCGCGATATTGGGTATATCGTTACATCCCTAATATCCGGAGATTGTCCTGTTTAACAAAACATGATAAGTATCATAAACGTGTGTTGGCTACACATTTTATTTCCTGCAATATTCCTTTGTCCACTGGGAAAATCTTAATTCTTTTTGTCAAGGGACCCCCTGTGATGCTGACTACTGGGTCGACCTACAAAAATACATCATCACTTTCTTAACTTATCAGCCACACGTTTAGTTGCTGCTGCATGAAATAGATTATTTGAGTTTTAGTTCTAGAGCTCTTAAGTCTGTCTATTGTGTACTCTTAACGGTCCATACATAAAGAGTAGATAAAGAGTTGGTGTTTTCTGTCCTCTTCCTGTTCAGCATGATAACGACATCTCAGCCTTCACCTATGAGAAGACTCTAGTGATGGAGCAGAGGTCTCAGATGCTGAAGCAGATGCAACTCTCCAGGACTGAAAGGGAGAGGGAGGTAAAGTAAACTGCACCAACACAACCCTGCTCTCAGAGTCACTTTGTCTCTGGGACTGTTTCTAAGATTTTATAATAATACAATTGTCCCATGAATTATCAAGAAGATAGTATTTGTTGTCTCTGAACGTTGTTAGTGTTATCATTACAAACCAGCGAAATAGCTATTTTATCATACAGGTCAGATATACAGAATGAGAAACAAGCCATTTAGTTTATCACCCCCAATAATGATAGTTACGGCTGTAACTACGGTTCTATGAGTCCCGGATGACCGCCAGAGGCGGTGCTTTTAGCACTGGATATGTCCATCGCGCGCATGCGCAGCTCGAGTACCAATAACAACAAAGTCACCTGTGACCCACGTGACACCGGCTATATCCCAGAATCTTCTCGCAAGCACACTCGCAAGCACACTCGCAAGCACACAAGAATTCTGAGTGACAGGAAACTCTGGCGGTCATCCGGGACTCATAGAACCGTAGTTACAGCCGTAACTATCGTTCTATTTCGTCCCTACTGACCGCCAGAGGCGGTGCTTTTAGCACTGGATGACTTACACCAACAATGTCATGAAGAATCCAAGCCCTTGCTCACCACTGGAAGCAGTGGGGCTCGGCAAAAGGACCACGCCCAAAGAATGGGGAGTGGCGACATTGACCTGATGACAACTGGAGAATGTGCCAGAAGACGCCCACGACGCCGCGGCGCAGATGGTCTCCAGGGGCACCACCCTCAGGGCAGCCCAAGATGTTGAGATGCTCCTTGTAGAGTGGCATCTCAGCCCGATGGCAGAGGGCGGCCACTGGCCCCGTAAGCCTGTGAGATGGTATCGACAACCCAGTGGGGCAGCCACTGGTTAGAGGGCATAACCTCCTTTAGTGCCTCCAGGGCAAAATCAAGAGTTGCTCCCACTGCCGTATACAGGCAGTAGCCTTGATATACGCCCTTTGGGCCCCCCCAGGGCACAGCAACTTCGACGTGCCGTACTCCTGAATGTCAAGCGTGCCAGCTGGGCAGGCTGATTTAAGTGGGTTTGTGGAAGGACCTCGGGCAGGAATGCCACATTTGCCCAAAGGGCAACGCCTGAGAGTCCCACCTCGGGCATGTATCGTTTATGGAGAGGACATGCAACTCCCCGACTCGCTTCCCTGAGGCTATGGCAAGCAGAAATGCTGCCTTCGTGGGCAGCCACCTAAGCCCCACCTGGGCCAGGGGCTCGAAGGGAGGAGATGATAGGGCATCCGGCAGGAGGGGCAGGTCCCAAGCCGGAGCCCTCGGGGTGCTAGGGGAACACTGCCGTAAAGCCCCTCTCATAAAGAGGGACACCGACCTGTGGCACCCCGCCGTGGCGCGGTCGAACCGAACATGTCGGGCAGAAAAGTCAGCCACATAAATTCAGAGTGGAGTGAGAACGTCCACTATCTAGAAGGGACTGTTGTCTAAGCAACAACATACATGCTGTCCCCAAGGAACACGCACATTCTTGCCCCCCAGTTGGGGTAGAAAGTGCGTGAGTGCAAACTGCACAGCCCGAAGCTCTAGCACGTTGACCTGGCGTGCACCCTCCAGGGCAGACCGCCGACCCTGAACATCCCTGCCCTGCCGCACTGCACCCCACCCTGAGAGACATGCAACTATGGTGATGGTCTCCTGGCGGGATGGGATGGCACCCATGGGCACGCCCATCAGGAGATAGGCCCTGCCCCTCCAGCGTGACAGAGAGTGGAGGCAATGCTGCGACACCCTGACTTCCCTGTGCCTGTGCCACTTGGCGTCCAAGTAAAGGCTGTTCAGCCACATCTGCATGGGGCGCAACGACAGCGGGCCTAAGGTCCCAGCGGCCGAGGCAGCCGCCAGTCTGCCCAAGGGCCGGAGGAACTGAATATATGTCAATTAGACCCAGCCAAAGGCTAGGAGCCGGAGCTGCGGTCCGTACCCCTGGGTTAAGGTGAAAACCACCCAAGGGCCGGAAGTACAGACCGCCCAGTAACTGAGCTGCTGCTGGGAAAGCAGCCGACGACCGCCCCCGGGATTTCAGGGCCCAGCCCCCCGGCCCCTGGAGCCCCTTGGGGGGCGCCGGTAAGGCTCTGTGGCATGAGGCCGCCTGGAAGGCGGGCGACCTGGGGCACGAAAGTCATTGGGAGGCGGTTGAGTTGGCCGCTAACACCTCTGCAGACCACCCCTGTAATCCGGCGGCTGAGTGCGGCTGCTTGAGCGGCCCCTGGGCCTGCTGGGAGTGGGCACAGGTCTGCGAAGACCCGAGAGCTGCTGCCTGGTCTGCCTAGCTTGGGCAGCACACTCCAGTGCCTCCAGGGCAGCGGACCCAAACAACTCCCCTGGCTCGACTGGTACGCTACGGAGGACTCTCCTACATGCCTCCGTTAGTGGTGACTGGGTCAGCCAAACCTGGCGACGAGTCTGTACCAGCGACAATGTGTCCTCATACAGAGGTGTGTCAACCGAAGGAGGTGCGTCAGCCGAAGGAGGTGCGCCAACCGAAGGAGGTGCGCCAACCGAAGGAGGTGCGCCAACCGAAGGAGGGGCGTCATCCGAAGGGGGGGGGGGGTCAGGCGGCCCGCTAGCAGCCCGCTAGCAGCCCCTACACCGGGCCCAGGCTGAAGGGCTAAGAGGCGACTTCATCATGCCCCTACCGGCAGCTAGCCGATCCACTTTAGAGGACAGCCTGTTTCTAGTCCTTCTATTGGGGGGAGCACCCATAGCCATCGCTCCCTCAAGTCGCCGGGAACGGCCGAATTGATCTGGAGGAGGATGTGACAAGGAGAGGTGTCTGTTGGCTGCTGCCAGACGTTCCACCTCAGTTATTCTAGCCACTCTGAGCGCCCGAGGCATGCAGCTACAGCTCATGCAGGCGTTTACCGCGAGAACCTCCCTCAGATGCTCGAATTTCGTCCCCACTGACCGCCAGAGGCGGCCGAGGCAGGAGGGGCAGCGGTCGTGGCCCTCCTCGGGCTCAAGAGAAGCCATACAGGCGCTACATGAATGAGCCATTCTGTAGGTAGCCAGATGCAGCGTAGCCGGGAGCGGGTGCGGCAACACAGCCTTCACCAGCTACCTGCTTAACGGAAAAACAAGGCAGTTCCGCGTCTACCAGGAGCGGGGGCGAGAACACTGCCTTCACTGGTTGAGTTAGAGACGAATGCCAGATGCAGCGTAACCGGGAGCAGGTGCGGGAACACAGCCATCAGCAGCTACCTGCTGAACGGGAAGAGTAGAGCGGTGCTGCTACTCGCCGAACAGAAAAAGGGATGTAGCTACATCCGCATTACCGGCAGAGGGAGCGGGAGCAAGAGCACTGCCTTCACCTAGCTGGGTAAAACAAAGAAGCTTAACAGTACACGCAAGACGTTAGCCGAGCGGCTGCTGCTAACGATCAAGTGAGATCAAGTCAAATAACACATGTTTAAGACCAGATAACTAGCTTCTAAAGAAGAGAACAGCACTGAGCCGTAGTTACAGCAGTAACCATGGCCAGTGTTCACACGGCATATAACCGTAGTTACAGTAGTAACTATGGCCAGTACTTACACGGCTTAGAACCGTAGTTACAGTCGTAACTATGGCCAGAACTTACACAGCATAGAGCCGTAGTTACAGTAGTAACTCTGGACAGTACTTGCACGGCTTGGAACCGTAGTTACAGTAGTAACTATGGTCAGTACTTACATGGCTTAGAACCGTAGTTACATTAGTAACTATGGCCAGTACTTACACAGCATAGAGTCGTAGTTACGGTATTGACTATGGCCAGTACTTGCACGGCTTGGAACCGTAGTTACAGTAGTAACTATGGCCAGTACTTACAGCTTAGAACCGTAGTTACAGTAGTAACTATGGCCAGTACTTACACAGCATAGAGCCGTAGCTACGGTATTGACTATGGCCAGTATTTACACGGCTTGGAACCGTAGATACAGTAGTAACTATGGCTGGTACTTACGGCTTAGAACCTTAGTTACAGTAGTAACTATGGCCAGTACTTACACCACCTAGAGCCGTAGTTACGGTATTGACTATGGCCAGTACTTACGCGGCTTGGAACCGTAGTTACAATAGTAACTGTGACCGGTGCCTAAAAGTGTCAGCCAAACGGCTGCACACTAGATAATATAATATTGGGAGGATGAAATCCTCTTGAATGGCCATGCATGCAGAGCACAATGCACACACAGTGAAGATTGTTCTCTGCATATCGTCCTAGTGCTAGGAGTCTAGTACTAGGAGCAGTAAATATAACGATATAGCGCTACTGCAACCATACCATGCGTTTACCGGGAGCGGGAGCGAGAGCACTGCCCTCACCGGCTGAGTTAAATAATGAAGCTTAACAGTACATGCACGGTGTTAGCCAAGCGGCTGCTGCTAACAATCAAGCAACCAAGTCAGAACACAATGTTAAGTCCAGATAATTAGCTTCTAAGAAAGAGAACAGCCCGCATAGAACCGTAGGCCATGGTTACAGTAGTAACCGCACATGCAGAGCGCATGTTCTCTGCATATCATCCTAGTGCTAGGAGTCTAGTACTAGGAGCAGTAATACAACAATATAGCGCTACTGCAATCAAACCCTAGGTTACCGGGAGCGGGAGCACTGCCCTCACCGGCTGAATTAAATAATTAAGCTTAACAGCAAGGTGTTAGCCAAGCAGCTGCTGCTAACAAACAAGCGACCAAGTCAGAACACAAGTGTTAAGACCAGATAATTAGCTTCTATGAAATAGAAAGTACTTACCTTACTCTCTGCATCTAAATGAAAAACGGGTTTAAAATATGACACTCTGGGCTTTCCATACTAAATTGACTGAGGAACGCAGCCAACGCCGGGACTCAAATGCTAATGATAGCTCCGGCACAACGCCACAAGCAGAACTTTCAAAAGGGCAACTTTATGGGAGAGGAAGCGGGAACACTGTCGTCACCAGAAAATCTAAGCCAAACAAAAAATAAGACGGCAATCAGGACAACTTGGCTGGGAGAGGGTGCAGGGACACAGCCATCACCAGCAACAAGCTGACACAAACCTGTCTGTCGAGGCTCTGCACAGCGCACAGCCAGCCACAGCTCCTGGAGGACGCGTTAACGACCCGTAGCTCCGACTGTCAGTCGCGAAGCTGCACGCTGCCAGCTGCTTGCAGAGAAATCCCTCAGATCAAACGTTCAAACCTGAACGCTGTTGCTACAAAAATGTAGCCACGGTACTCTCGTGCAGCGAGAAGATGAAAGGAACAGATCCTCTGACGACACCGGCTGATATAGCCGGTGTCACGTGGGTCACAGGTGACTTTGTTGTTAGTGGTATTCGAGCTGCGCATGCGTGCGATGGACATATCCAGTGCTAAAAGCAGGTCAGTAGGGACGAAATAGAACTACAGTTACACCCAAACAGTGTTTTAGTCAATCTGGCCTATTGCTGCGTTATGACAATTGGCCCCTTTCCTTGTTCACCTGCCATCCCCCCCGCTGGGTCACGCCACACCACTCAGATTCAGAGTATCACGGACGAATCGCGTAACTCGATCCGGAGGAAGAACCAGAGCACCTCTGAGGGCACAAACCTCAGCCGGCAATCCTCAACAGTGGAGGACAATCAGGAGGACGAGGTAGCAGATGTTGTCAACCCCAAATCCCTCACTGTTAGAGAAAGACCTGTCTTCACAAAGCTGGACCTTTGGCTGCAGTTTTCACATGTCTTTTGACTTTTTTTAAATACTTTAGTCATCATCATGGTTCCAAATCTGGACTTATATATTTTATAATACCTAACCAGTAACCTGCTGGCAGTCTGAAACCAGTTGCTCTAAATTGAAAACACCAATGTAAAGTGCTATTAGCCATTTTAGTAATGAGCCCAAAAAGAGAAGCTGTTTCATGATGACAGACAGCCTCTATCTTGTACTTTTAAAAATTGACCAACAAGTCCCAACTGTAGTGATACTAACTTACTGTAAAGTCACTGAGAGCTGCTTTGTGAACACTAGCCCATTGCACCTTGAAACTGCTGCCCGACATCCCATTAACTCAACAATCCTACCTTATCCATCTTCCCCAAAAGCATGTCAACGAAAGAGTGGACAGTATTGTCTCAGAAACCTAAAAACTGTTAGCTTTGGTGCATACTCAGATCTACTGATGCTCTGTTGTCTTTTGAGCTGGATGCTAACATTAGCATGCTAACAGAACATCCGTGAACACAGTTGAATTGTTACTGTTGTTTAAAGGCTACGATCCAATATATGCATTAGTTTTATTTTTCCCAGGAGTTATTTATCTTTATTCTGACCTGACAATACTCTACTCTCTATTTTATTGATCATGTTTTTAGTTCATCCCTGGTCATCTCCCACCCTCCTGCCACTTATACCTGAAACTTGTATCCATACTGTTCAGCTGCTAGTTAAAGCTAAGCACTGTCCCTCGTAAAAAGGATGTATATGTTATTCACCGCATAACCTCATCTTTACATGTATTTTAAGACATTAAAGATGTTTAATGTGGCTAAATGTGTTACATAATCAGCCTGCTGTTTTACTTTCACTGCCTTTTTATTAGAATACATTCAAATATAAACAAGACCCTCGGAGCACAGAGGCCATAATCCGTATCTTTATGATGAGGGATAATAAACCCATCATTTACTGTTATCCTTTGTCTTCGGCTGTGGTTATATAACTGTTGACATTGTACACTGTAGCACAGATAAAGGGACACAAGAGTTCTTGTCCAATGTAATGAAAGCAGATTATTCTTTATTTAATAATGATATACTTTTACTGCTCTACTTCTGCTTTGCTTTACTACCCCCACACTGTCCCTGCATTATAGACTGCTTAATAGGTGTTTTAGTTACATATTAAGCATGTGGTATGTATCTTTAGAAGCCCTGTATTTAATGTGAGCACTTTTTCATGTCAGTCACCCATGAATGCTTTATTTCAACCCTCACCTGGACCTTTAGTCTGCCCAGAGAAACATTGTCTTGTGATGTATTTTTTTTTTTTTTATTATGATTAATGTGTATGAATGGTTTAACAGCTGAGCAGGTTTGCATTATTCCCATTATTCTTAAGCATGATTTTATGAAATATGTTGTTGGTTTTACTTCCCTTTTGATCCTTACTCTGTCTATGATTCTGTATTCTTAGTTCATTCCATCAATTATTTAATATTTATTCTGATTATTCTGAACTACCAAGGTTCATGTCCTGGTTATGGCTTTGCTATCACCTTTTGTTGTTTATACCTCTTCTTCTGTTCTGTTTATTTCATTTCATCTCTCCCCTTGCTTGATCTCCTCATCTTCCTCCCTCCTCCCTCCTCTCCAGGCCCAGCTAATCCACGACAGAAACACAGCGTCTCACGCCACGATAAACGACAAGGCGGAAGGCGGGCTCGACCGGGTTCACATGACCTGGACCAAGGAGAAGCTGTTCACGGAGCGCAACCGCAACCGCGAGTGCAACTCCAACGTGGTCGTACGAGACCTGTTCAACATGAAACCGTAAGTACACGCTTGTTTCAACACCACCGAAAGAAGAACTCTGTACATTTGTAGCTTAGGATATAAACAAGGAGGGAATGTTTTGTTTTGATATCGACTGTATATTCTTTAGAAAAATACTGTAACGGTTGTGGTAAAAAACAGAATATGACCGCATGTAGCAGTAAAGGGTGAAGTGGGACGACTTCCTGCATGGCGTGTGTATTCAGGCTGCATTTGGTGTGTGTGCGCATGCGTGTACACTTCCAGCCATTTCAGTCTTAGTGCATGGCCGCACCACGCAGATCTCATGCACTCCTTTTTATCTGTTTAGACTAACACCATCCCATACTATCCATGTTATCAGTGTGTGGACTTCATCAGGTGTGTCGCAGTCCACCTTTATTGCCTAATAAAGTTTGTAATTCAAATTGTGAACACATTGTAAAGTCTCACAGGACGGGAAGAAACGGAGGCTTTACTTCTCCACAAAGCCTCAATGGTTCCAAGTCCCTTCCTGGGGTGTTCTTGGGGGTGTCACTACGTGTGGGATAATGGGAAGCATGCAGTGTGGTGACGAGAGCTGGAGAGCTTGTGTAAGAAGCATCTAAGCTTATTTCTGTTGTTCTGTCCCATTTTCCTCCTTCTAGAGAGTGGGAGAGTCTGTAAGTGGCATTCTTTTTGCTCTAGGCCGTATGTGTGTCCTGCTGCTGTGGTGAATGTAGCTTTGCTCAGCGTCCTCCACCTCATGTGCTCGTTCCTCTGTGTGTGTGTGTCCTTGTTTGTGTGTCCCTATATGAATGAACTCGCTGGAAATACGCCATAGCTTTCATTTGCATGTACTGTTGAAGACATAGCATGTGCAACTTTTTGCTTTTCATTTACTTTTATTGATATGCAAATACAAACATTTTTAAATTTGGTCTAGACGTGAACATTTAAAAGTGTGTCTTATTCAGCAGAATGGAAAGCAGAATCTTGTGAAATTGTCTTTTTTTTTTGTACCCTTTATTTAATTTGGCTCCTGGCAGTTGATATCACGTGCTTTTGATGTAACATTGTGAAAGTGATGATAAAGAGGCAACATATCAAAGAGACAGAGTTTTAGTAGTAACTATTAATATAAATGATTCAATTGGTTTTAAAGACTACAGCATGTAAGATTATTAGCAATGGAAAACTAAACGTTAACAAACACTGTGGACCTCGTGGTGTGATACTGCATGTCTCTTTTGTCTTCAAATGTTGCCTCTTTATTTGGAATTCAATACGCTTCAGTCCCTTAACTATGCCTTTAAGTTCTGTCTGAGGCGATCAGACAGAATGCTCAAAATAAGTGTATTAGTTATATTTTAAATCAAAGTTTATAAAGTTGATAAGACTTCAGTGATCAGCTCGTATTTTAACTAGGAGTGCTGCTGTATCACCACAATAAGACTTTGTCTGGGATTCTTTTTACATGTCCCAGTAGGCTCAGATGTTAATAATAAAATGAATCATGGCTGAATTATATTTAACTGAGTCAGGTTCTGGTATTGTCCATCCTGGCTCACTGTCATAGGTTACTGGATCACATGACAACGAGCCATAGCTAATGCTATTAGCTACTGTGACGAGTCAAGAGCCGTGTGACCGTGTCCCAATCTGTACTACACACTACTTTAAAACTATGTGTACTACATACCAGTCATCATCTAAAATGCTTGATTTATATAGTCTTTTCAGCAGTAGGTAAACAAAACATGTTTTTAATTGACAGGTTATTATACGATATGTGTGAGGTTGTCAATCAAACTAAGATTTGAAATATCGTTTTCAAGTAGCTTACACAGTAACACTTTTCTTATGTGAATACACTATACACTCATCACATTCCTATAATAAGTATGCAAAACAGCAAAAAGCTAGAAGAATCTTTGATTACATGAAAAAAAATCGATACAGCCACAAGTATATAAAGAGAAAAGAATGTCTTGCTCAGTCTCATAAGAACTAAACGAGTCCCATCACTAATGTAGTTAAGTGTTTGGTTTATGCATGAATGTTTTCGTCAGTGCTGTTCTTTCTCACTGTGACCTGCGTATCACAACAGGAACCAGTCAAATGTCCGCCGGATGCACACGGCTGTGAAGCTGAACGAGATGGTGGTCAACAAGTCGCAGGGAGCCCATCTGGTTCTGCTCAACATGCCCGGACCACCCAGTAACAGAGGAGGAGACGAAAACTGTATCCTTCAAGCTGCTATACTATGCATTTATAATAACAAAATCTAAGTGTGAAAGAGGGGTCTCATAGTGATGAACATACAAAGAGTAATTCATTATACCCTCAGCTTAAAGGTGGGGTAGGTAATTTTGGAGAAACCAGCTTGAGTGCGCTAGAATTTGAAAATACACAGCCGGAAAAAATCTGCCACTTCCTTACAGAGCCCCTCCTCAAACGCACATGACCAATGAGGGCACGAGATAAGTTTGTGGACAGATGGAAGGCTGACAGGCAGGTATGCCATCCAGTTATTTTAGCCGGGCTAAAATGATTGGTCGTGCTTTTTACAGTACTACGGCTTCCACAGATGAAATGTTTTTATGTACTTTTTGTCAAAGCACTTCAGATATTCATTGCTATCGGGATGTTAAGAGCATTCCATGGAATATAACAAAAAGTGTATCTCGAGCCGGTTTCTCAAACTTACCTACCCCACCTTTAACAGAACTCTAGAGTGAGTTTAATTTTATTTGTAGCTGTCCGGCACAACTCTCACAGCTCTCATAGTATTGTGTTTGGCAGCAACAAGGTTTCCTTTTTTCCTTTTAACATTCTTAGAACCCTCTGATCACTACCTACTCAGCACCAACCAGCAGACAGAAACCGTTAGAGCCACTTAGAAGTTAGAAAGACCAACAAAACTAAGAGAGTGATCATTGGTTTGTTGTATTAGAAGACACATATTGTGCTCATTTTCAGGTTCATCTTTGTATTTAGTTCCTCTTTGTGGCATGTCTCCATGCTTTAATGTTCAAAATACTCTTTATTTCTCTCATACTGCCTGTGCTGCAGCACCTCTTTTCACCCTCTGTCTGAAACCAGAGCCCAGACTGCTCTGATTGGTTAGCTGGACGGCGCTGTTGTTATTGGTCTACCCACTTAGAGATGTCCCGTCCCTTAGCCTATCACGTACAATGTGTGTCACTACGTTACGGAAAACTCCCTCTGGAGGGAACTTTGGGATTTCCGCCTTTGCAGACCATTTACATGCATTAAAACACACTATAGGAAAGGAGAAACCCAAAGCAGCATAATAGGGCCCCTGTAATTTAAAAGCTGATGTGTTATTAAGAAAAGATAGCAAATTACAATTAGCACCAATGGTGTGTAATGGTATAAACGTCCTGTCTTTGAAGAGTGTAATCAACAGTATTTATATATATATATTAGTTAGCTTACATTATATTTTGTCATGACTCACAAACATGTTAATCATTAGGAATAATAGTTAGGTAGGGTGTAAATCGATGTTATCTTCACATTATCATGCTATGGTGCAAGATCGAAAAATCCAATAAATCGGTTATATTTAAAGTCTGGAAAAAATGCCATCATAGGGTTAGAATGTTCTGAAGATATTTGGCTTTTGAAAAATGGGTCCAATATTTTATTTGGTGACATGGCATCTCTTTCTAAAACATTGCTGTTACTAAAGTTAAAAAAAGGTTGTAATTTATATTGTAGTAAATGTGCGACAATAGCCTAAAGCCATGTATACGTCTCTGTGCTTTATTCCTTGACCGCTCTTCTCTCAGACATGGAGTTCCTGGAGGTTCTCCTCGAGGGTCTGAACCGGGTCCTCCTAGTGCGAGGCGGGGGCCGCGAAGTCATCACCATCTACTCTTAGGAAAACACAAAAAAACTCTTACGCCCCATCCTGCTCACACGGACTTTTGCCATGGATACCAGTCACCGGGCATTTTTCGGGGAAGAAGCCTAATTTGGTTTTTATGAATGGCGGGGTTGTTGGAAGGCGGGACCACTTGTTATTGACTGATGGTTTGAAGGACCTCAGGAAGAAGCGTTTAATCAGTGGACTGGTGGAGAGAAGGAAGCACAGTGTGCGTCCACGCTGTACCCCTGCATGTGGAAGATAGAGCATAGAGACACTTTATATTGTTCATTTTACTCTGAAAAATTATGTTCTGTTACATCTTCATATTCTTTCCCTCTTTTGTTGATGTTTTCAAGTTACTGACACTCGCTGTGTAAAGATAAGCAAAGAAGTGAACTTGCGCCGTTGATATGATCCTCGTAGTCTGTTATTTTGTATGGTGCACTGTGGGAGGTGCAGAGACATTTGCTGAGAACTGAGAAAAACATGCATATCGAAGACAGACTTTGATCTCAGTTGTAGAAATGTCATAACAATGCTTACTAAATAATTACATTTAAAATAACTTTCTAATATACTAGTTTCAGTATAAACTACAAAAGGGCAAGCAGTCAGTTTAAAAGCTGTATAAAACATCCTAGGTCGTCATCTGTCGGTGTTCTGTGGTTGTTCGCCTTTTCAATGATTCACTGAAGGATGTTGGCTCACTTCCTGTTTTCAGATCACAGGTACTTCATCATTGTCAACATCTCCCACCTTCATATATAGGGAAAAATAGCCATAGGTAATTTAAAGGACCCTTTGTAAGCTTTATAAGATGACATACTTAATGCATACATATTTATGGTGGCTAACGTAGTGCTCAGTTGGGAGTAACTATATATCTTTTTTAATCCGAGGGCTGTTTGACAGCGTGCAGTAGTTTAATACAATATTAGATTGGCAATGTTGACTTTGCACTACCTATCTTTCAGCACTTCATTCATTGTGAACCTGTCCTCTGGTTCCATCGCCTATAGTGACACTTTCCACTGGCTGACACACGGCTACATTGTGCAGAGAGATACTGAGCAGAATATAATTCCACACTATTTAATACTCAGCGTTGTTTTTATAATGTTTTACCTGACAGAACTCTTTAGGCTCTTTAGCCCCAGACTGAGTAGATTTATTGTAATGAGCATGTGTAGGAGAAAAAGTGCCAAAATGAAACAAAAGAAACTGTGGAAGTATTATTGATTAATATTTAAGCCACAAAATAGTAATTGCTTTTTATTACATTGACAATCTTTAAAATAATTAAAAGCACAATTACTTTTTTTATGATAGAGTTCATCCCTGTTAGAAGGCTTTTAACATTTCTAAAAATGCAACAAGGAGTGGAATTTCCAGGACCATTCAAA
Source organism: Notothenia rossii (assembly GCF_949606895.1). Lineage (NCBI taxonomy): Eukaryota > Metazoa > Chordata > Actinopteri > Perciformes > Nototheniidae > Notothenia > Notothenia rossii. The sequence goes on along the minus strand of NC_136911.1, from coordinate 10,186,994 downwards.
GATGGTTCAAATGCTGCGCAAAATAATTGTAAAAAGGGAAGAAGGAAAACGAATTCAACCCTTCCTCGTGTGTACCTCCACAGTTTCTTTTTATATTAGCTGCAGTATGTTGCGAAGCAGAAAGTCGAGTTCTCCTGAAGTTCTTTGTGGGAAAATGAGAACTTCAGATTGCCAGTTAAGCAACATCCGTGTTTTGTTGTGTTTTTGTTCAGTTGCTTATGTATGTTACTATATAGTTATGGTCTCTGTAGTGTTTGTTGAATTATATTTGATCTTCTGTTACTTTAAGTGTTCATTTTTCCGTGTGATTTTTATGGAAGGAGGCAGAGAGTGTGTGTGAAGACGGCAGCAGATGTGTTTTGTTCCAGCCAATCAGAAAACACGTCATGCACAAACACATAACTCCCCCCCCCCCACCCCCTCCGGATTACAGTGGCACCCTGGACTGAAAGTAAAAAAGAAATCAAAGTGAAGCGACCAGGGTACAAAGGAAGGGTTCAAATAACTGTCAATATATGCAGTTCAAACAATTTCAGTTTCCTTGTTCGGTTTTATATTTTAAGCACCAAAGATAAAACATAGTTCTGTATAAATAAACTTGAAATTGTCTAGTTTTAAGACGTTTGAAACCTTGACAGTTGTAAAGATAAATTATTAAAGTTGTGAAATTGTTTTGAAATCGGTTACTGAGCTTAATAGCAGTAGCTGTGCATAAAGAAATCACGAAACCCTAAAAAAAAGAGTTACTGGAGGTATATAGAATTGTCCGCAGTGTGTTTTTCACAGCTCTAATGTTTGAGGTGACTGGAGAAAGAAATCTACCTCAAGGTGTCACTGAGGCTTGACCGGAGAAAAAGAAGCGTGTTCAATCACATCTCTCTTTCAGAACTGATGTTACAAATGGTTTCATGAAAGGGAAAAGGCATCGGTGATGTGCGAGGACGTGCAGAATAGTGTGCGTTTGTGTGTGTGTTCCTGAGGTGAAGCTGTTTGTGTTTCTGCTGTTGTCAGGCTCATAGCAGGCCTCAGTCTGGATCAGGAAGTCGATGTGGGCGCACACATAGAGAAGGATAGCCCTGTCAATTGTATTTGTGCCTCTGAGTAATTATTAAAAGTGCTGAAATAAACCAAAACGTTTCTGCATCCTGATTCTCTTCACAATGTCAAGCTTTCGAGGTCAAAAAAGTGGCAGGGGAGCAACAATTTAGCAGGATTTATTATAATAACCATTTTCCATGGATATTTGTACCAATGGTTGATAGGATATTTTTTTATTTTATTACGTTTATACCTTTTTTCAAACTTTAAAGTTCTTAATTCCTGAACACACTGCTGCTACTGTAACTAAATAATTTTCTCAATTTAGGATCAATAAAGTATCTATCTATCTATCTGTCCATCCATCCATCCATCCATCCATCTACATTGCAAACCAAATAGAACAAAACCACTCGAACAGCATTTTTCAACCTTAGTGACAATTAAAGAAAAGCCAAGACATCTTGTATTTATTTCTAATTCATCAACAATTTCAATCATAAATGGCAACAGTTTTTTCCCACTACAATTTTGTAAATGTTTTTATTTTTTCAGCCTACTGTGAATCAGCTAACTTTCTTTGCAGGATGTCAAATTCTGTGGCCTTAATAATAACAATTGGAGGGGTGATTACACTACAAAGGAACTTCTCAGATTTGCAACATATGATGGATGGGAACAACTAGATGAACTTTATATTAAGTGGTCAAGAGCAAAGGTAGTTTGGAAAGACTGCAGTATCTCTGACAGACCACCAGAGGGCGGCATTACCTTCCCGTGAAACTGCAGCTCCATTGGAGCCACTTACATGGAGTCAAATCAATCATGGGCACATTTTTGTATCAAATGTCTTCCAGAGAGGTGCTTTCAAATGCTTGTCAACACAGTGATATGGTTACTGACCTGTACTGATCCATCTACATCATCTCAGGTTGTCAGGTTATCATCAGCTGCCCCCTGCCCCATCTATCTGCATCCCCCCCCTTCTGTCTGACTGGATGACATCTAGTCCACGCAGGCCTGCCTGACCCCCGACTGGTCACATGATCTGTCTCGCACAAACAAACAAACCATGCTAACATCTGATTTAATTAGAGCGTGACAGAGATAAAAGAGGGGGAGTAAATTAGATTGTGTTGGAAAATGATGCTTTTCATGTTGACAGATTTCATTATTATGATCAACATTTTTTAAACTGTGTTTGCAAGAAGTAGTTGTTCTCTAGCCTAAAAATATGTTTCTATTACCTAAGGAGGAAGTTGTGTATCTTATTGCAACAACACCCTGAACCGGAATCCTGTTACAATATCATCCAGTTTTCAAAAACAGCTTCATTTTCTGGTGCACATCTGACAAAAAGTCTCTGACAAAGACTCCCTTGAGCTTTGTCCTTGGCTGACCTTTGACCTCTTGGACACTGTTTGCCTTTCATTACTTACTCTGCACAATCTGTCAGTCCGCAGTACCGTCTCTGTCTTCTGTTTGCTTTGTTGGTCAGATCAATAGACTGGATGCTGACAGCCGACCCAACGTGTGTCAAAACTGGAAAAGTGACAGAGGGAGACTGAACACACAAACACGTGTTATTATTGATTCCAGCAGCATCAGCCCTATATTCCCGAAACAGTTAAGAGATATGTGTTCTTCAGTGTAATAGTACACTCTAAACCCAGATTTTATTGAAATTAAAATGTTAAGCTGTCATTAATAATGCCGTTTAGTCTCGTTTTTAGTCTTGTGCCCATACTGATCCAAGCTATGCTGTTCAGATATTTTCATCCAATGAAAATTCTTGGATTTATCCCATCAGCTGACAGGTATAAGACTGTCATTTGGATGGTTGTGTAAAGGACTGTGCCCTCAGTGCATATTCTGTTAAGACAACCAAACTACATGGTTAGGTTTAGTAACACATCGTGACTTGGGTTAAATAAATATATTAATACATTACATTTACATGATTACAACAGCAGATATAGCAGATACAGTTAGGGAAATACATGGCTAAGTATGTACACGTTATGAATAACATAATAAATTAAAAACAAAATAGCAGTTGTACACCATGGTAATACATGTGTAATTTCAGGAGGTTATATCAAATCAAATCAAGATTTATTTATATAGCACATTTTTAAAACGATTTTTGGTCGAGCCAAAGTGCTGTACATATACTAATTACCTTACAGTAAGGACACTATACAATAAATACAACAGCAAAGTTTGTGCAGAATATCAGTATGAGAAAACGACACCCTCTGACCTTAGACCCTCACATCGTACAAGGGAAAACTTCCGGATATTGCACTTGCATGTAATTGCACAAAGATTTATATCTACAGACATTGTTATTGCACATCAGGGGAATTCCAGTCTATGTGTGGGGGGGTCTACCAGGGGCCACGGTGGTTGAAAAGCCTGACCACTGCAGGAAGGAAGGACCTGCGGTATCTCTCTGTGAGACACCGTGGGTGCAGCAACCTGTCACTGAAGGAGCAGACAGGGTGTCTTGGAGGGGGGGGGGGGGGAGACTGTCCAATAGTGATGACAGCTTGGTCATCACTCTCCTGTCCCCCACCTCCTCCACAGTGTCCAGGGTTTGGGGGAAATGTCAATAACAATGACTAAAAGAAGACAACATAAGTACATTATAACCACCATTTAGATTATAAGAACAATACATTATATACAGGAAAATGTTGTTGCCCTTTGCTGTTAATCGGAAGATAGCACCTTAAGAAAATAAATGCTATTAAATAAATATGAACAATTATGGCAAGACATAACTGATAAGATAATGATAGGCTAATGGAAAGCACAGCAAGTGCACTATCACCTCGTGAGGCTGGCACGTCACAGACACTGGAATATCATCCTGACCCTATCATGGCTATCCAGTAGCTGAAGGGTTAAGGAGAGGGGGAGGGGGGGGGGGCTTCATCAAGTGACACAGGGTAAGACAGAAGCAGACCGGATATCGTCCAAGGTATCTATCAAAAATAAAAGTGTGACAAAGGACGATACAATAATGATAATGATGAAGTTATTCAAAAATAATTCACTCATCATAATCATAAACATAATCATAAAAATCGAAACTATTTTGTATTCATTAGAGACAATGCTTACGATAGCGTTCATGATGGAGGGGGTTAGACACACACATATAACGTTGCTTTGCATTTGTGTGTGCTTTTAGAATCAGAATCAGGTTTATTACCAGGTAGGTTAACACATACGAGGAATTTGACTTGATGTTGTGATGCATAAAAAAAAAGTAAAAACACAGATAGAACTATAATAACATTAAAAAAAAAAAGATAGTACAATATAGCAGTATTAACATTGACTATGATTGAATTCGTATACATAGAATTGGAATAAAATATAATGCAGTAATGAAAAACAAAATAATTATACATTGTGGTGTTGATAATTAAGATAACATAAAAATGACAACATAAAACTATTTTCAAAGTAAATAACACTGTATTGGTGTATTTAAACATTTATTTGTAAACCTCAATACAGAAGCAACGTTGCAAAAATATTGAGCGTTTCATAAAGCTTTTATTTTGAAAATTCTTTACGAGTAACGTTTCTGGTGACTGTGCCTGACTTGACGTCGCAGCTCTACGCTTTAACATCAGTAGAAGCCTTTGGCATAGTAGCGCTGCTGCAGATCCTCTGGGGAGCGGACAGAAAGATAGCACTGTGTTTGTGTGAACGTGCCGACAGATAGAGGATCTTTCTGCCTCTCATTTATCCTTTCTCGCTTTATCTGAAGAGGAATCCTGCAGAGGAAAGACTTACAGAGCCAGGAAGGAGGTGACATGCCCTTCACTGCTTGGCGCAGTCATTCGCTGTCAGACTTGGACGAGGTAAAGACCGGAATTGTGCTTTAAAATCGTTATTTAAGGCAAAGGAAGCGTGGCCATCTGTTTCGGATAATCTTCAAGGGAGAATAACGACATTACATGCCGGAGCGACGGGGAAATGCAGCACAGCGGGCGTTTGGCTGCAGGTGGATGGCCAACCTGACGGTTCCAGCCGCCGCTTCCCTCCCGTTCCGCAGCTCTGGCGTCACCCGGCGCTTTAAACCCAACTGAAGAACACAGAGATCCAAATAAACCATGCTTCCAGGGGTCGGTGTGTTCGGCACTAGCCTGACCGCCAGGGTGATCATCCCGCTGTTGAAGAACGAGGGCTTCGCCGTGAAAGCGCTGTGGGGCCGGACCCAGGAGGAGGCAGAGGAGCTGGCCAAGGAGATGAACGTGCCGTTTTACACCAACCGGATCGACGACGTGCTGCTGCACCAGGATGTGGACCTGGTCTGCATCAACCTGCCTCCACCTCTCACCAGGCAGATCGCAGTCAAAACACTGGGTGAGTCCTGATGCTGCTGCTGGGGTGGGGGGGGATGGATGCTGCGGCCCTGTTGTGGTGGGGGTGGGTGGTGGGGGACTGACAGACAGGACCCCAAGCCACTGATACCACAACTTTGTGTCTTTATTGTCCTGCAGTGGAGATGGGGATGAGAGCAGATTTATGCTGATTTATTTAGATTGTGGCTGCAGTGCCCTTGAACAAGCCTTATCTCCAGGTGTAGCTGTAGAACAGAGGCAATAATGTATCATCACAGTGGTTTAAAATATGACCTTATAACCTTCTCTGACAGGATGTAGTTTGGATTAAGGGGTTTCACTAAGCACTGAAACACATCCTTGTTGTGTGGTGTAGTTTGTTAACAGGGGCATGACTTTCTTCAGTATTGTAACTAAGAATAAACGTGCATCAGTAGTAGATGTGTGTTAGGGGATTCCCCCCTAAATACAGAACTTAACCTGTGTTAGTGAAACTGACAGACACAGAAGAGGTCTGAATGCAGCGAAAGAGAGACTTACAAAGAGAGGTTGTTCTAGTTTCAATCTGGAGCATCGCAGCTTATTTTGGAGATCACATTCAGGAGGATTCTGTGAAAGAATGGAGGACTCCTGAGCTGTACTCCACACACACACTGGCTTTATTTACCCGCATTTATTTGGCAGCAGAGCTCAGCTGGCAGTAGGCTCAATAGGTCAGGTTTGTGACTGAAACACAAATGAGTCATGGTCAAGGAACAAACACTGAAGCATCTGTAGTTTTACTGAGATGTATTCGAACAGGCATCACATTTTCATGAAAGATCCTGTTCTTGTAAGACATTTTCTATTGACAACACCTAGGGTTATTCTGCACCGTTTATCCTGACACACACACACACACACACACACACACACACACACACACACACACACACACACACACACACACACACACACACACACACACACACACACACACACACACACACACACACACACACACACACACACACACACACACACACACTGTACTATATGATGATAGAATACATTTGAATGAGAATGGCTATAGAAGTGATGCTCCTCTTGTCTATTACCATCATGTCAACAGGCTGACAGCTATAAAAAGAGACTACATTAGTGCTATGGGACAGAGGCGAAAGGTGTGTGTGTGTGTGTGTGTGTGTGTGTGTGTGTGTGTGTGTGTGTGTGTGTGTGTGTGTGTGTGTGTGTGTGTGTGTGTGTGTGTGTGTGTGTGTGTGTGTGTGTGTGTGTGTGTGTGTGTGTGTGTGTGTGTGTGTGTGTGTGTGTGTGTGTGTGTGTGTGTGTGTGTGTGTGTGTGTGTGTGTGTGTGTGTGTGTGTGTGTGTGTGTGTGTGTGTGTGTGTGTGTGTGTGTGTGTGTGTGTGTGTGTGTGTGTTGCAGAGAGTAAGTCTTGTGACTGGACTCGGCTGATGAGTTCTTTAGCACGCTCCTTTTTGACCTTAGCTCAATGTCATGGTTTGTCACCTGACTTTTTGATGCGTAGCACGAGATGTTGGAATTCAAAGTGTCACATGCATCTGGTTTGGTTCGGTGTAGGTCTTAAGGGCATGTTGGCATGGTTGGAAAAGTGTCCATAAAGTCACTTCTGCATTGGCATCTCAGCATCAAGATAAGGCCTCTGTGACTCCATTCATTCTCACACTGCTGCTACTGTTTGGCTTCACATTCTGTGGAGGAGTACAGTAGACAGTGTTTGTTTTTACCGTGACCACACTAAAGTCAATATATGCTGTACATGCCCGAGCTTAATCATAGGCCACACTCATGCATTCAAACACATTCCCAATTAGGAAGTACATCTCTTTCTTCATCCCATCATGCATGTGTTAATCCGTGTGAATACCAAATGTAGCCAGCTGATCCAGGATCTGGTCCCAGTGAACTTGACTCAGGCTGCAGCCACACGGAAACGATACGGGTCGTATCCGCTAGTTCTCTATCATATAGACGGTTCGGCCACACGAGGCCGACAGGGAAACGCAGAAACGATAACGATAACGGGTCCCAAGGTGGGTAGATCTGCAGACGCAACGCTCTGGGGGGCCAAACAGCTCCGTGATTACGCCCTATACGATCATTTCCTGATAACAAAAATACTGACGGGCTGTCAGGAGAGGGGTAGGAAAAGAGAGACTCCGTATATTATTATATAGAGTCGTTATTCATTTGTTTTAAAGCTCAATAAATAACAAAGAAGACCTTCGACCGGCACCTTTATAATTTTGCCCGGCATATGTACCAAGTCTCCAGCGTTTCTGGTGCAGATTGCGTGTGGACGGAATACTTTTTTGAGATTGAATTCGGTTTGTTACCGTCTCCGTGTGGCTAGGGTCTCAGCCTGCACAGCTCCTCAAAGACTATTCTTTCTCTTTCCTCCGGGCTGGTTTCCTCACAGCTCCATTGTGAGAGGGCCGCCTGTTCCTTCCCAGCATCCTCTCTTCCCCAGCCAAGTCTGGGTCCAATCCTATTTGCATTATGTCGGAACACAACATAAAACAGCGTTGGGGAGATTCTGCTGAACTTCGTTTTAATGATCAGACTTGGAGTTCAGTCCGCCTTGGTTGTGCTAGTTTGGTGACTGAGAAGTTGTTATTAGTCATGCTATGTTACATTACATATTATTTAGCTGATGCTTTTATGCAAAGTGACCTACATTCCCTCAATACCGTAGACATGCTTACAGAAGCAATTTGTAATAGACTAATACAGTGGTATAATAATGTATCTGTTTATGCACATTGCACTTTACATGGAACATTTTAAGGATTTAACTTGCTGGAGAATAGTCGGTACTCTGAAAGAATGTAAAAATAGAACAAAGTTAAACATTTGACTAAACATACTGATTATTGTATTTCAATGTGGTCCATTTCAGGTCTACCTTAGACAGTGTTACATATTTTCAAACATATTTAAAGAGATATTTAAGAAACTATTACTTTTTTCATTAAGTGTTTTCACCTTCCCAACCTCTCCGTTTACAGTCATAAAAGTTCCAAAAACAATTGAATTGTAAGAAGACACATAGTGCTTGACCCTCAAAATGATTCCTGTAACACATCATTCAAAATGTCAGTACTGCATATTGCAACAGTATAATGCATGATACTTCCAGAGAAGTCTTACGCACACAGTGACTGGTCCCCGAGACGCCAGCCGGGTGAGAATGCACAACTTACTTCCTCTTGTGTCAGGGTGTGTGAGCTGATGCTAATCTGCCCTGGGCTGGCTTATTGCTTTCCTCATGAGCTAAGTTGATAAGTGTGATCAGACTTCTTCAACAGAGGAATGTTACATTTCTAGCTTTGAAGGCATTTCAACAGTAGATTGCGTGAGTTATTTCTGTCTTAAAGGTCACCTATTATACTCTTTTTCATCAATATATTATAGTTCTCAGTTATATACAAAACATGTCTCTGAAGTGTTTGGCTCGAAATACCAAACAGATCATGCATTGTAGCATCCCATAATCCCCTCTATTTCAGCCCTGTTTGAAAGGTGCTGATTCTGGGTCTGTGACACAAAAAAAAAGAGCGCAAATGTTTTTTTCCTGAAACTTTCAGAATCTTATCATATTTGTGTATAAAAGACATGAAAAAGTGGATTTTGCATAATAGGTGACCTTACATTTGTCTAGTAGCCCAACAAGCGTTGAATATTGCCTGCCATCCAATGGTGACTCCAAAAATGAATGAAGACTACACACATTAGATGTAAACTGATATAAAAATAGACTTGAAATGCCAATGTTAACCAATGAGGAAGGTGGGAAAACACTGGTTCAAGTCATCAACATGCTCCACGTGTTTATCAGGTTTTACAGGAGTCCCCCCTCCAATCATTTAAACCAGTCCGTCCTGTTGAGCTGCATCTCGCCTTCCATTGGGATTTCTTTCACTACTCTTTCTCTTTCTACTACTACGGCATTCCTGAGGCGTCTGATGTCACTAAGGCTTTCAGTGTGTTGGCAGGGTGAACCTCACTGTGAACACACACACACACGCACACACACACACACACACACACACACACACACACACACACACACACACACACACACACACACACACACACACACACACACACACACACACACACATTTCAAATACATACTTGTCACTGAGACAGCTCCTCTGCTCATATGTTTGAATACTTGGGAAAAATCATAGTTGACCTTATTTGACCTCTAGTCATTTTCCTCTTTTTTTATCCTAAAACTGTCTTTTTTTTGTTACACATAAACAATGTTGGATTGTCTTGCTGTATAAACTTTAAAGTGGCCTAAATTCGTTGAAATTATCAAATCTTACTGTTTTAGGGACGTAATTATATTATGTCGATTCATTTACGGAAACATTTTTCTCAATCAGCGATCCAGGAAATAACATTGTGAGTATAACCAATTGAATGTCTTCAAATTGCTTCTTTTTTTTTTGGTTTAGCTCCTATTAAAGCACGTTTTCACCCTATAGTTGTGTGTGGTTGGGGCAGCAGCTTGTGTGTATGTGGGCCAGATGCTGGGGGGGAATCTGAGAGCTGAACTGAAACTTTACTCCAGCCGAGTTTCAGGTGTGCTTTCTGTCCCTTTGTGCAGTTCTGTTTTGACGCTGGGAGAAACCCTTCAGCTCTGGGGGACCTGGAGAGTTTCACACTGATGAGCAACAGGCATGGAAGTGTGTCATGCAAAACCCCCCCTACTGTACATCACGCTGTTCCATCATTTATCAGATGGGGAAATGGAACAAATTCTGTTATTTTAAAATGTAGTACAAATGTAATACAAACCACAGGGGAGTTGAAAAGGTCAAGCAGCACTGCATATTGCAACAATGATTGATACGAAAGGTTGACTTTAATTAAATGTAATATGTCAACTTAATATTATTGCTTTCAACTAACCTAATACAGTTATGTGACATTTGTTGACATAATACATTTAATTAAAGTCAACGTTTCAGTTTTTCCAGTATACTCAATAGGAAGCTGAATACATATTAGTGTGCATCTAAATCATTGAACTGATTACTCATGACTGAGCCCATTTTTTTAAAGAGGCCCTATTCTACTTATTCGAGTTTCCCCGTTCTTGTAGTGTGTTATATAGGTTGTGGTGCATGTAAATGGTCTGCAAAGGCTAAAATTTCACAAAGTGACATAACACTCACGCTTCTATTGGCTAGCGCTACAATACATTGTATGTAATAGGCTAAGAGGCAGGAAATCTCTAAGCCGTTGACCAATCACATCAGCTTTCCAATCAGAGCAGACTGGGCTTTTTTTTTTGCAATTAAAAAAGCTTTTGAAAGGCAGCTTCAAACCTCCAATAATATTTTAAAGTTAAATATTAATATATTAAATATAGCAGTTTAATAGATTTCCCATACTCCAATAATGCTTCGTTCCTTTCCACACATACCCTTAAAGCTGTACTCCCTCATGTTTTGATATGAGTCAAATGACCACTATTTGTTACTGTTCCTTACTAACTCACTATCTGTGTTCTGAAACTGAATTCCTTTGTGTGGCTATAACACCAGGGAGTGTATGTTTAAGTTGCCTCAAGAGTCTCTGTAGCATTAGAGGGTGTTTCCCAGTTCACTTGGTTACTGACTTTGTCATTTAAATCAAAAGATAACATCAAATAGGTTAATCAAAATAGTGCCATGAATTATCAGATGAAGTTCAAAAAGTGTATTGAGTTGTCGTAAGCTGTGAGGATGATTAATGGCTTCCTCAGTGTGAGTTTATCCTGAAGGCTGTGCCGTCATGGACATTTGAATTATGACACCCAGTATTTTACCTCCACCCTAATGAATACCTCCTGTGATTAACTGTCAGATTTCAACATATAGTGGACAGCAAGCATATACAGCAAATGACAAGTTTAGTTGGATGAATTTCTGTTATTTGAAGAGAAAAAGGGATGAAAACATGAAAGGAAAGTATGGCCATTCAGACTGTGAACCCAGCAGTGGTGGATATATGAGTAAATACAGCCCCAGTATTGTTTTAATGAGGTGTCCCATGATCCAGATGAGAACTAATCTGGGTGTGAGTAAACAGCACATGACCTCTGCATGACTTCTTGATGTATTGAGTTGTAGCGATGGTTTATCCGCTCTGCGATGAGCTCTCAGACACCTGCTCTGAAGGGCCACCCAAAGGCAAATAGCTATTTATAGCCGGCCTGCAAAGGGCACGCAGGCAGGCGTCATCATAAATACATGCTCCCCCCCACTGATGCTCTTATGCAACTGCACTTCCTTCCACTGTTGAGCTCTTTGGCAGCCCTCTCAACTTTTTAAAGGGCTAGTAGACCCAATATTTACAGACTGTGTTATAATAGTTATACTGTAACCACCTGTTTGAGGTTAGATATTCATGCACCTAATTCGGATTTACACTTATAAAGACATGTATAGATATTCATTCAAATTCTTAACTATCTTCACTAGTATCTGTATATATTTAGACTAAACTACTCTGTGTTTTATCTATACTTTTTTTTATCATTTTACTTACATTTTTATTCTCGTTTTTTTTCTCTTATTGCTGTTGCTGCTCTGACAACTGAATTGCCTTGGCAGAATAATATTGTCTTTGTTTCATGTTCGTTTTTGGACAAATTTAGAACACTCGGTTTGTAAAATATAAATATACAATTTCTGTTCACTTTTCGTAGAACAGCTTATAGACAATAGCACAGCTTTAGACAATAAATTGATAATAATACTGCAATTTCTGTGGATATTTGTAGAAATAAGCTTGAAGTCTCTGGTTGTCTCGTGGTAGTAGCAAGCACTGGCCATCTGTATGTTCTGGAGAATCACAGAACGGCCGGTCGTCAGCGGGCCGTTGACGGCCGGCTCGGTTCGCTGAAGGCCAGTATCCGCCCTTTATTTAAATTTGAATAATTCTTACTTTGATCAAAAGCAAGTAGTACCGGTCAAGGCTGCAGCCAGAGGATGATCTGCGTTTATTCCTGTGTACATTGCATCCCCGCATCATCCGCCTGTGTGCATCAAAGACGCAGACTCTTTTTTCCCACTAAAGTAGGGGTGAGTATAATAAGGAGGCAAAGTTGACGTTCAGTGTGTTGCCGGGAGCATATAAGGATTTATCTACGATGTTGAAAATGACAATATATTATAAATAATAATAATAGCAATAATAATTGAGAGGGGTTGGCGTGGCTGTTCTTATGTTCTCTGAGGGGAGGCTCACCTTCACGAGACTACAGTTTGAATTGAAACCAACTTAATGTAACTAGGCTTGAAAATACTTTCCAGGCTCAACTTCTCTTCAGTGAGACTTCCCTTTCTATTCATCAGTCTGATGGATTAGGGTCTTTGGGTCGAGCTGTGTTCCACCAATGGAGTCAGCCAAGAGAATGTTGCAGATAGAGCGTTACGCTGCCATTCCCAGGCCTTCTTTCTCAGTGCCGGTGCTAGCTCTTTTCTCCACCAGTTTCCCACTGGTTCACGTTCATGTTCTCCTGGACGTCCATTAGTATGGTAATGCCAGTGTGTGTGAACGAGCTTGCGAATGGATGACGAGGAGTAGTGAGGAAGAAAAGCAAAGAGAAAGCTTGTCTTCCTGTGAAATTGCCTTTGTGCGTCAGATGAATGGCTGGAAGGGGGAGGCTCTTTCAGGCCGCCGCCACGCTGCGCTGACAAGTGAGCATTCCTGAAGAAAACAGGGAGAGTAGAAGACCTCCCCATCCCCGCCCCTTCAAAGTGATGCTTTTCATAGCATGGACCCTTAAAGAACTGCTGTGTGGCAGAGAACTTGGGCTTCAGGCTTTGGAAGGGGAATCACATTGTGAGACTGCAGTCCTTATGAATTTTTTTCTTCTCTATTATTCAATTCCAGCAGAGGAAAGACTGCGTTTTGTCCTCGGGTTAATCTGTAAGCTGTGGGGGACTTTTTCTTTTGCATTTTTGACTTTTTTCTTTGCATTTTTGACTTTTTTCATAGTTGACTGTAAGGTCACAGGAAATAGGGTGAAAACGAACGATATTTAACAAAGGACCTCGCTCAATTCAATGGGAATGTCTTAAACCTGGCCATCAGCATGCCCTGAAATGTTGAATGCTTCGAATTATAAATCATTTTTAATTTAATCACATTTTTTCCAACACTTTCAACCTTATTATGAAAACCTGTGTTTTTGCTGATGATGACCGGGGCATTTTACAAAATTAACCCATTTAGATTGCGGTTATCACCAGAGTTGGTTGATGTGGATGACATTATCTTCAAAATATGAATGGGATATTTCCTGATAATGAATGGGGACAGTGACAAAATAGAAAAAGCAACATACCGTGACATTAAATAAAATGGTGGTCTACCACAAGAATCAGGAACAGCTTCAGTGCGCTTTGTCATAGATTCACCCCATGATTGGAAACTATTGGAGTGAAGAACAACATTTTCTCTAAAATATATTCTATCATTTGGTGTTCAGATCAGACTATGAAACAAGCTATTATTATATTCAAGTAGTGTAGTGTTTGCACAATGTAGTCATAGTGCAAGACAAGTGTCCACAAGTGACAAGTGCAAGTAGCAGGTTGGAAACCTCACAATGTCATGATGAAAACACACGCACGTCAGATTTGCCTTCCTCTTGGTAGTTTGACAAAATCCACCTCTATATTCTTAAAACTTGACCCATAAGAGGCGAGCATGCAGATATCTTCCATGCAATTGAAGCAAAATACAATTTCAGTGAACCTGTTACCATGACTGTCATTCTCATGACAATTACACTCAGCCCCCTCATACCCCATACCTTCTTCCTGACTAACTGTTGGGGGTGCAACATGGAGTTTAGTCTAACTTTTGTCACAGCAACAATTTAAAACTCTGTGATTGTATTATCTGACACACAAAAGACCAAACTATCATAAAGTCTTGTCTTCCAAAATATCCCCTAGCTGGGTTGAAATCTGATGACAGTGAATTGTATAGCACACAATTCACATAATTGATATGTTTCATAGTAATTATAATGTATCACTGCTATTATTGCTTATAATAGAGACAATTGTTTGAATTTAAGACCAGTAGTTTTTGTTTTGGTCAGATGTGTTGCCTCTGTTTTTCATCAGTGTAGCTTTGATATCCTGTAATGACATGCAGCTGCAATAACTTCTGGGCTTGATGCTTTTCCCCCTTTAAATACTTCACTGATGAGGCTGCTTGAACACACCTTCTTTGTGTGTGTGTGTGTGTGTGTGTGTGTGTGTGTGTGTGTGTGTGTGTGTGTGTGTGTGTGTGTGTGTGTGTGTGTGTGTGTGTGTGTGTGTGTGTGTGTGTGTGTGTGTGTGTGTGTGTGTGTGTGTGTGTGTGTGTGTGTGTGTGTGTGTGTGTGTGTGTGTGTGTGTGTGTGTGTGTGTGTGTGTGTGTGTGTGTGTGTGTGTGAGAGACTCTTGCATGCCAAAACAAAGATACCTGCGTAATCAGTTGTGGTATTGGGAAATCACTTGTGAAATATTTCTTTTTTTGCACAAACACATATGTGTCTACTGTATTGTCCTCCTCTTCCCCACATTTTCTATGTCTGGTGTCATGAACTTCATCTGGCTCTATATTTTCTGCCTTCAGCTCATCCTATTGTATCCCCAAGGTGAAGCCCATCCATTATAGTCGTGCTCAGATGTCCTTTATGTGCCCGTGTTCAGGAGTAAGCCTGTCTGTGTGTTTTAATTGGTCCTGTGGGACGGAGGACAAGAGGCAGCTGCAGATCTGAGAGCAGGGCGGCCATGCTTCAGGACCTCTGATCCAGTGGCCATGTTCTGAGTGTTACTACTTCCGATATTATCGCTTTGTAGGGTAAGATGTGAATGGTGAGAAACACAAAACCTTTAACATGGAATGTGAGAATGAATTGAAGATTCATAGTGAAAGAGCTGCAACAGGAAGTGATATTTTGGTATCTTTACCACAGTGAAGTGTGTCTCGCTTCCTGTGTGTAGGTAGAAACCGTCTGTTAATGTGTTTTTTAATCACTTCCTGTTAACAGCAGGCAGAAATGTAATAGTTCAACATTATGTTTCTCTCTGAATTGATGTCCAAGAGATGTGGAATGTAATCTACCGTCCACCCTTCTCTCTACTTTATCCCTCCATTTAAAATATCACCCTGGTTTCAGGTTCATGTTACGTGATGGTTCATATCTCTTTCCATCCTATCCTATTTTTTAGATAGAGCACCCAGCTTTTTCTAATGCATGACGGTCAGTTTTTCAATGACTCAACTAGCCCAGCCAGTCACAGGGATATACTCAGCAGGTGCATATCCCTGTATAAATCAATGATACTGAAAAAAAAAGACGAAACATTTACATTTCTGATGATGCATGAAGCAGCCACTTTGATAATCTTGGTGGTTAAACGAATACTTCAAAGATATTGGGAAATTGTTATTATTATCAATCCTACAGTATGTCTATGATTTCTGCCGCTGCTAGAAACAATGCTAGCAAGAGCAGTTAGATTAAACTGAAATGTTAATTTGTCAGCCACAAAACCGACAGTGAGCTGAAGGGCAAAAGGTTTCCATTCAATTTTCAAGCTAATCTTCGAGCTAAAAAAAGGAATGCCTACTAGCTGCATTTCTACCAACTGGTTTTGAGCGAATAAACTCAGCTACAGGTTGTTTTGTCCGTCTGCTTGGTCATAATCCATCTCCCAGAGAAACAATTAGAGGTCTTTAGAAATATCTTTCAACTGGGCAAGTTTAAATTGTTCTATCATGTTAGCTAGTATGCTAGGCTAGCCGTTTCCTCCAGCTTGTTAAACTAGCTAAACAACATGAAGTATGTTCATATGGCAAGGATATAATGTCCTTTGTCACAGAGCAGTCAGATAAACATGGGAAAAGCAAATAGGTGATTTTGCATAAAAGAAAGGTTTTACCATATCTACTCAGTTATTCAAATTCTCACCAGCTGTAACAACCCTAGTTGATCTAATTATTCCTAGAAGGACAAATGTGTCATAGGTCTGGGAATGCCAAAACCACTGCACAGCTTGATATCTTGGGAGACTTTGATGAGTTCACAAAATGGTTTGCTGCACAGTCATTGCACATGTGCTTTGCATTTTCCATCTTGTTTATGTCAAACCCCATAAGAGTGAATGAATCATTGTGTTGGTGCCCTGTCCTCTGTCAGCCAGCCAAAGTGAGTTATATCCTCCAAACAGCCAGGAGACAGCCTGCCAAATCCAATTGTGTTAGAAACAAATGGTCAAAAAAAAAAAAAGGTATACGGGAGGCAGTATCTCAACTCGTCACACAGTCTCAAAGGGCAGGAATGTGTCAATAGTTAATGGAGGTCATCAAGGTTGATTTATGTAATGTCATTGTTGATCTCAGTCTCATGTTAGTGACTAACCACAGACCCTCCAGACTGCTATGTGTCATGTCTCAGTAGCCACATTGCAATTGGGCAGCATTCCCAGCGAGTGTTGATAGCGATAGGAAACACCTTTTCCTCTTAGCTATGATATCAGTGACCCCAAAGGAAGCATTTTACATTTTGTGTGTTACTCTTGTCAGAATAATGTGTGTGAAATAGAATTTTTTCTAAAAGGACAAACACTTGCAAAACCTATTTTTGTCCGTTCAAACCTAATGTAGACAAGGTCTACACATCACTGAATTAAAATGACGTTGCACCACATAAAATTATTTTAAATACATTTTATGAAATTAACTAAATACCACACGTTTCTAAACATTATGCTGATAACATGTGACAAAATGGCGGATTAGCATAAGTGCACATTTCTTCTGAACAACTGCAAAATAATTGTTAAACCTAGACGCATACAAACTAGTTCTTAAGTAGATATTTAAAGAATGTTTCTAAATGTTTACACCTAGTAGCCTATCTGGCAGGTGTAGCTATTGCTAATCTGACTGAAACTAACGACTGACCGTTAGCTTCCTACGTTCATGGTTGCCTTATACGGGATGACCATACAAATATTTTTTAGCAAAGAAAAAAACGTTTTAAATTGCTCAGACATATTTAGGCTTTAATGATGCTCCCAAGCGGAGACATTTGGTTCTGAAACAACTGCAGAAGTGTCTTAAAACTGCATTTTTTTTATGGGCCAGCAAGGGCCAACCCCACCAATTGCTAAAAGGAGTTAGATTGTATAGAAGTCGATAAGAAAATGTCCATGCTTCTGATTTGATTTATATCCTCTGTAAACAAGTCTTTATGAATCCAGCATTATGTTTATTTAGTTAATCATGGATACATTTTATTTTAAAATAGAAAAATAAAGCAGCGTATGAATTAGGTAATTTTAACTTTGTGAAACTGAATTCTAACATTTTGTTGGCCTAAAAATGTGTTTATGGTTGCACCCATTCTAGAAGTCTTTCCTTTTTCCTCCTCTAAACGGATATTTCTTATTATCTATTCTGTCACCAAATTCAGTCTGGCCATATTCCCTCTGCCTTTTTTTTCCTCTCTTGACCTCGGTGGAAGACAGAGCGAGTGGTGTCAGGGGGCGTAATCACCATGACAACAGTCCAGATTCAAGCAAGCATCAGTGAGCTTTCTCTCCTCCCCTCCTCCTTTGTTTTGTGCCGAATTAAAAAGAGAAGTTCATCTGTCAGCGGGCCTCTCCAGAGCGCCGCTGACAGTGAGATGGATAATAGCGGAGCCTCACTGACACACAGCTGTTCAGGAGGATCTTCGCCCCGTGGTGAATGTTATTCAGTGAAGATGTCTCTATCCATTAGTTTGTGCCTGAAGTCACTCGCCTGCCTGTTCACCTCAGGACATTAATGGTTATTAATGAGCGTTTACTGTCTTTATTAGAAAGTCAGCTCATGGCGTGTGTTTTCTCCCCGGTTCTTGAGGACCTCCCCAACAGCCTAAATCATAAGGTGGCATTTCGTCTTCTTATGCTCTCCGTCAGCACATAGTATGGAGGTAATAAGCTTCAGAGGCAAATGAACATCGACTGCATGCTGTGAGTTATGTGCTGCTAACAAGAGCAGTGTGTAGATGTGTATCAGTGCATGCAGCTGTGTGTATGGCAAAACTGCATTATCTTCAAGTGGCCAGTAACTATTAGCTCTCTTTTGCTCATTAGCAGTCCGAGCCTCCTCCCACCTAATTCAGTCACTCCTTGTCCGACACAAAGATGCCCTTCATGGCCCTGATAGAAGCCACATGAAAAGATGGGTCGAGCTCACCTCATGTTGGTCAAAGCCGGATTTTTCCCATTGAGATGAACTGAAACAGTGCCCTCTTTTCATGTAATGCTTCTAAGTTGTGATCAAAAAGAACATTTTTTGAAATTTGAAAGTGCAGGTTTTATCCTGGCCTTGCTTTGTCCAAGTAAATGGCAATTTCAAATGGATAACATTCAACTCAGTCATTTCTTACCTGTTTTCTCATAATAAAAAAGGGATATATAAGAGGTAACACATCTGCTTTAGATGTACCATCCACCTTAATAGGTTGTAAAATGTGTACATACAGATGAACAGACTGTCCGAGAATTATATTTTATATTTTTAGTAAATAGACTTCACTTCCAACAAATGATACCCATTGTGTCTAAGGTCAGTTTCACAGCTTCAGACATGCACAGCTCTTTAAATAAGTTGATATAATATTGATACTTCTTGGTGAAAAATTAAATCTTCTATTATTTACCGCTACTTTTAAAATAACTTACTGTGGCCAAACTCTGTCACCAGAACATTAGGAGCAGTTTCTATGGGACAAAGAGTCACTTACCTATATATTATTGATGAGAGCCGGCAGTCTCAGTGGGTGTTGTTCACTCCAGCTTTCCTCAGACATGTGAGCAGTCTAATGGCAAATTCCTCACACATCGCAAGGCTCTTTCGATGTTTACCTCTCTTTAAAGCAGCTTGTTACAGTCTGTGATTTATTTTGCAGCACTAATGAATGAATTGGGACACATTTCTTAACCCACTGTAATGTTGATTCGTTTGTTAATGAGCTGAACTGGTCTTTGAAACACTTTAAATTGGCAATTAAGGCATAAAAAGTAGACCTGGTTCTGGAGTGTGATACTGATAAAAAAGGTGTGTGTGTCTGATTAGAAACGAGGGGTAGTAGTTCAGTTTGGCAGTTAATTAGACCCTGGAGGACCACAGGGGGTGCAGGTGGAGGCGTGAACACACACAGGCACAATCTCATTTGTTTTCTCACTAGGTGTTTTTTCAAAAACAGCAGAATTGTTTTGCATACTTTGTGTTAATGTTGATCAAATACAAAAGCTACTCTATAAATCAATATTCTGAAATATACTATACTCTGCCAAACGCTTTCATAATCATAGCCTACATACATAACATAAACCATTATGTTAGGGATACAAGGTCAATATATATTTCAGGATGTCGTTACTAAATCCTACCTAGTTTTAATTGAACTATTCATCTATCTTAAACTGCACTGTAACTTTTATCCATGTATCTTTTTCTTTTAATGTTTATTTTATTATCTTTTCTTTTTAATGACTGATTTTAAATGCCATTTTCTTAATGTCTTTCATTTTTTGTAAAGCACTTTGAATTACCTTGTGTTGAAAGGTGCTATATAAATAAACTTGCCTTGCCTTACCAAAAATTATAATTTCCTAAAATCATCCCAAAAAAATTGGGAAGAGTCACACATAATGTTTTTATAGCTAACTGCAGGGAAATTCAGTGTGTGTGCAGCTTCTCTGTGCACTCCCACCATTAGCATGTGCTTTCAGCGCACGCATTAGGAAACACATGGTAGGAAGCCAATCCTTCAGTTACTATTCACCATAGTAGCAGCGAACCACTCTGGTGAAGGGGTTAATGGCAGCACTTTAACACATTTAGGAATGCTAAACTCCCTGCAACTGAAGGGCATTAGCTGAAAGGGAAAGCCAGTTGAGTGAGGCTAATGCTTGTCATCATTCATAGTTCTGCTGAGCACTAATGGTCCTGAAGCTGCAACACAGACAAAACAGACCCTAGATGCAATCTGCAGTTGTTTTATCATTCTTATCAGTGTGTCAGATGTAGTACATTTTGTTGCTTTTTCTGCCAAAGACTAAAGACAGCCTTGCACGATATTTCAACAGAAGCAAACACACAATACAAAGGTTAGGGTTAGGGTTACACTCATCTGTGTCAAATCTCTCAAGGAAAGCTCAACTAGTAGCGGACAACATCTACGATTTCCCCCCCAAATATTGTGCTTTGAAGTTGTTTTATGTGCATTTATTTGGAGACCTCTTTTGTAGTCATACATTATGACATTACGTTTTTACCAAGTATCATCACAAACTTATCTTGTGTAAAATAATCCAGTTCCTCGTTGTTGAGGTCCTTCCAGACCTTGTTAAACTAGCCAGTCAGAGAAAAGTCAACTTCCACATATTTAATTGCAGTTTTCTATTTAAAAGATGGAGTAATTTAGCTTCATTAATCAGACTGTTACATTGGTGGTTTACCAAACACTCATCCTTAATATTGTGATTTAATCATGAGAAACAAAATAGTTTAATTTAATTAAAGACAAGCTGCTCATCTCAATGTTTTGGTTCAACTGAATGTACAGTACTAAATAGCATGTTTCTGCTACAGCGCACATACCTTATCTTTAAATCCTTCTTTGAGAAAAAAACTGTTAACCCCATAACATAACATCATGTAATTCAGTCTCATACACACATTGACTGTCTGCCCCTGGATAACAGCAGAGGGCTGAGCCTCAGCTACAGGGGAAAGGCAAACTTCACCGCGTCCATCCATCACTGCTATCAAGGTTGCTTTTTATATGCTAATTCCAGACTGGAAGCGCATGCCAGCTACACAATAGGGGCAAATTGGTCAGCAGGAAGCTTGTTTTCTCTGATTTACGTCCAGCAAGAGAACTTTATGCTGACATAATGTATAGTCCTCATATATAGCCTGACTCTCTGTCCCACTCCTCCTCTTTTTGTAATTGCTTTAAGCTAAATTTAGTTTGGGATAATCAGCCGACAAATGACCTGGCCTGTATTTCTTATACCAGGGATTTCCACCCTTTCACATAACAAATCATAAACTAACTAATCAAAACTATAACGATATAATCCTTTCCAATCCTAAAACACTTTATGGTCCAGTCTTGATAATATTCAAGCCTCACTTCAGTGTTTTTATGAAGCAGACCACACAGGACATTTTAAGGATGAGTCAGTAGCCTTACTTTGAACATTTTGAATGTCTCGCTTGATTACACCCTTACTTCGTGTGTGTTTGTTTGTGAATGTCTTTGTGTTTTTCTGAGCTTCTCCACCTCCACAGGCCTAATAGATGAAGCTAATTACTTTTCCAGCTGGTGGAGGATGCTTTGTGATTTTTCAGGCCCACTCTCTTCCCTTTGTGTGATCCAGCACTGATACACACGGTATAACAAGCATGCACACTAACAATTACTCGCTAGAGAGCCACAAACAGTTATGCGGTAACCCCAGAAATAATTGTGAGTGATATTTGTGTGCGCCTGATAAATATTGTCCAATTTACACCCTGTTTAACTCAGTTTTGGTCTCCACCAACACTTCTGGTAAATGCTTTAGTTTGTTAAAAAAAAAAAAAATGTTATGAAGAAAATACTGTTAATCATTTAAAAACTTGCAAGATTTTTTCTTCTAGAAGGTCGGAAACATTCTATACCAAGAAATTACTCCGACAAATGAGTCGCTGACAAATGATTCAACAATGGTACTCCCTGATACTTCAGAATTTAAAGATCAATTAAAAAACGTCATCTAATCCATAGACTCCCTAACATCCCTGAGTGTACTAAAACACATGGTGCCATTCAATACAGCATGTAAATCATAGATGACGTGTGGAAAATCATTTACATCACTATTTAGGAATGTATAAATCTACTTCCTGACATGTCTCCTCCTCCTGACCCTCGCCCTGCAGCAGCAGCAGCACGTGCAGGGTGCATCGTGGCAGATGGCTATCACCCCCGACCGGTTCTCCTGGCTTTTCTATTTCTTGTTTCCTTATGCAGAATGCCTATTGTCTAGGCTGGCCTGATATAGCGTTCAGCATCCTTCTTAATCGACCTGGTTTTCCTCTGTCGTGATTTCCAGCTGTTGCCACTGGGAAGCGTTGAAGATGCTGCTGATTTTAGCACGGGAAACACATGGTCTTGTATGCAGCTGTGGACATTTGAGAGGTTTTTGAACGGGAACGGTTAAGAACTACTGCTTGAGGTTTCCTGTCAAGTAGATTGTATCACATTAGCCATGGTATGTTCCAATCTTGCCATGGTAAAATGTAGTAGGTAATTACAAGTTACACAAGTGAGCTTTGCTGTCTTTAACACATCTGTCAGCCTTGCCCTCACTAACACACAACCTCACCTTCCTGCACAGCCACCACTTCCAGCCTTTCCTTCCTCAGCATTAAGGCCCGGACACACCAGGCCGAAATCGGCCGTTTTCGTTTCGTCGGACGACGAAGCGTGCCCTGTCGCCCAACGTCAATTTGGTGTGTCCCGCACCGTCGGCCGTGACACGCCTTATTTGGCCTTTCATGGCCGACGCCGATTTATGTTGAATCGGCCGTGCGTCGGCCGTGCGTCGGCCACAGGCAGTCGGACAAAGAAATCCCTCTGATTGGCTGTTCAGCTAGCGAATCAGTGCATGAGAAGTGAAACGGTTGCTTGAGAATGTCTTCCACAAGCAACACTCCAATGGCTGATAGCTCCAGTACCGCACAAAACATGTTTTCGATGGACGAGAGTGAAAATGGAACGCACACTCTATTTGTTGTTTGTTTATATCACGTGGTCTGTTCTTCTTCTCTGTCTTCTGGTTGTTGCCTCTTTTGAATGACGAATACACACTACCGCCGACTGCTGGTAAGGAGAGTTATTGCCACTCACGCATGCGCAGTTCGTACGTGCTCGGCTGAAGTCTTTGCGGTGTGTTCCAGTGCGATACATGGCCAAAACGCAGGAGAACACGCCGACGCAACAGTCGGCGTCAGCGTCGGCGAGTTCTCTGGTGACTGCTTGGCGAAATCGGCCGTTTTCGTTCGTCGGACGAAGAAGCGTGCCCTGTCGCCCAAACTCAATTTGGTGTGTCCCGCACCGTCGGCCGTGACACGCCTTATTTGGCCTTTCATGCGAGTTCTCTGGTGACTGCTTGGTGTGTCAGGGCCTTTACTGTGCACAAACGCTAGAGGTGTGAACGCACAGTGTCATGAAGTAAAAACTCTCTCTTGCTCCTTTTGTGACCTGTGTTGTGTGTTTGTTGCAGCGAGGCACACATGATGATCCAATCAAATCAGGTTTTATTTATATAGCACATTTTAAATATGATTTTTGGTCGAGCCAAAGTGCTGTACATGCAAATAATAAATAACACATTACTACAATCGCAAAAGGAAGACAATAAATTACAACAGCAAATATAAAAATTAAACACAGGGAAATGTCATGAGTCGTGCTCCGCTCTGACTAGAAGGCCAGGGAGAAGAAGTGAGTTTTTAGTGTTGATTTAAAAACCCCTAGGGTCTGGGCCGACCTCACATGGAGGGGCAGAGTGTTCCAGAGCCTAGGGCCAGCTGCTGCGAAGGCAGGTGCCCTCGGGTTTTGAGCCTGGTCTTGGGCACTACCAGCAGCAGCTGGTCAGCCGACCTTAAAGCTCTGGCTGGGGTGTAGCGATGGAGTTCTGCTATATAGGCAGGAGCCAGCCCATTTTGTGCTTTAAAAACAAATGAAATGAGTTTAAAATCAATTCGGAACCGAATTGGAAGCCATTGCAGTGAGGCCAGAATTGATGAGAGTTGGCCTTCATTCATGATGATGCAGCTGCTCTCTCTCCTGGTCTTTCTTCACTCTTACGGTCTCGCTTCCTTTCCTTTGCTAAAATAGCCCCTTATATGCTTTTTGGGGGTTTTCCATAGTGTGTTTTATAGGTTTTGGTACATGTAAATGGCCTGCAAAGGCTCTCTTTGTTCACTTCCCTAACATACCGGACATCAACATATTGTATGTGATAGGCTAAGTGGCAGAACGTCTATAAACAGTTGACCAATCACACCAGAGCGGGCCAGCTAACCAATCAGAGCAGACGGGGCTCTGCTTTCAGACAGAGGGGAAAAAGAGGTGCTGGAGCAGTTGACTAATCACGACAGAGGCGAGCCAGGTAACCAATCAGAGCAGACTGGGCTCTGGTTTCAGACAGAGGGTGAAAAGAGGTGCTGCAGCACAGGCAGTATGAGAAAAACAAAGCCATTTTGAACATTAAAGCATGGAAACATGTCACAGTAGAGGCCAATACAAATATAACCTGACAATTAGCATAATAAGGCCCATTTAAAAAGTAGTCATGAGAAATCAGACAAAACAACATCTCCCATGTTGTTTATTCAGTGTGATTTTACTTCACTATTTAGCATTCAGTGAACTGCTGAGGTAAGCCCTTCTTCTGATCTTACAGTCAGTAATGTATACATTTATCAGGTACCACCTGCCTTGCAACATGTTTTTGATGTCCGTCATGGTATACAACATATCCCAATGCTTATCAAGCTCACCTTGCTCACTAACAATTGTGCTTTAATACTTGCATAATATCTATAGATTTGTTGTTTTCTCTCTCTCTCTCTCGCCATCTATGAAGGCTTGATACTGTATGTGCTGTACATGAATTATTGATGTTGAGGGACTAAGCGGCCATGCTGGAGGTTTATCTGCTCCATTACTGCTCTCCCTATGAGCCGGGAACTTTACCTGTCAGTTAAGCTCCACTGTGCCCCGGCTATCAAAGAGTTACTGTTGCTATTTTACTGTCTGCAGCCTCGAGAGACTTACTGTAGAACTATATCTGTTAATACATGCCCAAACATGATCCTTACTATCAGCGTTTCTCAGTCATGCATCTTTGTATACCCATTTCTGGAACGTATCTTGATAAAGGCGAAGAATGTGGCAAGCCATTTCTTTTTTGTTTAGTACATCTGCTGAACACTGCCGCTAGAAACCTTGCATCCTTGATCTTTTACAAGACATTGGGGAGCATCTCACTTCAGAGGACCGTGGCATCAGGTTTAAAGGTCCTTACTCTCATCCTTGCTGTAGAGATGATAAGGAGCCAGTGAACTTTGTTACTATGGTAACAGGGATGCAGTGTTGGGAAAGTTCACTTTCTACATGAACTAGTTCAGTTCAGTTCACAAATTTTAAAATGAACTAGTTCAATTCATAGTTCATAATTCAAACTTTTGAACTAAAGTTCATGGTTTCAACAATGAACTAATTTATAGTTTATAGTTCTTTTTTCAATACGTTGCTGCAAGCTCTTATTTGTCAAAATGATTGCCACAACCCATATAGAACCACAGACAGCAATCAGAATACTGGCATTTCCATAACGCTTTGCTGCCGCCCATTCAGTCCACACTAGTAGCAAATGCAGCTTTCATCTCTACAGTATATTTTCAAAAACATGAGGAAAAACGTGCTGCTTGAATGGTCTTTATTAAGTATAATAATCTAAATATACTTAAAGTACCACAAGTGAAAGTAGTCATTGTTCTCAAAGTGCCGTTTAAGGTTTGCTGTCGACGTCGTCGATGTACGGACTAGCTTCAAACCGGGCGGAAACAGTTTACAGGCAAACGTTAGATTTTTTCCGTCTGAGTCAGTACTGACTTTAACGTAAAACTCTTTTAAATTCTCATACGCCGACGCCATAGAGTCTGACTCTGAGCGAGTGCTGCTGCAGCTGCTCTCGGCTTCGTCCATACTAATTCATTCATTCATTCAATGCTCGCCGCTTCCGCGGTTCCACATTGTTTGTTGTGAGGAGTCTGATGACGTATATTTTAGTGCGACAGCCAGGGGTGAGAGGCGCGTACGCGTCACTGGCAGCTTGCTGTTGCCAGATTGGGTGGTTTTCCGCATTATTTTGAAGCCTGTTTACGGTGTGTTTTAACTGGGTTTTCGGCTGAAAGGCATATGAAATCTGGCACACTTTTGAACGCCGTTATAATACAGTGCTGAGAATGAACGCACCTTTGAACGCCGTTATATAGCGCCGAGAATGAACGCGTTCTCAATTACGTTCATCTAGCGGAAATACAGTACGTTCAGTTCACGTTCGCCCAAAATATGAACGCGTTCATGAACGATCGTTCATTGAACGCGTTCAGGTACATCACTGCAGGGATGTTGTTGTATCCCAACCAGTGTTGACGACGCAATGACACATATCGCTAACAATTAAAGATAGGACTAAAATGTATTTTCTTTACACTGAAAAACTGAACCGTTGACTTTAATTATATGTAAGATTTCTCATAACTATATTATGTTAGTTGAAAGCAATCATTTAAAAAAAAGCAAGTTTAAATTAAAAGAATGTCAGTTCAACTTAATATTATTGCTTTCAACTAACTTAATACAGTTATGTGAAATTTGTTGACAAAATAAATTCCATTTAAAGTTTACGTTTCAGTTTTTTCAGTGTATAATAAAAACTAAAATCTCTTTTTTCACTGACTATAACTATTCAACGATAATTACAATTTAACCTGATTGAAGTTAGACACAAATTCACAGATATTTAGTAAAAAAACAGGGTGAAAAAGAATAGCTGAAAAAAACCCACTACAGTCAAAATAGGTTCTACATTTCTATCACGCAGCGCTGTAACGGGAACAGCTGTGTGTTTTTGTAAAGGTTATGGAAGCATCACTAAACACATACACCTCTCTCAAAACCATTTTCCACATAAATAGTTAGATCGACAGAGGTTCCCTTTTACTTTCATCTTTTGTCTCTTCCTTTCATGATTGGTCTACTCTTTTTTTTTTGGCTACTGAATGTCAAGTCACCTTTTTCACCCCTAGTGTTGGTTTACTGCAGTATTGTCTATGATTTTCCCTGTGCTCAGAGGTGCATCCATCATCCAAAATCTATTGGACCCATGCACAAACAATGCGCAGGGGTACAAACCTCTCACTGTACGAGGGGAGGATGTTCCTGGTCAGCTATGATGACTCAACAGGCTGACCTGTCTAAGTCGACTCAACCTTTCAGAGCATTGTATATGAGAGGCGGAAGGTCATTGTAGATCTGAAGAGGAGCTGCTTTTATCCCTGTAAAGGTCAGTCAGTAGTACAGTCATGAGTTGGAATGACACTAAAGCCTTGAGTTGGCTTTAGCGTGACATAGTTGTGGACTTTCCTGATATCATATATTGGCCAAATCATGAAGAGGATCGCTGTTGGAGAGTGAAATCTGCCTTGAAGCATTTGAGTTGCTAGCCAAGCTAATATTCTGTAAAGACATTTGGCTCAAAATGAGTGCCAATAAAATCAGTCAAGAGCATTTAGCATTTACCCAGAATGGCCTTACCCTGGACAATGCATCTTCCCAGTATCTGTGTTTCTGGAAGGGGACGGGGGTGCTCGGTCGTTGATGGCTTTGTGTGTCTGCAAGGGTTGGGTAAAGGGTGGGGGCTCCAAAGGCACTCCTCAGAACTGGGTCAGAGGGATTAATTTCCTGGCCTTGGCTGATTCAAGCTAATGTCAGATTAGCATGGGAAGTTTAACTTCCAAAACCTCCCCTCCACCCACAACAGACAGCCAGGACTGAAAGTTAAGCGGCATGCTGGGGCCCGAGGAATGTGTGTGTGGAGTGATGCTGTCCCTATATTGTGTGTATTATGCGCTCTGTCTGACTCCTAGCTGACTATGTGTGACCATCACAGTCAGAGGTCATTATTATAGTCACAACATTTAATCTATTGATTCGTGTTCACCAACACGATTTTCCCCTTTTTTTCATGTCACACAGACAATTTTAAAAGTAATTCTATTGGTAGTGTGTTTCGTGCCTGCAACACGTCTTTTTGTCTGGTCGGGTCTTGGGGGACCAGAATCTGTGTGGTTCATAAAAACATGTTCTTACTCAATGTCAAGCCACGATTATTGTTTTTAATTTTATATCGTATAATGTCTGACTTTTTTTGCCGTCCAGGAGGAAAATAAATGGGGCTCAGAGCCTCAGAATACTGAAACCTGTATTTTTAAAATCTTTTTCCTTCTAAAAAGAAGGGAAAAAAAGAGTGTGTGTATTACAATGCCGTTATGTGATGAATTTCAAAGAGAAAAGCAAGCACACTCGGATTAAAGTATTTTTATTTATTTTTTAAATGTTTTTCGGATTTCATATCGCATTAACACCATATCGTGCATTGCGGCTAAACAATCCAATCACTGAGCTTAAACCATAGCTGAGGATCTTGGGTAATAAGTTCAGTGGGTGTGTATCTGTTTCCGGTTATTTTATTTTAAAATTCATTTCCTGACGGACGCCAAAAAAGCCAGAGGTTATAGAATTAAACAAATAAAAACAAGGATAATTGTGTGTTATTGTTGAGTAAATAACACTGTTATTTAGAAAAGAATAACAAATTAGAAGGAAGATTTAAAACATAGGCCTACAGATTTCAGTATTCTGAGGCTCTGAGCCCCATTTATTTTCCTCGCGGACGGCAAAAAAACTCCGACATTATACGATTTAAAATTAAAAACAATAATCGTGGCTTGATATTGAGTAAGAACATGTTTTTATGAACCACACAGCTTCCGCTCTTCCAAGACCCGACCGGACAAAAAGACGTGTTGCAGGCACGAAACACACTACCAATAGAAATACATCGCTTTTAAAATCGTTCTGTGTGACACGAAATGAAGGGGAAAATTGTATTGGTGAACACGAATCAATAGATTAAATGTTGTGACTATAACACGTAATGCCGTGAGACTGGGTTGTAGAAGAGTATTAAGGCGTATCATTGGTCAAATACAATTCTATAGATGTAGTAATCGTCTGACACAGCTGGAAGATTAACAGATATCTCTTCCTTTTAGCCCAGTGTTTTCAGACTTTACTTACTGATTTGTAGCTGAAAGCTATAAAATGCACTCTTGTTTCATTAAGTCTTTTACATGCTAAACTATGTGTTAGCTAATGTTTGGTTTACTTTGCACTTTTTTCGGCCGTGGGAGAGTAAATTGTACATTTGACAAACAGTCATACTTTGAAACCGCGTTTAATCAAAACAATTCAAACTATCTGCTGTGGGCAGGCTCAAACGCAGGGATAGGCTATTGTTAGCTTATATTGGCATGTTGCTGCTTATTAGCCATTACTGTGACAGTTAGCTAACTTTATGACTGTTGTCTGCTGTTGCTACTATAGGAGTATTTTGCCGTGCCTTTCATTTCACTCCCACATTCTGCTTTGTCACTTTTTTGGAAAAAGGAACAGATATTTGGAAGTTTCAGGACAAATCAAGTGCTTCAATGATTTATCAGTTAATTGAAATAATAATCATCAGATTTATCACTCAGAAATGAAAAGGATTCCTAGTTGCAGACCTTATCCTAAGAAACAGATTATCTTCCTGTGACATTGGAGGATCAGGTTTAAAAGCAGTTAATTATGTATTCTGTATTCCACTGGCTCCCGTCTGTCTCCTTCCAGTCGACTGTCCAGTAAAAAGTAATAATAAAAAAGACAATCTGTTTCTGTCTGTCTCTTTTCCCTGCACCTCTTAACGCTGTCTTGTTTGGGTGTTGCTGGCACCAACGGACCGTTTAATGTGCCTAAAGTGATTTTAATTAGGTTTCATTCTGTTTCTACAGGCTCTTTATCTCCTTCCTTCTATACGTCGCTTCTTTGCTTCTGGGCTCATCTTTTTATATCAAGCTTTTATCCCTTCTGGCAGTACCAGCAAAGCCTGTCTGAAGCTCTATGAGCTATGCAGTTGCACCATACACCGCAGTTGTGACTGCAATATCTTGCATGTCTTCCAAAATTAAAGCCCCTAAATTGTATTAAATTATCCAGAGTTGGACCCTAGGCGATATTACAAATTCTGTTGATTGTGAATATAGGTTATACATCTGCTCATTTTAGCATGGTAGCAGTACAATTACACTTAATCTGAACAGGTTTTATAATAATATATATAGTACACATTGTATTTGAACCCTCCTTCGCCATGACTCAGATGAGAAATCCCAGAAAGTTTAGGAATTCTTGAGTCATCTGTTCTGGGAGTTTCCACTTTTTGCAGCTCTACATTGTTTCTTCAGGGGATGTTTTCATGCCCAAGAGGATATTATGTCTGCTAGTGGTGTAGAACAAATTGACCACATAGCTTCAATCTCTTTTGTTTTTTTGTTCCATACCTCTATAGTTGAAAACAGTCCCGTCAAAGCAATGACATTCCACAGCAAAACCGAAAAGCTCATTCCTGTCTCTCCTCTCTTTTATAAGGTATTGGGAAGAACGTCATCTGCGACCGGACAGCAACGCCTCTGGATGCCTTCCGAATGATGTCAGCGGCCCAGTACTACCCCAAGTTGCTGAGCATTATGGGAAATGTGTTACGTTTTCTGCCCGCTTTCGTTCGAATGAAGGAGCTGTTAGAAGAGGGGTACATCGGAGAGCTTCTGGTCTGTGAGGCCCAGGTACGACAAAATCTATAAATGTTTATTTGCCTTTTATTATAATGACAACAATATGTTACTATTGTTTGTGTATAGTTTGAGTTGTGCCCACAGAATTGGCAGGTAATATGTCTTAGGTTAAGGTTAGGGTTAGGGTTAGAGTTAGGGTTAGGGTTAGGGTTAGGGTTAGTTGGTCTCTTCCCAACTGTTTCCTTCGTTTTATTTATTTGTTATCCTGACTACCTTCACGAAAGAAAGACCTAATGTGGTATCAAATCTTCACAAGTGTTCCTCTTGCCCTACAGGTCCACAGTGGCAGTCTCCTAGGAAAGAAATACAACTGGAGCTGCGATGACCTGATGGGAGGCGGAGGTCTGCATTCCGTGGGTAGTTACATCATTGACTTGCTAGGGTTTCTGACTGGTCAGCGCGCAGCAAAAGTCCACGGCTTCCTCAAGACCTTCGTCAAACAGACGGACCACATCCGGGGCATCCGTCAGATTACCAGCGACGACTTCTGCACGTTCCAGATGGCGCTGGAGGGTGGCGCCTGCTGCACCGTCACGCTGAACTTCAACGTTCCCGGAGAATTCCGGCAGGAGGTTATCGTCGTAGGTACGGTGGGAAGGCTTACAGTCACCGGGACAGACCTGTACGGACAGAAGAACAGCAGCGGAGGAAACGGTGGGGGTCCTGAACTCCTGCTCAAAGACAATACACCTGTTGAGAATTCTTCCTTACCGGAGAAGGCCTTCATTGACATTCCGTCCCCGTATCTCATTGGAACAATCCGCATGATCCAGGCCGTGCGGGAGGCCTTTCAGGACCAGGACGACAGGCGGACATGGGACGGGAGGCCTCTGACAATGGCTGCTACATTTGAGGATTGTCTTTATGCTCTTTGCGTGGTTGATACCATCAAGAAATCCAACCAGAGTGGAGAGTGGCAGAACATTGTGGTGATGAAGGAGGAGCCAGAAATCAGCCCGGCCTATCTGATCAGCGAGGCCATGCGTCGGAGTAGGATGTCCCTCTACTGTTAGCATCCGGCTGATTGGCTGACGATGGCCTGTGTTTACCTTAACTGGAGGTGGCAGCTCAAAGGCTTAGTGTTGTTTTGGAACTTTATTTATTAATCTTCTGGGTACAGTTGTTAAAATCACCACTCTTTTTAAAACCGTCCAATGTGTATTCCTACTGCTACAAACAGAGAGGTATGATACAGAGAGCTATGGTTTCCTGAAACCCTGCCTCAGCATTAGAAGAAAAGCAATGTGATCAATAATTAAACTTTTATTTATAAGGAAGCCTTTCCTGTTTTCCTTTTGACAGAAGTCTTAAATCGTTAATGGGAGATACACTCGTAAATCAAACTGATTCATACAACAATAAGATATACTTTCGAGGCAGAGCAGGCAGTGAAACTAATGCTACTGTATCCTGCTTGACCATAAGGGTATTGCTCCTTTCTTCCCTGCTTCTCTTCTTATGACTGGGTCTGGAAGACAACACCTTACACTGTGGGTCTAAAATAGGGACAGCCAAGGAAGAACGATAGTCCCTTAGCTTAAAACTGTGCTGCTGTATTGTCGCTGTAGTCTCTAGTACTTGCTAGTTTTACCAAGTGAATGTTTTAAAAAATAATCATGCTTGATAGCCTCGGACTGCTCTGTATGCTTCCTCTTTGCGTGTGGAACAAGAGAGAAAATAAATCAATAGTTTGGCTGCTGGGTTTTTCTAAGGGGTCTACCTTCTGGTTAATGTATGCAATTTTTCCAGGCTGCAGTCTGTGGTAGAAATACTTAAACTTCCACCTGGAGCAAAGGGTTAATGGTTGGCCTTTATGCAGTTATAGTGCGGTTCTTATTTTCTTATTTATTTAATGCAATTTCTGTCGTAATTAAGCATGGCCAGGAAATACACTAAGCTTGTGTTGTGTGTGCATATGTCTACCGAGCCTTAATAAAAATCTATCTTGCACTAGGTTGCGAGTAAATGCTGAGCAATATGGGTGGTTTATCCCAATGTTGTAATGCAAAGGCTCACATTTGCATTAAGCTACCACGCCTCATAAAGCTTCTCTGACACGCACAGTGAGATGCAGGTTTGTCAGTTTGCATCATGCATCAGTATGCAAGTTCAGTTTGGACCGACACATTTCTTTAAAAAGTAGTGTTGAGTGCAAAGGCTGGTGTTATTCTCTGTTCCCATGTCTGTAGCACTGATTGATGTAAACAGATGATTATGTTCCTTGTGAAAGGTGTCACTCATAGTAATGATCCACAGATTATTATTTACTTACTCTTCAGTTCCCATGAACTCCACATAGCACATCATTATTTTCATTATTTGTTTTTTTTGGCCCACAAACGCTGTTCTGGTTCACTCTCAATGCTCTCGTAAAACGTGTTTTCAGCCATGGCCGACGGCTGTTTTCTTCACCAATAGGCCCGATACACCCATGGTACTCTTCTTTTAAGAAATTGACACCTAAAATTAGCCATAATCAGGAAAAACTCAGCTAAATGAGAATGATTTTGGGCTTTCTTAAAAATGAAATAATAGCTCAGCATTTTTTGCTCAAGTTAGCCAAACATGAGGGAATAGAGCATTTGTTTGGGACTAGTTTTAGCTTTTGAACAAAGAAAATGTGGTGATGTAGTAAAAAACCAATACATGATTGCAGCCAGTCTTCACAACTTTGGTGGATTCAATTAGTGGACTATTTTAGCGAAGAGCCAAAGAAGAAGAAAAAGAGCAAGAGTGGGACCAATTATCAACAGTCATTCAATATAAAGGGATTCTAGAACCCACCATCGGAAAGTATTTGCAAATCCAGCTTGACTTAAGGTTTGGAATCACTCAATACAGGTGAGAGAACAGCACAGACCTACAAGCCAAAAGATTGATTTTTTTTTTATGCACTCTCTGTTCCCGTGTGGTTTTCCAACCTCTGCTGAAATACTATCTATGTAACGACTACTGAAAATGTACATATGCAACAATATGTGTTTGCCTAAAGAAATAAACAAGTACTGTATGTATTTTATTTGTGAAAACCAAGGAAATGAAACATGTTTCGACGAGTGTTAAGCTATTTATTATTTGCTTGTGTATGGGAGATTAACAGCAGAACGAGGCCTTATATCACTCAGCTTCTTATTAATTATTGACCAAAATTATTTTCTTTTAACTTTGTTGTAAAATGTTTTGTTTTTTTGCTTTTAGCTGCGTCATAAATCATACACTGTCACAGTAATATAGTCTCTAACAGTAATGTTTGACCCCTGTTTTTGTTAACACTCACTAAAGTTACACACTTAAGGTCCAACACTGATAAGCTATCACTCTGTAAGATAACTCGAGTTAGATTATTGCGTAGTAAGCATTTTATCAAATCTGCATATAGACTTTCCCCCTTTGCCTGATTACAGTTTTCATAATATTAATGATTTGAACCTACACACTGGAATTCCCTCTTTTGATTTAATCATTACTTTTTGTCCACTGTTCAGGCACTATGCACACACTGTATAGGAAAAAAATGAATAATAATTGGTCCAGCGTCCAATCTTTTTACATTTATTCAAAACAAGGTTGTTTTCTTTCCCTCTTCAGGCCTGTAAACATAATTTGTTTCTGTGTGATTTGATGTAATAGCCTCTTATGATAATGTGCATTTAAATTATTTTCACTGTTGAACTGATATATGTATAGGGAATCTCAGGTGAGGGGCCCAATTTCACAAAAAGACAAGTCCGTTCCCTGAATCCCCCTTTA
Organism: Notothenia rossii; assembly: GCF_949606895.1. NCBI lineage: Eukaryota > Metazoa > Chordata > Actinopteri > Perciformes > Nototheniidae > Notothenia > Notothenia rossii. The sequence continues at coordinate 10,152,241 of NC_136911.1, read as the reverse complement.
CCCCTATGTTTGGTTTAGTCCAGTGTGGATCATACCATTTTCAGCGTTACACAAGACAACAGAGGGTTCATTGTTGGTGTCTGGCAGCTTCACCACTACCATGCTTTTTATAATGAGTTACTTTATTTTCCCAATGCATAACAGTAGAACAAAAGCTCTGCTCTTTTCGTAAACTGTTGGAAATAATAGGAATTTACAGACTTGTAAAATAAAATGTTAACTTGGTCTTGTCTTTGAAAACTAAATAGAAAAATAGCCATGCCACAGGTCACTGTTCAGAATACTTAATTCTGCTATCATTTTAGAGAGAAATGTTGTGTCAAATTGCGCAGGGTTAATGCAGAGAAGTGTGTTTGATGCTCAGAAATTGTTTTCCAGTGTTAAAGCTGTTTTTTACCAAGCTGTAGACATTTTAAGGACTCTGAATTCTGCTTTTATTACATTAAATATCTAATATATTTCATTTGCTCATATCTCTCCTTGTACGTTATATAATTTAGGCCTGTGGCGACCAGTGTTTCATTACCCAGACACAGGTTTTGGCATCTGTTTAAGGATTATCTCACAATAGACAGAGTTTGTTTAACTCAGCTTGGATCCCATGCTAAGATTAAATGAACTATATATTTAGCCGCTCCGAGGGTGAAACGCTCAACAGGGACTCATAACATTAGCTTAGTTTTTTCAAGGATATTCTTTCACTTTGTGCTGGCTGGAGGTTTACCCATGTCCATACAGCTCCTCCTTCTCCATGGAGATGCAATTACACTGCTCAGCAGACACATGGACTGTGGTAAATGTGTCGTTAGCATCTGCTTCAAATCAAGAACATTAGAAGACCAGAGGGCTTTTCATTTCAGCAGATACTTGGCAAAACATGGAAAGATAAAAGCACCTGTAAATGCTTTTGAGTGACACTAACCGCAGTTTCACGTAGATTCACTCATTGCACGGAGGTGCATGGGCAGCAGTATGAAACAGATGAGGCAATATCTGGGTCTGAAGCGCTGAATATTTAATGAGTGGAATTTTAATGAGGTGATAGAGCACAGTGTGGGGATTTTAAAACATTTAAAACAAAACTTTAATTATCCCTTCTGTTTTGTTCTAAATTTTGAACCACTGATGATTTTATTTACTCTTAAGTTATCCTACGCTGCCCCATCACTCAAATTGTTAGTAAGGTGATATTATGGCTAGTGCAAAAGAGAACTTTGGACAGTGAAGCTCATGATTCCCATATAGTGCAATGGACTTTTCTTTCATTTAGCTTGCTGCTTGTGGCCTATTAAGGATAAACCGGCTTCAGAAAAGGGTAGAGGAGGAGGTGGTGGGATGGGCGGAAAATTGTTCATTTTGGAGCCGAACAACCTCAAAGAGGCGCTTCCTCTGCCCTTGGAGACCGTTACTTAGCAACAGGAAGCAACGTTGCCAAAACTAGGTCCTGTCTAGGTTTGTTTTTTCACTTACATAGTAACACAGTACCCTCACTCCTCCATTTCTACACCCCTCTTTTTCACACATTCTTCCTCTATCTCCCTATTTCTCTGCACTCTGGTCAAAGGTTAACAATTAGTGTTGAGAGTGTTTTCTCTCCCTATTTTTCCCTTTCTTTCTACTGTGAGTCAGGTTGAAGCCTGGAGGACAAGGTCACCGGTGCTTCTTCACACATTCCCCCAAAACATTGAGTCTTCGCTTTAGCAGCCAGAAAAGGAGTAACCAAGGTGATCCGTTAATATAAACCGATAACAAGACAGGTACAGGTTGTGAAGGCCTTTCCTCAGCTGCTTTATGAATGCTCCGTGTCTTGCTGCACCCCTGAAAATGTTCAAAGAAAAACAAATATCCACATTGATACTGTGCTGTGTGTCCAATATTTATTGTCATGTGTGTATATTGTGGACGCATGGACCTCTGGACATACTGTAGTTTGAACTCTCAAGCGCATATTTATGGGTCTTAATCTAGAGAATGTACTTAATGTTGGAATTATTGATATTTTCTATCCATTTTTAGGAGTTCTGTCTGTAAAGTGTCATGGTGCACTTTTGGTAAATTAGCACCCCCTCCCTTCTTTTTTTGATTGACTGTGTGACTCCTGCCTCAGTGTTTTACTGCCTCATCTCCCTGCACCAGTGTTCAGCATTGTGTGTGTGTGTGTGTGTGTGTGTGTGTGTGTGTGTGTGTGTGTGTGTGTGTGTGTGTGTGTGTGTGTGTGTGTGTGTGTGTGTGTGTGTGTGTGTGTGTGTGTGTGTGTGTGTGTGTGTGTGTGTGTGTGTGTGTGTGTGTGTGTGTGTGTGTGTGTGTGTGTGCGCGCAATATGGTTTACAGCTTCAGCACTTGTCTAATGCTGCAGTTTCTATAGAATAAAAAATAAATATGTACATCCATGAAAAGTCTAATTTCATTTTCTTATTTCATTTCTTTGGGTTACAGAATTAATCGGTGTATTATTGTTTTTATTGAAGACATCTTCATTGTATAAAAACACCTAACAAGATTTCAAGTTTCATGTTATTAACTATATATTGTTTCAGGGGAGGACATGCAGGACTCCATCAGCTTCTCCTCGGCTGCATACAACACACTTAAAGCTGCTCCTGACCCCTGCTGGCTGCTGTGGATGCTGCACCTTATATAATTCTGCTGCATATTGCCAGAGGTGGAAGAAGTACTCAGATCTTATATTTGAGTAAAAGTAGAAGTAACAGAGTGTAGGAATACTCTGTTACAAGTAAAAGTCCTGCATTCAAAAGGTTACTCAAGTAAAAGTGGAAAAGTATTGGCATCAAAATATACTTAAAGTACCAAAAGTAACATGCAAGTTGATCCATTTCAGAATAATATGTTATATGTTTGATTTTAATTATTGTTCTATTAAAGTATTATCAAATCTGGTAAAGGTGCAGCTAGTTTGAATGACTTTGTATACTACAGGGTATTGTGAATTTACTCCAGGTGTAACTGAAGTTTTTTTTAAGGATTGATTATATTTCATATCATTAATCCAAATTTGTAAAGTAAATGTAAACAAAATAAATGTAGTACAGTAAAAGTGCACAGTTAACCTCTGAATTGTAGTGTAGTATAAGAAGTACAAAGTAGTATAGAAATAAAATACAAGTTCCTCAAAATTGTCCTTCAAAAGTCTCAAGATGCTTGGAACACATACACCACTGGATGAGCATTAACTCCCTCCAACTAAGGCCACGTTTACACAGATGCGGCTTTCACACCAGCGCTTTTCCCTTTCTAGCTCCGAGCTAGAGCTTTTCTGGTTCAGCTCCGGTTTCCCTTTTCTGCTCCCGCTCTGTTCACACCGCCCAGAGCCCGACTGGTGTGGTGCAGCCGCTGCTGCGTCATGACGTCACCGTTTACATCGCTGATTTGCCAGAGTGCCGTGGTTCATTGTTTATTAATGTGTTTCAGCAGCATTTACCGACCGCTGCAGTGCTGGCTGCTCTTCCACGGGAGTTTATTCTCCCGTTAGCTCCGGGTTAGCTAATACTTTAGAGCGGCCTCTCTAAAGTATTCACTGTCTGACTGTCACACAAGCAGCTGATACATATCCCCAATTCCCCTTAAGTATGTTTGTGACTCTAAATTGACGCTGTTTGGCATCACAACGCTGTTATTAAAGTGTCTCTGGTATAAAATGGGTGATGTTAGCATAGCAACCAAAGGTAAACTGACTACTTGCTATTGCTATCCTATTGTGGCATAAGCCGTTTTCTACAGGCACATTTTACTGGCGTATTTTGCATTATGATTCTACTTGTGATAGTCGGACACGACAACCTGTGCAGCCCATGTATTGATTCCATCCGATAGCTGCTATAATACAAAACAAAACGTCCGCCTCTTTCCACAATGATCAATGACAGCGAACGGATGGTCAAAGTAAGGTACAAATAAACGGAATCACACGAAGCCTGGTTAGTGTTGCCTGACTTTATAAAGTGTGTTTGTTTTTATAAATGTGTGGTTGCCTTCTAGTCACTTTGCTCAGCACTACTGCTTGTAGGCAGGCATGACGAGACTCTTCAGTCGACCCATGTTCAGGGGAGGTGGGTTTAGTTTCCTTCACGCCTCAACGTAAGCGAAGCCGCCTCTTAGCTCCGAAGCTCTTGCCTCTAGACCGACAATTTTTTGGAGCTGGAAGTGAAGAGGGGGCGCCGCTGCGGTGTGAACAGGGAAAACCGGTACTTTTCAGGCTCCAGCTTCAAGCCTGAGCTGAAAACGCGTTGGTGTCGTCCACACGAGGCCGTAATGGAACCGCGGAAATGAAGCCCTCAAACGATAACGGGTCCCAAGGTGGGTGGATCTGCGGACGAAACTCTCTGGGGGGCCAAACGGGGCCAAACCATGGATGTACGTCCTATACGATCATTTCCTGATAACGATGACGCCATAGCCCCGCATTTCCCAACCTCTGCTGCTCACCCCGCGTCATTGCTGATGTGTTTCGCCAACAGCAACAACAATGGAGGATCACAGGGTTGCTTTCATGCTCCAGACGCTACTGACTATTCTACAGATGTTAGTGCAAAATCTACAGCTTAACTTTGAATCTCTGTGTGTGCCTGGTAAAGAGTGTTTGAAATTATATGTTAATGTGTTTATGATTATAAGAGAAGGGAGACGTGTTGTATTATAGCTTGTTTAGATTATTATTTCTATAGGGTTTGGCAATATTATGTATATTATTTATGTGTGCATGAGTTATCTTATATTGATTGTATTTTGTTTATTTCCCTTATAGGAAAAAGCACACACACATAACTGTATGTCTGCCTAAATCAGTAAAGAAGTCACGCCTCATCTAAGCTCCTCATTTCCTCTATTCTGGACCTTTGGCCTTAAGTGGTATTCTGGCCGACACACCTGGGTGAACCTAGTGATAGACACAAAACTAGTGCCAACACTGAGTTATCTCTAACTCTCCACTACATTGATGGTCCTTCGAGCCGGAATTCACAAGGTTTACGTCAAACCATACCATTACCAGGGTATGAGGCCTATGGTGCACGCCCTAGAAGGCAAACCCGCCTTCCAACGCGATATGCAGACTATGATGTGGATCATAGGATACATTAGTCAGAGATACCAACAGGAAGAAGATACTTCTCGTCTGGAGGGTAAGGCCAGGATGACCCCCCTCACCTCCCCCAATGTCTCTCCCCCACCAAGGCATCTCAACAGGCATGATGCTAATTTCCAGGAGATGGACTTTAGCTATAGGGCTGGCAGCCAGCAGCTGTTTCCAGAGAGAGAGCCGAGGGATCGGTTTCGAGAATACTCTACTCACCTGCCTACATCGCTGCACCACAGATCTCCGCGTGAGGATGACAGAGTAGAGCTAGAGAATATTCGTCAAGAAAGGTTTCTACTTCAGCAGACACAGCGACGTATGTCATCAGATATAGATGAGCTCAAAGCACTGCGAGCAGATGAGACAGTTGGTGGATACTGTCCGTAACCTTCAGACCCCATCACTACATAGCAACAAGCCAGAGTTAAAGGTGATGCAGCCACCGGCACCGTTTGTAGGCGAACCTGATAGTGAGGATGAGGATGATTGGCCTGCACCACCACCATGGCCTGACCCAGTAAGTGGAGAGTTACTGCCTGGCGACTATATAACGCCTCATCACCCCAACGGGAGACCAGATGAGCTTCCACCTAAGGAAGAAGTAGTTCCAGCTCTAGTGACTCAGCCGTCCGTGGGTCAGCAACAGCACTCATAGGGAACTTAAATATAGTTGGGGTAAGTATATTTTAGCATAATCTTAACTAAAACAAACAGATGCCATTCAAGTACACTTGAATATCCATGCCATAGCTTACTGCATGGCTATTGAGACCACACCCCCTACAGGCGCTGTGCATTCCTCCATCACATGCAAATTTAAGAGTGGAAAAACTGGTTGGCATTAGGGCAAACCTAGGGATCTTTGAGCCTGACACAGAGCCATCCTCAAAAAGGCTGGACAGTGACACTGAAGAGGAAGACTCAGAGTTGGATGTTGATGAGGCCCAGGAAGAGCCCATTGACTGAAAGGATTAAGCAAAAATGCAGATGATTGCTTGAAGGAAGATGTGCATGTTTAATGGGACTTTTTGGAGGGAGAATGGCTCTTTTCATTTTCTTTGGGGAGTTTTGCGGCGGAACGGGTCGTCAGGGAGTACCACAGTTTTGTAACTGGGGCCCCGCAGCTGATCGCACATCCCCTAACACAGTGTTATGGGGGATGGAAGCGCAGCTGTGTATTAAGAGAGTGGATGGACAGGACGCTGAGACTGGGTTATTCACTCCAGTTTTGCAGCATCCCTCCTCCGTTCACAGGCATAAAAGAGGCAAATCTATCATCCCGAGGGGTTTCCTCTCGGCAGAGATTCAGGCCCTGTTACAAAAACAGGCAGTGTCTGCTGTGCGCTCTCAGGACAGAGAGGAAGGGCACTATTCCCTGCACTTCCTGGCTCCCAAGAAGACAGGAGAATTCCGGCCCATTCTGGATCTTCGCAGCCTGAATCTCCACATTGCACACAGAAAATTCCATATGTTCACTGTAAAACAGTTGCTGGGACTGGTGCAGCCAGGCGATTGGTTCACAACCATCGACCTGAAGGACACTTACTTTCATGTCAAAATTGCTCAAAAGCACAGAAAGTATTTGCGTTTTGCCTTCCAGGGGGTAGCCTACGAGTACAACAGGCTACTGTTCGGCTACTCCCTATCCCCACGCACATTCAGCAAATGTGTGGCCACAGCGCTGCAGCCGCTGCGCGACCGTGGCATGAGGGTGTTCTTTTATCTAGAAGACCTCATAGTCATGGCCAGGTCCAGGGAATGGGCAATGTTTCACACAGCCCAATTGATCTTACACCTAACCAAGTTGGGTTTCGCGGCCAATTGGAAGAAGAGCTCCCCCATACCTCACCAGCAGGTGCAGTATCTGGGGATGTTGCTCAATGCAGGCAGTCTACGCGCCACCCTGTCAGAGAGCAGACAGGCATCCTTGCTTCGGGCAGTTTGCAGACTGCGACAGGGGGTAACGGCTTGCTGCATATGCACCGCCTGCAGAGGTGGTTTGCCAGCCTTCGTTTAGATCCCAAGAGGCACAAACGACGCCTGGTGACCATCCCCCCCTCAGTGGAGGGCAACCTCCGTTACTGGGGGTCCCCGGAGCACCTCCGGAGGGGAACTCCACTGGGGTGGGTAACCTCCTACGCCATGGTGTTCACAGACGCATTCGTGACAGGTTGGGGGGGGACCTGCCTAGGGAGAGCTATAGGGGGTCGCTGGTCTCTGACAGAGACACAGCACAGCAACCTTCTAGAGCTGCGGGCAGTGGTGTTAGTCCTCCAGTATTTCAAACCCTTAATACAGGGCAAACATGTGCTGGTGAGGACAACAGCACCACAGTGGCGTACATCAACAGGCAGGGCGGAGTCCACTCCGCCGCCTTGTTGACCACAGCAGAGAACCTATGGTTGTGGGCTTCAGAGATTGTGTTGTCTCTGAGAGCCCTCCACATCCCGGGATTTGAGAACAGGGGGGCCGACCTCATGTTAAGAGGCGGGCCCCTGCCAGGCAAGTGGGTGCTTCACCCGGAGGTGGTGAAGCAGATCTGGGACCAGTTCGGGAGAGCGGAGGTGGACCTGTTCGCCAACCGGCGCAACAGCCACTGTACCCTGTGGTTTTCCAAGAAAGCATGCTCTACGCCTTTCCACCGGTACGCCTCATTCTTCCCCTCCTGGAGAGGGTGAGACAAGAGCGTCTGTCAGTCATCCTAGTGGCCCCAGATTGCCGGTTGGGGCCGTGGTTCGCAGAGGTGACCCAGATGATGGTGGGCCAGCCCTGGGCGGCTCCTCAGTTCTGGGCGGCGATGTCTCAGGAGGCAGGTGCAATAGGGGCGTTACCAACTCTGGGCCAACCTCTCCAGGCTTGGCTCTTGAGAGGGACAGGCTTAGGCTTAGGTTATTCAGACTATCCAGGAAGCAAGAGCAGGATCCACCACAGCCTGTTACAGGCCAAAGTGGTTGGCATTCCAGCGATGGTGTGAAGAGGGGAGTCTAGAGCCCCTGTTGTGTACGTTGAGCTATATTCTGTCGTACTTGCAGTTACTGGTGGACAGGGGGCTTGCTTGCTCATTCCACAATTAAAGTGTATGCAGCAGCCATCTCTTCCTGCCATGAGGCATTTGGCGGCAGGTCAGCCTTCAGTCCGCCGCTTATGTCACGGTTTTTACAGGGGCTCAGGAGGCAGCGCCCAGTAATGCACGCCTCCGCCCCGCAGTGGGACCTGCCGTTGGTGCTCGAGGCTCTGGTCACAGAACCATTTGAGCCTCTGGAGCTCTGTTCCCTGAAAGCACTGTCATGGAAGACAGCGTTGCTTGCCTTAACGTTGGCCAAGAGAGTGTCAGTGCACCCAAGTTGCTTAGTGATCCGGGGGGACCGTAGCGGGGCGACACTCAGACCGAACCCCTCCTTTGTTCCCAAGAATCTAAGGAGCTTGTTCAGGTCAAGGGCTATTCAGTTAGGGGGCTTTTAAATTGCACCTCCTCTGCCCGGTGTGTGCGCTAGCATGTTATGTGGAATGCACGGCTGCCACTAGGCGCACTGAACAGCTGTTTGTGTGCTTTGGGGGCGGCGCGGCCGGTAAAGCTCTGTCCAAGAAACGCCTTTGGTTCGCCTAGTACCCATTTCTTGTATTGCATGTATAACCTCAACAATGTAAAGCGTAATCATACTGTACAGATTCCCTAAAAACTGGGCAATTAAAGAAAGATTCATATTGAATATCACAGATGTTTATTGAAATAACATTTGGCTTTGGGTTCTCTTCTAGGCCTTGACTGGGGTAAATTAATTGTTTAAAAGGTTAGTTTGGCCATTCCTGATCGAAGTTTCACTCTGAAATCACATGTATATATTTTCTAATTTTATTATATATACACCAGTTTTAAAATGCTGTTAGTGTATTGATGTGTGGAATAAGGTAACGTTTGGCAACCATAACAATAGTTTAAAAACGAAACACTCAAGAGGTTTTGGAACAGACAGGTGTGTGTGTATGAATTAAAAAACGTTCCTGCCTGTTTGATAAAATGGTTGAATTTGTCAGTTTAACACTGCTGAACCCCTTTTACAATCTGACAAATCACTGATGTTTGACATTATAATTTGGATGACTAGAAGCAAAATATATCATCTCTTCTCCAACAACAGTTTGTTTTCATTCAAATGTAATTTGAGGTGTATTTGCAATGTTGGCAAGCTGAGATAAGACTACAGTGGCTGAGAGAAATCTGTTAAAAGTCTTGAAACAACATGGTATTCCCTCTGGCGCCACCCTCAGGCCAAACGTCGTCTTTGTTTTCAGTTGTGTTTTTGCCTTGTGGTTTCAAGAATGTGCCCTGTATTTTGTCCATTTCCCAACCCTTGCAATATTTTCACTGTAATAATCATTTCATCTTTACTTTTAGTTTTATTGTATGTGTGCAGGGGGCATCATTTGTGTTTGTTTTTCTTATGAACCCAAAGTAAAGGTTTATTACTTTGATAGTTATATCACACAAAACTCTCAACAACCTTGTGTCAGGCCAAACAATGCGCCTCAGCTGAGATATAATCACAACATACCACAGCCCAGGGCCGGCCCTGACCAATTTGCTGCCCTAGGCAAGATTTTACCACCTTTTAAACTGTATTCTTGTTTATTAATAACAACTTTTTTGGACTGTCATATATTATTTTATACCTGTTTTTCATCTATTCTCTTGTTTTTTTATAACTATAATGATCATATAAAGGTGTGCCTTTACCTCCCTGAGCTGAGGTTATCAGAGCCGCTCAGTCTTTCAGGAGAGAGCTCTCTAAAGCTCTCCCCCCTCAGTGGTGTAAAGTAACTAAGTAGATTTACTCAATTAATGTACTTAAGTACACTTTTAATGGACTTGTACTTATTTCAATTTCTTGCTACTTCTACCCCACTAATTCAAAGGAAATCTAGTACTTTTACTCCACTATATGTAATACTTTTAGTTACTTTATGCCAGATTTGGAATAATGATGTGATATATAATCAACTCTTAATTAAGACTTTAGTTAAACCTGGAGTAACATTCACAGCAACCCTGCAGAAATCAAAGTTAGCTGCACCTTTACAAGCTTTGATAATTGACAATAATTTTAATCAAAACATATCATATAATATACGATACTGAAATCTGCATATTGGTACTTTAAGTATATTTTGATGCTAATACTTTTGTACATTAACTTGAGTAACATTTTGAATGCAGGACTTACTTGTAAAAGAGTATTCCTAAATTCTGGTACTTCTAATTGTACTTAAGTACGAGATCTGATTACTTCTCCCACCTCTGCCCAGACTCTGAGAGCTTGACATCCTCTCTCGACAGCCCATAGCTTCATCTCCAGTATCCATTCCTAACTCCAACGATATCCCAAAACTTTCTTACAGCATCCATACTGGTGCCGTTAACCAAGAGAAGGGCTTTTGTTTTGATATTACTTCCAAGATATTGGCCCCGCCCCTATCTCGAATTATCATTTGAACATTTTGTAATGTGAAAACCAAAAGTTAAATGAACTAAAAAGTTAAAAAGCAATCGAGTTGCTTTTGTTTACCTTTTAAAAAAAAGAAAGACATATGAATCTTAGGAACACGGATTGTGGAGTAGCCTCTGAGTAAGCTCAGTGTGAGGGGCGCGGCCTCCCCTCCGGCTCCCTGCTGCTGTCTCTGCTCTCTGAGTCTGTACCGGGAGGACCGAGCGCTCGTCCATCCACAGCGGCGGAGATGGCGGACCCCCCAGCGGAGACCACCATCAAGGTGGTATGCCGGTTCAGGCCGCTGAACCGCTCGGAGTTGGCCCGTGGAGACATATACGTCCCAAAGTTTCAAGGGGAGGACTGTGTGCAAATGGGGGTGAGTGTGTTTCTCTCTTCTCAGCTCTGGGGTGAAAAGCTTAGAGGGCTACACTTCTTCCACGTTTCATTACGGGAATGTCAGGCAATTATCTCTAATTGAGTGTTTTAACTGTATATTAAGTATTGCTACTAAATATTTCCCTTTTCTGCTTTTTATGTCTCTTCAAGTGTTTCAAATACCATTAAAACAGTAGTTAATTTGATAACATGGGAGTGATTTGAGCTCTGGTTCAACAAAACTTAAAACCAGACTTGATTGAATGTGACTTTCCAACACATTTTTTGAATCACTTTACTGTAAAAAAATAACATTGTATAATGTATTATTGATGTTGCTTTACATTTTTCAAAAGTACTTTAAACTGTGGTGTTTTAGTCGTGTTTTTACTTTAGTAAAGTTTAGGCCTAGCTTATACAGCTTTTCAGGCGGTCCGCGGTCGATAATATCATCATGACTTAGAAGGGAAGACATTTAAACACCGTGTAAATAAATGTTGTCAGCCTTTTCCCATCTTTAACCAGTATAAAGTTCCATCACTCAAGCTTAAACTTGCCAGTTTAACACATGTTCAACCGGTTCACCTGTGCCTTTTTTTTTGTTTAGCTCCACCTGCATTCAACTAACTCAGCAGAAAGCCAATTGAATGTTAGGCCTGCTGCTAACTTTTTAGCATGAGTCGTGACAGTGCTAGAATGCCAACGAATGAGTGTGTTTTGTTAGCAATAAGCATTTGGTGACTGTAACTTAAACAACTAAAGTTTAATAAAATATTAACCTTCAGCATCTATTAAACGTCATTATACTTTCCTTCATAACAGCATTTAGCTGCATATAAAGGACTAGGTCCCTCACCACGTCATTGAAATTGTCTCAGTATTGTAAATATTATGTGAATTTACTTTCATTGGCAATAGATGAAGCTCAAAACTAGATATATATTTTATTTCCATGCCTCTTGAGTCCGGCTACTTTCCTTATTTTGAAGGCCAACAGTCCATATTCTTATTGTTTCCTGAATAAACACTCTAAATATTCCACCCTTTACTGCTGAATATCCGGAGTAGGGTTGAGTTATGAATGCCTATTGCTGTGTAGCAATATGGAAATTCATGTTTGCACGTGTAACCCATCACTGCATCCACCTCTTTTCAGGGTAAACCGTACTACTTTGACCGCGTGTTCCAGTCAGAAACAACCCAGGTGCAATTCTACAATGCTGTGGCTCAGAAGATTGTCAGGGGTAAGATGTACTGTAAAATACTGATGGTGTGTCATTAACTAACATAACATTAGTATACTACTAATACAAGCTTTAACCTCATTGTCCTATTTCTTTGTCTTGACGTGTACAGATGTCTTGGAAGGCTACAATGGGACGATATTTGCATATGGGCAGACATCCTCTGGTAAAACGCACACAATGGAGGTAATTATCTTATCTTTTTTTACTACTGGACAAATATACAAAACAATTGTGACTGAAAAGCCCAAAATTATTTTAACATTTTTAATATAACTGTTTTCTAAAGGGGGATCTCCATGACCCAGCCATGATGGGAATCATTCCCAGAATTGTTCAAGACATTTTCAACTACATTTATTCCATGGATGAGAACCTGGAGTTTCACATCAAAGTATGTTAACATCTCAATCAGGTGCTCATATGCTTCCAAATGTCAGGAATAACATGTTATAAAATTTCACTTTGCTTTGCAGGTTTCATATTTTGAAATCTATTTGGACAAAATCAAGGACTTGTTGGATGGTATGGTTGAAGCAACTTCTTCTCATTCGGACTCTAATGCTCACAACATAGATTCAGAACTGATGTTTCCTTTCCTTCTCCTCCACAGCCACAAAGGTCAACCTCTCAGTGCACGAAGATAAAAACAGGGTGCCCTATGTCAAGGTCGGAAACACGGGGAGTTTATTTTTAGGTTGAGAAATGTTATTTGGGTTGCAGCATTGATTGTTTCTGATGAAGTCACAGAGTCACAAGTTTTTCCCTTGACATTTGTTATAGATGGATAAATGAATATGATAACAACAGCAACTGTGAACTGCAGGGTACGAAGAGGGCTACATAACCCAACATTTACAATCATTTTGTATTATGGAATGAGTACGTTTGATTTAATTAGATGGGGATAAAGAGAGAATCGAAAATAAACCTAGAACATGTAGTTATTTTCTCTTTTTAACCTGTGAAAGCATCAGCCTGATAAAGTAAGTCACGGTCTTTTGAGCTAATCATTTTCTTTCTGTGAAGCCAACCTGCTGCAGGGCTGCTGAACACAGCGTCTCCTTGTGATTGCATGTGTCTTCAGGGGTGTACAGAGCGTTTCGTGAGCTGTCCCGACGAGGTCATGGACGCCATAGACGAAGGCAAAAGCAGCAGACATGTGGCTGTCACAAGTGAGTTCACACACTGAGCGCCTTTAAGGCTGCTTCCTCTCATGGGTTCAACCTCACTGAGTCTCCTGACTGCAGCGAGACTCTCATCAGCCAAAACGCTTTGTGTGTGCAAGCCACATACACAACCAGACAGGAAAAGTGAAATATATCTTATTCTAAACCCATGACTTAATCTGTAGCTATCTAAGATTCATTTAGTCTTTGGTATATCTTCTAAAAATCCCAAACTCATTCAAATGCCGGCTGCTGGAGCTTAAATACCACCTCCTTTTTCATGTCTTCAACTTCTGTACAGAACAGAGAGGTTTTATAACAGCACTAAAGCCCCGCCTCTCACAGGGTGTTTTTTTCACTTCTTTTTGCATCTGATATTTTCTGTAAAAGTAAAATTTGTCATGATCTATTCTGTAAGCATACTGTAGGACAGGGCTATTCAACTACACATTCAGTTGGGCCAGATTTTATAACTACAAAATTCAGCTGGGCCAGACATTCAGCGGCCTGTAAAAAGCGGGTAGTGACACATTTTAAACCAACACATATTACTGCGATGAAAAACATGCAATTTGTATTCATTGTTCATCTAACAAAGGTAGGTCAAAAAGTGCATAAAAACACAACAAATTAGCATTAATTTAACAGAATCTGAAAAAAAAGTGCACAGTTGTAGCATTACATTTGTTTGCTTTAGAAGTCAAATATTCAGGTTATGTTTTTTGAACCAGGCACATCACAAAGTGCATTTACTGAATACAATAATAGCAGTCTTAATAAATGTCCTCACATACAAAGAAAACAGCTAAAGAGCTCCAATGCAACACAAAGAGGTAGTACTGTAGCAATATCTTTTCACTTTTCAAGTAATAGCAAAAAAAATCATACGTTTTGGTCACATTTGACCCAGACACATTACAAAGTGCATTTAAATGAATACAGAAAGAACTGTCAAGTTACCCTTCAGTGCACAAACCCATAACAAGGGATACGGGTAACTATATGAATGAATACTACACAACACGTCTTCTATAGTAAACTAGGTGCTTACTATCACCTCATTTGTGATTTGTCATCGCTGACTTTCTAAATTGGAGAAGGGACATTTTTAGTTTTGAACAAGAGCAGTGATTTTTGGCTCATAGGATATCAATGCAATCCTAAGACATTGGTGAAGAGTGCTGTCAGTCAGGGAGCAGCGAGTGCTACTTTTGATTGAGTTCATGTGTGAAAAGCTTGATTCACATGTGTATGTTGATCCAAACATACTGAGCACACAGATCGCTACTTTCTGAACGTTAGGGAACTGCTGTTTTTTGACATCACTCCAAAACTTCGCTGGCCCGTTAGTGCCAGCGAACATGTCAATAAGTTCCAGTGTATATTTCCCCTTGTCGATGCAGGGGACCACTTCCTTTCCTCTGGTTGATACGTCCCCCTCTATTGCAACAGTGAAGGGGTCTCTGGCAAAGCCCATCATCACGTCTGTGGGCAGAGCAAGTCCATCCAATCGACCGGCAAAGTTCTCTTTCAGTCTCGCAATGAAATCTGTCATCACATCCGTGATTTGTGCCGGAGATGTGATGTGTTTGGGGAGCGTCGGAAAATGCAGCATCCGACCCGTGCTCAAGTCGGTAGCAAAAAGGTCCAGCTTGACTTGGATCTGCTCCACAAGATCAATTACCGTTTTGTCTCTGTTTAAGCTTCAGAGTTGAGAGGGACATGTTTTAGAGTTGCTATCATAGGACCACCGTTACTAGCACCACTAGATGCACTTTCAAAAAACGTGCTGCGTTGTGGTTTGGGGGTTTCTATGCAACGCGGAGTGTTGCGTTCATGGTCTGTACTAGTGTAGGAATTTGGCTACGGGAGGCTGGGCCACTCGGGAGTTGGTTCTGGGCCGCATCTGGCCCGCGGGCCGCCAGTTGAATAGGCCTGCTGTAGGACATGACAATTGTAGTACCAATGCAACAGCTAAACAATAGTTTAAAGGTTTTAGGGTCCTTTGGCCAATAAAACACGTTTATTTATATTGCACTTTTCAGCACGAGGCAATCCAAAGTGCTTTACAAAGATACTATTAAGATATAGTGCAACCGAAACACATTAGAAACTGACATTAAAATTAGAGATGTCCCGATCCGATCACGTGATCGGGGATTGGAGCCGATCACGTGATTTTCCAAAGATCGGAATCGGGAGAAAAAAATTGGGGATCGGGATTTCTTTTTTTTTTTAAATACTTTTTATTTATTTTTTTCAATGTTACAAAAAAAAAATGACCATGTTCAAGTCTTAAAGCCATCCTGAGGCCTTAGTTTTGGTTTCAAATTACACAACATCATGTATGTGTTGCTTCTTTGGGGCTTGTTTTCATAGACCTGGTTGCTTTTATTTCTCTCAAATCTGGCAACAGAGTGGGCAGGGCGCAGTGTCTAATTGTAACAGTAAGCTAACGAGTACTGATAAGCTTTATTTTGTTTTGATCCAAAGCTGCACAACTGAACTGATCCAATGCTGCTGTGAAAAAAAGAAGCTATATATATGTTGGATAGAATATCCAATTTAAATAAAAAAATAACCTTAAGGGACAACTTGAATGCTTTTTTTTCTCTTAATGCATTGCATAAAGATCGGATCGGGAAAAATCGGTATCGGCAAATTGTCAAAATCAAATGATCGGAATCGGATCGGGAGCAAAAAAAGGTGATCGGAATATCCCTAATTAAAATACAAAAAAGCTAAAATAGAATAACTAACCTATAAAATATAATTCTTAAAGATATACTGCAGTGTAAGATATGAATATTTATTTGATTTCATTGAAGGCAGAGGCGAAAAGAAAAGTCTTCTGGCTGGACTTAAAAGTACTATTGAGAGTTGCGGCGGACCTGCAGTTTTTGGGGAAATTTGTTCCAGTGGTTTGGAGCATAGAAGTGAACTCGTTTTTTTAATATCGTACAGTAACAAAGTATTTGTACATTAAAAATTAATAAAGTACAGTGTTACACTGAACTAATTACTTTTATTCAAACTGTATTCCCTTCTTATCATGTAGCCTACACTTCTTCCTTTCATTGATACATTTAAATCACCTGACTACAGCATATAACATACTGCAACCCTGTGCTGCTGCTGCTTCTCTCTGCCTCATCCTCTATTGATGGAGGCAGCTCCTCCTCATCTGATCTCTGATATGAAAGCAATCGTGTTATGATCATATTGAGCTATTGGTGTGAGTCTAACATTAAACAAGCAGTCTGCTTGTCATACATTGCTGACGATACATTTTAAGAGGCAATTTGTTTAGTTACTGCCGCTAAATGCCATTAGCATCAAGCTAGCAAATCCTGCATTAGCCTCACATCAACAAGTGACAGAACATCCAGTTATCCTGAGCTAATTTACTGAATAAACCAACTCACATCTCCTGTCTTTTTATTCAGCCAACTCATTAGACTATTCTTCTGCTGGCGTTTCATTGTTGTTTTCTTTCAAATTCAATACTGTAGTTCAAAACCACGGTACCTGCTCACCATCTGTGAGCTATTTTTAGAATGCGCACGCTACCTTCGTTGTCGCATTTGCGCGCGTCCACCTGGGCAGGCTGTGTGTGTCCTTCTCCCGTGACGATAACGGCTTGCGGTTAAAAAATAATAATACACGAATTTGAAACTGGGGGGGGGGGGGACGACGACACAAACGGGCAGACAGCAGAGCTCGGGGCAATAATGCAGATTTGTTTGACTTTTTTACACTTTGTTGTTCTTCTCCTTTCCTCCGGTCTTGTCTCTGATTGTGAGTGTGTGCATTCGTGTGTGTGTGTGTGTGTGGGGGGGGGGGGGGGTCGGAGCGGAGCCTCCAGAAACAGAGCGGAGGGAGAATGTGAATACGAATACGCAAAGCAGTGGACACTGAAACATGCACATTGGATAAATAACATAGGCGTTTAGTTTATTTAATAAAAGAGCACATGTGAAAAGTGACCGTAGATAGATTACTTCAGTTGCAATTTGATGCTATATATAGGCTATATATTTTTTAAATAAAGAAAAACACCTTGAATTTCAGGCAGGGCGCGGGGCTCCGTTGGCAGGGCGTAGCGCCCCGCCAAGACAATGGTAGGGGAAACACTGGGTCATGACCGAAAGAACGAGATTGCGGATACAAGCGGCCGAAAAGGGTTTTCTACGCAGGGTGGCTGGTGTCTCCCTTAGAGATAAGGTTAGAAGTTCAGTCATCCGGGAGGGACTCGGAGTTGAACCGCTCCTCCTTCGCGTCGAAAGGAGCCAGTTGAGGTGGTTCGGGCATCTAGTTAGGATGCCACCTGGGCGCCTCCCTAGGAAGGTGTTCCAGGCACGTCCTGCTGGGAAGAGACCAAGGGGTAGACCTAGGACCAGGTGGAGGGATTATATCTCTTCGCTGGCCTGGGAGCGCCTTGGGATCCCCCAGTCAGAGCTGGTTGATGTGGCCAGGGAAAAGAAAGTTTGGGTCTCTCTGCTGGAACTGCTACCCCCGCGACCCAACCACGGATAAGCGGGAGAAGATGGATGGATGGATATGCTGCATGTGACATCAGTGCAGCATAGCTATGTCTTGTTGGAGAGTCATCAGCCATGTTCTCATGCTCTGTGATAAAAGCTATCTCTTTTCACACTGCTATCATCATGTGAAATCCTTTTTAATTCAGTCCTTAAAGATATATTTAGTTCAAAAAGCAATCCCGACTAGTGCAGTTAAAATATTTCAATATGTTTTCCTTACACTGTATAACAGGATAGGATTTTACCAGAGAGTTTTTAGAGTCCAAAAATCAGATTGCATGTTATTGTGGCTTGGAAAGTTTTATAATGTAGACTGATGAATTCTTTTGGGCCATGTGTCTTTAAAATATTAGCATACTTGTTATTCCAAATAATATTGTTGTTAATACTTACTATACCTAGAATTGCTATACTTATCATAAATAATTTGGACTTTTCCTCAATAATACTAACAATGTACACTTAGCGTTAGCCCAATGCTTATTGTGTTTCTGTGTTTGTTTGTGTGTGGATGTGTCACACCTGTATGTCAGACATGAACGAGCACAGTTCCAGGAGTCACAGCATCTTCCTCATCAACATCAAGCAGGAGAACTCTCAGACCGGACAGAAGCTGATCGGCAAGCTGTACCTCGTGGACCTGGCCGGCAGTGAAAAAGTTAGTTTGCATCCTGCACTCGTCCTCCCCCTCGCTTTGGATTTGCATCTGCATCCTCCTCCAGATTCAGAACACATAATTGTAGTTTTTGAGATTTTTTGTTTTGTTTTAAAGGCATGGTAAGTACTTCTTTTAAACATGTTTTAACTTTCTAGATGCGGACCGGTCTGTATGAAGGCTTTGCTGTATTAACTGAATTCACATAATGAAACTTTATTGACACACAGCTGCCTCTCCTTTAATCAAGGGACACTATAGTAAACATCTGTATGGTATCCATAATGCCAGTAAAACCTATAACATGCTTTGTCAACCCTCTTTTATAAATCTGATTATGTGTCTTCAGTTAATAATACAGTGTTCCGTACTCTTTGGTATAGTCATTTTTGAAAGTTTGAAGAATGATAACCATGTTGTGAGCAGTTAGAATGTAGAAGTAATCCTATTAAGTAATTTTTCTTATGATAGAGTATGCTTCCGGCCTTACTCTGAGAACTCTCCTGTGTTTGTGTGTTTCACAGATTGGTAAAACAGGAGCAGAGGGCACAGTGCTGGATGAAGCCAAGATGATCAACAAGTCGCTGTCTTCACTGGGAAATGTCATCTCAGCTCTGGCAGAGGGCTCGGTGAGGCAGTCAGCACTATCTCTGGGATGTTGGGTTTTCAGAGTTATGTTCTTCCATCTAACTGCCTTTTAAATAGCCTATCTAAGAGGGAGAATGTGATTACAAGTTTAGTATTAAAGGTAGGGTAGGTAATTCACTTCAGAAACACTTTTTGTGATATTCCATGGAATGCTCTTAACATCCCGATAGCAATGAATAAATTAAATGCTTTGACAATAAATATATACAAATATTTCATCTGTGGAAGCCGTGGCGCTGTAAAAATCCAGTCCAATTATCTGCCCTGGCCCGCGGGAGATAATTGGATGGCCTACCTGCCTGTCAGCCTTCCCTCTCATGCACAAACTTATCTCGTGCCCTCAGTGGTCATGTGCGGGTTTGTGTGTGTTGGAGGAGGGGCTCTGTAAGGAAGTCCAAAGGAAGGGGCAGATTTATTTTTGGTTGTGTATTTTCAAATTCTAGCTTACTCAAGCTGGTTTCTCCATTCTTACCTACCCTACCTTTAAGTAGGAATAATAATATGTAGTCCAAAAACAAATAGCCTTTAAAATGATGACATTTTACACAGTATACCTTGGAAATATTATTAAATGATCTCAGTAGGAGCTCTGTATGTCCTGCTGATTGTAAATGGTGTCCTCTGTCAGGCTTATGTGCCGTACAGAGACAGTAAGATGACCCGGATCCTGCAGGACTCCCTGGGGGGGAACTGTCGAACCACCATGGTCATCTGCGCCTCACCCTCTGCCTACAATGACGCTGAGACCAGGTCCACTCTGCTGTTTGGACAGAGGTACGCTCTAACACATATACTCACAACTTACCAAGGAAATATGTGGACCACAATTCATGGAAATCATAGGAATCATGTCAATGCAAGTTACATAAGTCCAAATCTCTAAATTAGATGCACCTTTACCAGCTGTGATAAACTTTTAAAGCATCAATAACTATAATCAAAACATACAATATATATTATTCTGAAATGGGCTAATCTGCATAATGAATACTTTTACTTTTGTTACTTTAAATATATATATTTTTGTACTTTTACTGGAGTAACATTTTGATTGCAGGACTTTTACTTGTAACAGAGTATTTCTACACTCTGGTACTTCTACTTTTACTTTAGTACAAGATCTGAGTACTTCTTCCTCCTCTGAGTAAAATCAGTACTGCGTGGCTGGGCTGGTGATATTACCTTCCTGTGTCACCAGGGCAAATACCATCAAGAACACAGTGACTCTGAATGTGGAGCTGACTGCAGAGCAGTGGAAGAAAAAGTGGGAGAAAGAGAAGGAGAATAACAAGACGCTGAAAAACACCGTCACATGGCTGGAGAGCGAGCTGACCCGCTGGAGAGGCGGTAAGGACAACAACATCCCACATATGTATTTGCCACTTATGCTGCTTTGGGATATTTAAAGAGGCTGATGAACTTGAATGTACTTACTCATACTCAAAGAGTTATGTTTTACAAATTCCAGCCATGGCAAACAAAGTATTTATCCTTATGCATAATCACAGATGTTTCATGCCTTTAGAAATGGTCTAACCTATTTTCCTACTGTATTTTCCAACCAAGGCAGAAAAAAAGGTTTGGTAATATAGATTTATAAAATGTACATTGTAGTAATCTTATCATCATAAAGGAGTACAATACTTTCGTTAGGATGAGTTTAAAAATAAGCAAAACAACTAAAACTTTTTCCTCTGATTTTAGTATTTTTGCACAAGGTTATGGTTTGAGCTAATTCACATTGGTCATATCTTTGGCTTAAATATGACAATTGCTAATCAAAGACTCCTTTTCTTTCACACGAGCAATGACTCTTCAGAAATGTGCATGATCATGTCGGTCTTACACTGATCTAAAGAGCAGAGAAATCTCGAGTTGTCAGAAGTCTCCCTCTTAATAAGCTTGGTGCCCAAACACAACAATATTCACAAAACTGTGTCTCAGGGCTTCTTAACATTTAACAACCAATTAATGTGTCATACCCACTTAACGGGAAGAAACTCAGCTAACTGACGATATGAACCGTTTGTACCGAAACTAAATACAACTCTAACGCCAAGCCTCTGAATTAGCACTAAGCGAAAGAGTGCACATAACTCACGGTAGAAATATAAAGCTTTTTGTCCACTAACCCATCATTTAAGGGTGGTTTTCACTATAACTACATTTTGTTTTTTTGGACGGAAACTATCATTTACATTTTTTACTATGTTCAATCTGAATTTACTTTCAAATAAAAACATCTATATTGATTCTGACTTTACTACATCCAACTCACAGGTGTATCATTGCTTTAAGAAAAAAGATGATTAATTTACCCTTTTTAGAAGTGAAGTTATAGTAATTTGTTCTGGGAATGTCATTTTCGAACCTGAGACCTGAAAAACAGGCTCAGGGCTTAACAGGTTAAAAGGACAGGATGATTAAGACCCCATTTACACGCAAACGCATACGAAACGCAAACGAACCGAATACGATATCAAAAAAGTATTCCGTTCACACGAGACCACTCAGGAGCGCTGGAGACGCTGTAGTACATATGCCGGGCCTGTAAGTGGCGCTGTACTTTCGCCACAAAATACACCAAAAGCAATGAAGAAGACCCCCGAGCATGGTTGCCATGGTTGCCCTTCTGCATATGCCCCGCGGTGGATTTAGCAACATGTAGTTCATGTAATTCTTCATGTCCACTTGTTGCTGATGGTTGTGGTAGAGGAGCTGTAGATTTTGCACTAACATCTGTAGTCAGTAGCTACTGACCATGGTACAGCAGTGAGCAGCAGAGGTCGGGAGAGGTGGGGCTATTGCTTCATCGTTATCAGGAAATGATCGTATAGGGCGTACACACAGAGCCGTTTGCCCCCCTCAGAGCGTTCCTTTTGCAGATCTATCCACCTTGGGACCCGTTATCGTTTTAGGGGTCCGTTTCCGCGTTTCCGTTACGGCCTCCTGTGAACGAACGGGCTATACGAAAGAGAAAAGTAGCGGATACAACCATTTGCGTTCTCGTGTAAACAGCACACAAGAGTGTCAGAAGAGCCCGGGGGGCATCACACCGACAAAGACAACAGAAAGTTAATGCTAAATGATGCTAATGTAATTTCCTGCTGCCCCCTGCAGGAGAGAGTGTGCCAGTGGAGGATCAGTTTGATAAAGAGAAGGCCAAAGCAGAGGTGCAGGCCCTGGACAGCGCGCTCAACAACGACAAGACGGCTCCCACACCGGCCCTCAGTGCCCCCCCCGGGGTCAAACTCACTGACGCTGAGAAAGTGAAATATGGGGCAGAAATGACCAAGATGTACAAAGAGATGGATGACAAGGTGAACACATTTTTGTGGGGAGTGTTTTTGCAAATGCTTGTGGCACGCACACACACCAGCATTTTTTACAGCTGGGCATTGACTCACTGGATGCTCATCTCTGTATGGTGGTTTCACTGATCAAGTCAGAAAATATTTAATGATCTCAACTAAAAATAATAGAGTAAGTCTTTTTGAATAAGACAATACATGAATGTCCTATAAAATGATGTCTTAAAAAACTTTTGAAATATCAGAAGATACAGAACAAATTAGAGTTGTGCCATTTACAAATCAATCGGATCACAACCATAACATAAGTCATGAACATAGAATAACCTAAAATCAAGTATGAACACTAATATATTGTGGTAGTAATGGGTAATAATGCTGCACATGACATGCATACATCCACTGTATATTTACTGTTTAAAATGATGAAGCTACCAGTTGCTTTATATTAAATAGAACTTCACTACACTGAAGCTACTCCTCCCCCCTAGCAAGATTTCAGATTAATTAAACAACATCAAAGTTACTTTTTACATTAAAGCAACTTCACTCCAAGTCAATTCTATTATTATAAAAAGTTGTCGTACATACAAAATAAATAAGATATAATTCATATTGAATCATGGAACAAACATTCAAATGTATTTTGTATATTCTATTATCAATTGAATTATGCACCTTTTTACTACTAGAGCAATAATTTCATTTTAATTTCAATGTAAGATTCTTAATTGGGATGAGATAACATTTTTGTGTAATTTACACCTGACTTGCCCTAAAGTACTGTGAACTAGCATTTAGCATATTAACATAATTAAGCATTGTATGTGCACGCTCATGCCGACTTCCACCTTAATCATATGATCAATAAATCCATCCTTCTGCATTATACTTGCCTGTTTCAACAGCTGATGGAAGTTTACCCTAACTTAACTATGCATGTCAATCAAAAGTCTATTATTTTCTGTCTGATGTATTATTGACTTAAATAATGAAGAATAATTTAAAATATATAAATAATAGCTTTATACGTACTTTTCAATGTTGCTAATATTGCTAGAATTACCTGCTTCAGTCCTTCTTACATGTGATATTTCTATTGGTCAGCAGATGGCGTGATTGACTGCTGTTCAGTACTGCATGTGGATGTGGTGGAAATAAGTTGTGTACTTAAAATAATTGTTCTTCTCTCTTACAATCTTACACTTATTTCAGGACGATGAGATCAACCAGCAGTCTCAGGAGTTAGAGGAGCTGAAGGAGCAGATGTTGGACCAGGAGGAGGTGACAAAACTCCCCCCTTCCTCCCTCCTTCTCCCCTCCTCCCCTTCCTTCCAAATAGCCCTACAGCCGTTCCTGTTAGCACAAACCCGGTCTGACAGCTTGTGGCAGACCATTAGTATCCCTGCAGGAGAGGTCAAATTGTAGCTCACCCTAGCAACAGTTGAGCCCTACAGATAGAACACATGAGGTTTCTTAGCTGTGGCATGTCATTCGTAGATGAACTCTATTCCCCTTGCACCCTTTTCCCTTCCCAGGCTGAGCATCTCTGTCTTATCTTCACTCCCTATCCCCATCTGTAGCTCTTAGCCTCCTCCCAGCTGGATCACAACACCCTGCAGACTGAACTGAACCGGCTGCTGGCTGAGAACGAAGCCTCCAAGGAGGAGGTGAAGGAGGTGCTGCAGGCGCTGGAGGAGCTCGCCCTCAACTATGACCAGAAGAGTCGGGAAGTGGAGGACAAAGCGCAGGAGTTTGAGGCTCTCAGTGAGGAGCTTAACGAGAAATCGGTACTTATTCTAAGCAGAATCCATCAAAAATACATGACACTGATCATGTGATCACCTTGTGTGTACTTATATTTATCACCCTCCACCACCAGAGCTCCCTGGCCTCCATTGACTCTGAGCTGCAGAAGCTGAAGGAGATGACCAACCACCAGAAGAAGAGGTTCACTGAGATGATGTCATCATTACTCAAAGACCTGGCTGAGATAGGCATCGCCGTGGGAAGCAACGACATAAAGGTTACCAGCCAAACTGTTAACAATTCAGAAATATTCTAGAAACTAAGAATTGTTTCACAGAGCAACTATGGCCTGTTGAGAATAGATGACATTCTCATTTCAGACATTATTAAAGCAGCCGAAACATACACCACCTGCATTGCATGTGTCTTTGAGCAGCATGTTTCCAGTTTTTTTGTCTGTGTTTGAGTTGATTAGAAGCAATATTTGCTCAAAAAAGAATGGATTTGTGTAAAGCTGCAGAAAACATCTATTAAGTTCATTTTCTATGAAAAAATACGATGAATGAAAAAGAGTGTTAGCTGCAGCCCTAGTAGCCCCTAATTTGCTGTTTACAGTTTTTTCTGTAGAGGACACTTTCTGCATATTTGGGTGTAATGGTTAGTCTGTGGTTTTCAGTTGGACATTTATTGACATTTTCAAAAAGGACAAAAACATTTGAAGGACATTTTAATGACTGTCACTTTTAGCTACGGACAAACTGTCAAAAATGGCTACTTTGTTTCCTCTCTTTCCCCTCAGCATCACAAGAGCAGCGGTCTCATCGATGAAGAGTTCACCATGGCCCGCCTCTACATCAGTAAGATGAAGTCGGAGGTGAAGACGATGGTGAAGCGCAGCAAACTGCTGGAGAGCTCAAAGGTCGAGAACACCCTGAAGATGGACGAGACGGAGAGTGAGCTGATCGCCTGCCAGCTCCGCATCTCCCAGGTAACCGCTGCCTCATGGATACTGTCTCCACAGTGACAAATATGTCGGTTAATTAGAAAAGCAGACCATATCGTTGTCAAAGGGGGGCTTGTTGGGTTTTTGCAAATCTATGGATGTCTTAGTTCTTGGTTTAAAAATAGTTTGTGTGAGTTTTTATGAGTTCATTATGGTTTTAATGTCTATTTCATTTCCCTGTGGTTGTCCAGAATGAAGCTAAGATCAAGTCCCTGACAGACAGCCTCCACAATGTGGAGCAGAAGAAAAGACAGCTGGAGGAAACGGTGGACTCTCTCAATGAGGAAATAGTTCGGATCAGAGCCCAAGGTAAGCATCACTCACTGTGCTGTCAAAAAACAAATCCAGCGTTAACCATTCATTGATCCAGAGCGAGTTTAAAGTTGTGATACCAAAAACATCCCAAGGTGCTTTGGAATTGTAGGATGTCTTTCCATACAGGGAATAAACTTCAAAAGAATCCCAGATGGCATATTTATGATGCACCTTTTAGATTTGTTTTGCTTTTTATTAACAGACCCTAAAGTTGTTTTGAGTACTTCTCATATTTGTAATAATTACACATTATAGTTAATACTTAAACATAGACTTATTTAAACACAATAACAATAGCACAATTGTGGACATTGACGTCTTGGAGATAAATCTAAGCAAATGTGTTCTTTCACTCTTAATTGCCATTTCTACTGCTAGAGCTCAATATAAAATAAAAAACGGTCAGCTTTTTCCATTGCTTTTTTTCTCACTGTGGACCTTATTATGTTGCAGCAGTTGTAGCAGTATTCACAGAATGATAGTGATACCTTATCAGCTCTTTTGCTTCCAGAGAAAGTCAACACCATGGAGAAAGAGAACGAGATCCAGTCTGCCAATGAAGTCAAGGTACTGTCTCCCTAAGCTGTCCCTTACTGGTGTGGTTTCCATATTAAAGAGGGTGACTGTAGCTGTGTGTGTGTGTGTGTGTGTCTTCAGGAAACCGTGGAGAGGCAGATCCAATTTCACAGAGAGACCCATCAGAAGCAGATCAGCAGCCTGAGAGACGAGCTGGACAACAAGGACAAACTCATGACAGAGCTAGAGGAGTAAAGCACAATGTCACCAACATTAGTCTCTCTTATTGTTTCCATGAGTGACATACTGATACTGTTACCAACATGTGTGTAGTCTGAACCAGAGGATCATGCTGGAGCAGGAGCAGCTGAGGATGGAGCATGAGAAGCTGAAGGCTGCTGACCAGGAGAAGAGCCGCCAGCTGCAGGAGCTCACGTAAGGCCTCTGTATATTCAGTGGGCATTGTTTTCATATAACCCAACATGCATTTAGTAACATGGATTTTACTTTGTGCAGGGTGATGCAGGACAGGAGGGAGCAGGGCAGAAATGACCTGAAGGGAATGGAGGACACTGTGGTCAGTTACTACCATCTCCATTTCAATCTGTTCATTTAAAGGGGGAGGTCACCCAAAATTAGGACAAAAATAGATTTTTAATTTAATTAAAATGGCGGCAAAAGGAATTTTCATTTCAATTGAAGAATTGACAAAGTCATGTAACATGTCAATCCAGAAACAGTGCCCCGTTAAAACCAGTAAACTTGAATAATAGAGCATACTAAACTATTATTTTTATGTAGACTGTTCCTGTATACTTTAGACTTCCACAAAGCAATGCGCAACTGAATTATCCAATTGATTTTTTTTGCACTTTTTAAAGGACTCTACTTGTGAAGTTTAATTCGCATGGACATTTTCATGTTGCATATTGATTAGTTAAGCATGGGACATAGGACATATATTGTTTAATTTCACATCAAATTAATATTGTAAAGTATGCAGAATTTGTATACACTACAGGAACTGCAAAAATCAGAACACCACAAAGATTACAATATACTGTATATTTCACACTAAATATATATAGTTTGGATTTGGGTCAACAACAATGGATGTAAAATTAGCTATGTCTTATAAGGCAGGTGTCCTTAGAATTAAACAAATCTGAATATCTGCTAAGGACAATTACTGTATGGAGATTAATCAAGGTGACCACACAAATCATATCAGCAAATCACCCTCAAAGTTGATATTCTTTATTTACATTGATTTATGGCATTTAATGTAAAAATCTCACTTTGAAGTAGAGGTACCATCCACCAATGATTGGAACATATTTTCTATACTAAGATTCAGGTGGATATGGGTAACTGATTTCTTTATAAAACAACATTCTATGTACTACTCTGTTTGGGCTAAAGCACTGAAGTGGGTTTCCTTGCTGTCCCATAGGGCCGAGAGCTGCAAACACTCCACAACCTCAGAAGGCTTTTTGTCCAAGACTTGGTCACTCGCGTCAAAAAGGTAAAGCCCTGCCTGTGTGTATACGTCCTCATGTTCTCCAGAAACTGCTCATGGCACCCTATCACTCTAACATCCTCCTGTGATCTGGTTTTTGTGTGATTTCCTCTTCTATCTAGTGTAAAATCACATTAGCTCCTGTTGCCCTGACTTCCACATTTACCTGGAATGAGACGCGTATTTTGCTCATGCACCGGCTGCACTCCATTTAATTTGCACCATGATGAAATGTTAATGAATCCAGGGAACAGAACAGAAAGGGTGTGCGATAAGTAGGCCATCTGATTCTTCAAAGGTAGCAGCTGTAAATTAGGGACCCAGACTCAGCATGGCGCTCATCTCCAGCACTCAAGCTGAGGCTCCACGAGATAAACAAAAGCAAAGCATGCTCTGCTGTTCCCCAATCTACTTATCACCTCATTAAGCCAGACATGGGTTGCTTTGGATTCAGAAGTTTTGGTTACTGACTTCTTTTAATACTCTGTGTTTGAAGAATTTGATCAATGAAAAATCAGTTACACTGAGATAAATGAATGCAGAGGTGCAACATGGATTGAAATCAGTGTACCAATAAAGCTGTGTCTCTGTAGAATGCTCATTTGGATGGTGACACAGAAGGCAGCTCTGCGCATAAACAGAAGATCTCTTTCCTGGAGAATAACCTCGAGCAGCTCACCAAAGTTCACAAGCAGGTAGAAATACATACAAACACACAACTACCACAGTGCTTCCTCCCTGAACTTATCATGGATGTGATTTCTACATGCTCTCTGTGTCCTCTCACTCTTTGTTTTCCCCTCTGAAGCTGCTACGGGACAACACAGACCTGCGCTGTGAGCTGCCTAAACTGGAAAAGCGCCTGAGGGCCACCGCTGAGCGGGTGAAAGCCCTGGAGGCGGCGCTGAAGGAGGCCAAAGAGAACGCAGCCCTCGACCGTAAGCGCCACGAGCAGGAGATGGAGCGCATTAAGGACACTCCCAAGCCCAAGAACATGGGCAGGAGAGCCTCCATAGGTAAGGGACACGCACATATGGAACCATGTCAGTCATGCCTGCGACCATGGAGATTCTCAACACTCAAGCATGTAGATGTTGGCCATGAGGGTAGAGTAATATGTCAACAATGTTAGCAGGTATATGTGTATGTGCAAAATGTATGGAAGCTCTATGTTAAATGTACTCGTTGGATTGGACTTATTGGAACATGTTAATGCCCTTTATCTCTGACTTTGTATGTATGGTTTTATTTAATGTGGAACTGCAGGACTGATACCAAAACAAATATCCTTGTGTGAACAATAGAGAATATCATATTGTATCATAATGTAACTAGCACAGGTCTAAAAATCCTCAAAATGAGTAGAACAATGTGGTAATACGAAAGTCAATAGTATGAAATAAGTAAATTAATTATATGAGGTTTTTCCAATAAGTCAAATCCATCGAGTCATTTTAAGACAACAAGCAAACATGATGTATTGCTGAATATGGAGCCAGTCAGGTGTCAGCTAGCTAGGCTTAGCCTAAAGACCTGAACCAGGGGGAAACGGCTAGACTGGCTCCGTCTAAACTTGAAATATACTCATTTAAACTACAAACAAAGACATGGGAAATAAAATAACATGTGTTGTGTCAGCCTGCTCTCTGTATGTGACTCCTTTTATCTCTCCGTGCCCGACCCAGCCAAGCCCATTAGACCAGGCCAGCTGCCTGGAGCGTCCCCCCGGTCCCCCTGCCTCAATAGATCCAACCTCATTGGGAACAACATCAGGGAGGCGGGCGACAGCAGGTGATAGAAACCTCTTCATAGTAGCTACATAAGAAGAGATGTTTTATTTTCATTTGTAGGTCTTCCTTATACATATGTCACTTATTTTCCATTCATGTCTTTTCTGGTTTTCTTTACAGCCCCTGAAGATGGAGCAGTCACCCATGTAACATCTTGAAGCTCCAGACCCATCTACATTTTCATTACAAAGATATTGAACTTTCACCTGAAACCACTGCACCACTCTTCCAGCATCAAAGTGTGTATATAAATATATATAACTGTATATAAGAATTCCATAAACTGTGTAGACAAGCCTCTACAATAACCACATCAGTGCCTTGCAAAATCAACACATACATGCAACACGCTTTTCTGTCCTGATGTTAGAGTAAAATATTAGTTTTGGTTTGAGCCCAGTTGTTTTTTAACTGTACTTAAACACAAGACACTGTTCTGCCAATGCTTAATTGTAATGTGCAGATGATTGTAATAATCTTGCATTCAATAGTGTATTCCATATTGGTGGCTAAAAAGGAGGCTCCCATTTAATTAGAACAGAAAGAGCAAGTGTATGCATGATCCGCCTTTATTTTATCAGATGTATTATTCTTTGTCGCATGCTTGATACTATCGCTAAAAGCCCTTAACTGCTCAGTTTCCCAGAAATGATTTGACTCGGGAACTGCACTTGTGTTTGGGCTAATGACAGGAAGAGCACTATCAGTGGGGAGATACATTCCTAATTTATGCCTGATAGCTGCAGGCACCTTGTTTGGTTAAACATTAATTATGTTTTGAATCCATTCAGACTGGATTTACATTAGAAAAGTGGATGATTGAAACTTATCCTCCTGAAATACACTATACAAGTGCAATGACATCCTACTACTGTTCAGATATTAAAGGTAAAGCTTTAAATAAATAATGACATCATTTGAAAAGTGTTTTGGTTCCTTAAACTTAAGGCACCTTTAAATGTCTTGCTGAAAAAACCCTTTGCTTATCATGCTGATCACTTTCTTAAAACGAATGTACCACTGGAAGTATTATTATACATGATTTCATATTGAGAAGTCATCAAAAATGATTGTAACTGCACTGTACATGTTTTGTACAAGAAGACCAACACTGCAGCATATTTTAACAATATGTCTATTTTAGACATATTTTTCTCCATCAAAATAAGATTATTGGTATTAAAGGGTTTTCCAAAGAAACACTGCATGCTAAAGAGAAGATTACATTTTCTACACAATCATTTTCAACAACTGTTATGTTGATCAAATGTGTTAAATGTTTTTTTTTTAAATAAATGTAACGCCTTAAAATGAATGAATCTTTTTTATATGCCAAAACATTCACATTATCAGTCCATAAACCTCAGAACAGAACTAAATATCAGTGGAACAACCAATGCTCATGTGTTGCACTTCCCCCCTTACACCAATAGGGTGTGCTTTTACACAAATATGCAAATACACAAGGAGAAGTGATGTGATTAAATAAGCATGCAGACATTCATACATTATTCTGAAATAATGTAAACTTGTTGTTTTATTGCCTGAGGCTTATTTCAGTCCTTTTATAGTCTGAGCTTTCTCCATTGAGGACTTGCTGAGTTCCTGGATCATCCAAGCACTAAATCATTCATGATTCTTCTGGATGGTGAGACTCCCTGCTGGGATTGCCAGATAGAGCCTGGCTGAGGAGATGGGGATGCATCTTGACATGTTTATCCTACACATTTTAATTATGTTTAATGGTTTTAGGAAATGGGCAATGAAATCCCATCAAATAATGAGAACAAACAGATGAGCCTGCAAACTTTTACAAATATGTATTCCTATACCTGCATTGATTTGTCAGGGTCTTAAGGGAAAGTGAAATTTAGACCATTACAGATTTAACAGTGGCTCCTTTGGAACACCGGTCAATGGGGTGTTGAACCTGGAGGGGGAAGGCCGCCCGCGGGGATCTGGAAGCCGTCTATCAGCACTGACTGACAGACGGGTGGGGTGGCAGCGATAGACCAGCGTCTGCAGGGTTAAAGACCTCTACTGCGTCATGCTGAACCAAAACTCACCGACTAAACCGGATCTTAAAGGAATGTGCCTTCAAAATAAAACAAATAAAACCTGACCAAAATTAGGTAATCTGTGTATGAAAGGAAACGGCATTTGATCCCATAACGGAGACGTGACTTTAAAAAATATAATAGCACAGTTAAGGGGCTGAGGTTTTTAGGGCACTTTCAACATTCTTGTATAAAAAATGACCCAACATTGTTCTATATTTAAAATATTATGATTAAAGTTGTGAACACAATTTAAGTTACCGTGCATGTGAGTTATGACTGAGAATATAAATATATATGATAACTACATTCTTGTAGTGACTTTTAATGACTAATGTCCATTTCAACTAGCTTACCCAGCATGCATAAATTGATTTGGGATGGATAAAGAATATCAGTTTTAACATTGCCTACGTTTTATCAAATTGTATTGTGTTGTTTGGATATACATACAATAAATCACTTATCGTTGATTTGAAATAACATAATCACTACTTGCAACATAACCCCACCACACACAATTAGAAACGTCCAATTGATCTTGTGCCAACACATCTAAGATCAAGAAAGTCTTGCATACATTTTGTCTACATTTTGACTAAACAGCCAATCATGTTTTTTTTTGTTGTATTTCATCATGTTTAGCTCCTCTGCTGTTATTCCAAGAACCAAATAACAAAACACAGGTTCTTCAGCCAAATCTCTTACTTTGAAAGCTGTGACCGGATGTGTGTTATGTTGACGCAGTATGCTTGACTGCCTGAAGAGAGGCGGGGGATTGCGAACAGACCGACTGACTGGAGGTCTGCTGCGGACTTAATCGGAGAAGCACACACTGAATTAGGGAGAAAAAAAAAGTTGCTTCTAACTACCCATACGGCCGACACAGAACACAGAGAGACACCTCTGGAGTTTCTAAAGGTAGGTATGTTTGAATGTTGTGCGTGGCTTCTCCGTACCATTGGTCAGCGACAGGCTATTGGCTTCTGACGGAGTTACTTTGTTGCTATGCACGCTGTTGCAGAACGGAGGGCTTGTATCCGAGTGAACCTGCAGTGCTTTTGTCCAGACACGAAGCCTCTGGAAATTGTCACTCAAACGCCTCACACCGGTAAAATATCCTGAATACGAACACTATGTTTTGCTTGTGTTTTGTTTTAATAATTAAACTGCTAGGTTATCATTACATTCCACGTGATAGCATCAGTCTGAGTGGCACGCACCTACAGATTTGGAGAGCTTGTTTTCTCGCGGTGTGCTTGGACATTTGTCCCCGTTTAGGTGGGCTTTCTCCGGCAGGCACGTCGACTAACAGTCCCCTCGCTCCTGGGAATCCTTGGTAATGTCGAGTCGGTGTCCTTTGTTATGATTGCACATGGATTAAACTCCTTTGTGCTGTATTTCTGCAGTCTGCAGGGCTTGAAGGGACCCTGCCCCCCACCCATGGGCCATGCCCCCCCTCACCACCGCCCCAGGCATGCTCTGGCCACTCAGCCCCTGCGATTTATAGACCCTAGCTGCTTGTTTTCAACAGTGCATAATTGCAAAAGGACTGTTTTGAATTCAATGCATACCCACATATGCATTAGATAACCCGCATAGATGAAAGTGAATGCAGCAGCACATGTTGAGTGGATGCTGCTTGGTCACATCTGTTTTGAATGAAGCACAGGGACAAAGGCAGTCAGGGTCTCAGGATGTTTTGCTGCTACAGTGGCTGGTCTGCAAATTTATGCAGACAAAAGCACATGTCGTGATTCCTGTGTTGATGCATTGCATAGCTTCATTTGTTGCCAGATTAAGTGCTGTTACAGTGGATTTGCAATAATGCCACTTACACAAGTGTTTTATACATGACACTGATTTCTGCATGTTCCTGTCGTACATCAGGAGCGTTTTCAGCACGTAGCCCTGTGTGGTTTTATTAACATTTTTTAAAATTGTTTTCATTATTATGCTTTCCTCTCATCTGATTGGTGGATGTTTTCCAAATTACTTAAATGGGACTGTTTACATATTAAATAGCATCACATCAGGAAATAATATAAGCAGCAAAATATGATAGACTAATTGTTATTGTTGCCTTGTGTCCCACTTTAAAAACTACTGATTGATTCTTAAATAGTAAGAAGAGGACAGAAGGGAATTGTTCAAATGGACAATGGTTGTTCAGTCACTGCTGTGCTAACCTGTTCCTAAACATAAGCAAGATCCTTTTGGGTCTCCACAGAACAGAACCTTGACTTCACTTTGCTCTGACAACATGCGGTGACAGGGATTCTATTGCAGCAAAATGTACTCTCTCGGGCCCTGTGCCAGAACTCTGAAACACCACAGCAGTTCGGAGAGAGAGGAGGAGGAGAAGAAGAGAGAACTAGGGGGTGGGGGGGGGGGGGGCGGGCGGTGGAGTTGTACATTTCTGCTGTATAGGAGCCACTTTAAATGTACTGTTAACAGTACGTTTTTTGTCATGGTGATTCAGTTGTGGGCCCCTGCAAAAGTTAGTGATGTCATTCTGCCAGCAAGCTCTGTGAGGTTTTTAAGGTTGTCTTGCTAGGTTATCAGCTCTTTGACCCAGTGTGAGAACTGTTCATGGTTGTAGTGGTGTTATATTTGGGAGCTGTAATCTTTTGGATAAGTGTCCCAACTTTAGATTGTAGTGGTATGAAGAAGCAGTTGCTGCTAATCTAACGGATAAACTCCTTCTTGGACTTACTACCAGCATGACATTTGCCTGGTGCAGCAATGTCATGTCACTACAGGTTGTATCCTTTATCTTGGAATGCAGTAGCTAAACACACCAGATACCCAGTCTGTATTTACTTCAGGACAGTGGCTGTCATACGCCATCAGTGATAGTGCCGTTATCATGTGTGTGGCTTGCTCTGACACGCTCCTGACTACATCTCTGGCACCTTTGGTGATGGTGTAAGCTGTAGATTGGGTCCGGTTGGCGTTAGGGGATGAGGATTTGTGACTGTTTCCCATTACTACACAGTTAAATTAAAACAGACAGTGACTGTTCCTCGAGAGAAAGTCATTCATTCATAAAGGCTTGGACATGCCGCGTGTTGTCATAGCTTGTAACGGGACAGGCCCGCACTGGGCAGGCACACACAAGCCCTGGCATGACGCAACAGTGTGTGTGTGCTTAGCGTTGAAACGGATCAAACAGAAACCATTCAGGCCCATTATGAACCAGCAGCACATCTCTCATGGGCTCCCTTTCTGGCCCAGACAGCTCTCACCACCATCAATCTATTCTTGGTTGGTAGCTGTTAGTCTGTGTGTATATTCCTTTACATGAGGATGGTCCCCTTATAGATTCAGCAACGCGTTCTCACGCCTCACTAAAGGCACCTGCTTTTACCGCCCGCACTTCCAGCATGTCAGTCCACCATGGCTGCTATTTCAGGGAAGAGGAATATGATATGAGGGGAACTGCGGCCTGGTAGCAGCTCCTCTGCGATGGGAGCGCCCCGGTATTTATTTAGGTTAACCGACGAAGGGGAGACTCTGACGAACGGATCAATGACAGGCATCATCTCAAAACAAATCCTGCAGGAATGGCACAGGCCAAGTTGTCCTCTGACTCACACACTGTGAATAATATATCGAGAAAGATCACCCTTTTTAAAGGTTTCTAAATGTGTCTGCATTAATGAGTAATGATGCAGAACTCTATGAAACGACACACACTTTATTTCGGGATGCAGACACTCTCTGAGGGAATGTAAGCTCCAGGGAGCCATTGTAGTTATTGGATCGCATGCAGGATCTTAGGGGTCATGTTGTCATCACCTTTAGCTCCGCAGAGGGTGATCAGGTTACCGGGCTGGATATCCTTTGCAGCGGTATCGGTTACCAGAGCAATCAGTGTTGACTGTCTGTTGTGGTTTTCTGATGGTCCGAGGTAGGAGTTGCCTTTACTCGACTCACCAGTTGAGAATTTCTGTCTGGTATTAGATCATATCATAATGTTAGTGTGTCATAGCAGTAGCACTTTGTGGTTATGGTAATCAGGTGAATAATACAGCGGTGTGTGTGACAGGCTGGGAGGTTAGTACGAGGAAATGTGAGCATGTTGGTGTGGTCTGGTGGGTGTATGTTAATGTGTCTAAGCTTGCTATTGCTTGTGACATTTAACGAAAAATAACTGTCTTATCTCCCACAGCCCAGCAGTTCCCCACAAGTCGGACATGAGGTGCCCTCCAGGCCTGGGTCGCTGAGCAGCTGAGGTCAAGGTTAAAGTGCTTGTTCCGGCAGTCATGGCTGACAAGGACGGGCCGCCCATCGCCCCGGGCCAGGTCTACATTGAGGTGGAGTACGACTATGAGTACAAGGCCAAAGACAAGATGGTGGCCATCCGCCAGGGGGAGTGCTACATGCTGGTGAAGAAGACTAATGAGGACTGGTGGCAGGTGAGGAAGGAGGAGGGCACAAAGGCCTTTTATGTGCCGGCGCAGTACGTCAGGGAGGTGCGCCGGGCGCTCATGCCCCCTCAGAAGCCCACCTTAAGGGCCAAGCCCACCGTTTTGGATATCCGCCGGGCATCCGATGAAAACCTCAACCGACCCCAACCGGAAATGTCCAGCTTTGGGCGTCCGTCGCCTTCCTCCACCCCCTCGCCGTCCTCGGATCGTGTCTCCCCGCCGGCTCTGTCCAAGGATGCTAACCAGAACCTGGGGAGTCCCCATCACTGCAAGATGGTAGCTGAACTGGTGCTACTTCACAACAACAACAACCACCACCACGCCAATAATTCAACGTTGCCAAGGACACGGGCAGACTCGCCTCCGCTCAAAGTAGTGAACAACCACAACAAAAGTCCAGATAGTGACAAGACCTCCCCTATGAGCAACCCGCCAGGAGACAGGCTGAACAAGCTCCACAATGACTCGGAGTCTGGGGATGAGCTGAGCAGCAGCTCTACAGAACTCATGCAGGTATGTTGCTGCTTTACTTTATTTAGAAATGACATATTTACAGGATTGGCTTAATGTGTTGCATTTGTGAGTTTTGATTTGTGAGTTATTTGTCAGTTTATGAGAATAATAAATCGTTCACTATGCCAGCGTTGGCAGGGCCAAAAAACACAAAGCACTGTAGCTCATTAAGATCTATCCCTGAGGTTTTTGCAGACTGACTCTTTGAGTAGCATCGGTTTTGTACATCTAAAATATTGCCTTTATG
Organism: Notothenia rossii; assembly: GCF_949606895.1. Classification (NCBI taxonomy): domain Eukaryota; kingdom Metazoa; phylum Chordata; class Actinopteri; order Perciformes; family Nototheniidae; genus Notothenia; species Notothenia rossii. Next base: position 10,115,575 of record NC_136911.1, on the reverse strand, counting down.
TTTTGTTCCTTTTCTTCCATTCCTCCTGGTTTATTTCCCTCTGGTGCTTTTTTTTTTCTTCTCATGGGTCGGCTACAGATAACCGCCCTTGTCCCCATCAGATACTGTCATATTAGATGTGCAGAGATTGGATGTTTTTCACTCTCCGTCTCTTGCAGAGCTGCATTCATTCATCAGCCCCTACGCTTCCCCACCTCAAACTGTTTGTGCCTCATTTGCCAGATTTCACAGAAGCAGCAAAAGTTGCAGTGCCTTATTAAAATGCTACCGTTTCCCTTGAAGCATAATTAGTTTGGCATGTACAGATGTGCATTTTCTTTTTTTGGGCAGCTGGGTTTTTAAAGACTAAACAGTCTGTTCACAGCTCTCCGGTTAAAATTGGAAGTACTATAAATGCCAAACACAACGGCCAAAATGTGTAGTTTTGTAACGTTGACTTTCGCTTATTTGATTTTCTTATACTACAGGAATGTTGGCCATGGTATTATTACACCCACAGCTCATTCTTAAAGGCAGATCATCTCTGCAAGGGGTCTGGTATCTGTGTAAAGTGACTAACCCCATGTAGGGATCCATTCCTGATGCAGGGATACCAAACTTCCTGATGAAAACATGAAATGTTTCCCTCCCCCATGTCCCTTCAGTCACTAGATTGACAACTTCGGCCTCTTCCCACATTCATAATATGTGTCTCGGTGCTAGGAGAATGGAAGAATGAGTTGAATGGGAACAGGAACTGAGGCTTATCCTCCCTCGTCTGCAGTGAAGGTAGATCAAAGTAGAGAAAAGGAGAATTCTAGACGTCGGGGGTCCAAGCTGCACTGTTCTTCGTGAGCCATTTCTGGTGTGGCTGTATCCAGGCAGGGTCAGCTTGTTTGAAGGCTCCAAGTGCTGCTTGTGTTCTTTGTTCCACAGGCTGCAGCAGCCTCCTCCACCATGGAGGGAACAAAGAGAGACGGGCTTGAATAGAAACTAGGTCATATCAGCAGCGGAGGATCAGTCTGTAGCCCCCTGTCGCCCCGCCGTGGGGACCACTGTGTGAGTGTGAATGCCATGTGTGATGCATGCGCCCATGTGAAGTGGAGGAAAGTGAGAATGGAAGCACAGAGTTTACAACTTCATAGCCCCTCATGAAGGACGGCTAAATTGATAGTGGGTCGCAATTGAATTGACCCACCTCAAAAGCCCCGATGAAGGAGAGAAAAGGGGTTGTTTTCTGTGTAGCTAGCTGCCTGCCTTTTTAGATTAATTTCACGCTTGTTAAGTCACACGGGCCAAAATAAACACCCATTTCACTCTCTGCAATTTACATTTGCATGGGCCGCTCTTTGGGATGTGTTTTTGTTGTCGTTCAGGGTACAGTAGTGCTGGAGGGGCGGATAAGAAGCTCAGCAGCACTGTCTGGTAACGGGGCAGGTGGAGCCCTCTCCCCTGCTCTCTCGGCCTTTTGTGATGTTGTGTTGGCTTGTCCTGTTTGGCTTGTTGCCAGGCAATTGAATGACCCTGCAGAAAACCTACTGCTTCCTGTCTGTGTTCAGGTGCAAACAGACTGGGTCTGCAGGAGAGAGGACCATTTTGTGACAATGCTGTAATGTCTGAAGTGGTTTTGGAGAGTTATGAGTGCTTACAAGAAGAGACTGATTGATAGTAGATTCATTTAGACATGTGCCAATATTTGAGCTACTGCACTGAGTAGTATATCTTAGTTATAAAAAAAATGGAAGTGAGCAAATGATGCACAGCTGCAGGAACTATGAAGGAGTGGCAGTGTGTTCTGTTTCTTTCTTTTCTTTTAACTAAACTATCATCAAGACACATTCTTTTTTTATTTTCTATTATGTTACATTACATTAGGACTCACACAATGAGTGTGGGCGGCCGCTTTGCAGATGCACTGGACTGCACAGCAATTAGAACTATGAACGATAATTCTAATGCTTCTTCTAATTTAACATACGGTTCATTGTGAACATGCGTCAGGAAAAACTCGTTTTTAAGTGAAAATTACCCACTGTGGAACAAACTATTGAAAGTTCTCCAAAGTTCCCCCACGGAAAACAACTTTATACAACTTTTTTATTTGTTAAATCATCCCCTCGTAACCATATCAAATAAAGATGCTTTTGCTGTAGTGCTAACTTGCAATGTTCACGTCATTTATCCACCAAGTCAGTTCACCTTCAGCCTGAAACATAAGTCCTTCCCTCCCTTACACATATCCTCTGATGGAGAGAAGGAGCCTCTGGATGAATGGGCGGGTGGGGGGGACGTATGGACCTGTTAGTAGGATTTGTCGCTGACATGCCTCCGCTCGAGTGCCAGCTGGCCACCTCTAATTGATTAGATTTGATCTCGGGGTGACGATTAACGCCTCTGTGTCTCGTGTGTAAAAGGCGGCTGCAGTGCCCCCCCCCCCAGCACCTTGCAGAGTTGCATAGGTTTGTGGTCGACAGCCATCCTCATGAATCCCACTTAGATGCCAAGCCCTTCCCCTCTCCTCTAAAAAGCTCTTAAGGGATTGGCGAAATAAACCTCTTTTCCTCACTTCCAAGAACCTGGCAATGGGATACTGTTTGTTTCGCTAAAACAATGTGGCACACCATATGATTTAAAAGCCTGTTTTTCACTCAAACACATGGGGTTTCTCTGCGGCTATTCTGTTTTTTAAAGTCACTGCAGAATAACAGATGCTCAATTACCAGAAAGAAAGTTATTTTGGGTCCTTTTTCTGGAATACTTATACTCATATCTTCCTAAGAATGGGGAAGCAGAGACTTAACCTTTTTTTATGGGAAATGTCGCCCTTTCTTTCCAAAGTATAGTGTCTTGATGAGTGGCTGCTGTGTGGGATTGTGTGAGGAGGACAGACTGTGGTTTTCTTTCTGAGATGTGTCACAGAGGGGAAGATGTGGTGGCCCTGGATATGTTTGCGTCTGTGGCTTTGCACTCAGGAGCCGGGCTGTGCTCACTCACTGTCTGATAAAAAAGAACCTTGAGTGGTCCCCACACCCCTTTACCTTTTTATACCATTTCACACTCCAGAAAAGGTATCAGCCGCTAAAGGGGCCCTCCCTTTCTTTCCCAATTTCTGACACTTTTATCTGTCAAGTAACTCCCTATAGTCTGTAACAGGCAGAGCTCCATGTTATTAATAAAAAGCGCTAATTCCCTGAGATTAAAAACGAGATTAGTCGTTCCCCTTTTAAATAAGCTGACTTTCTGTATGACATGTCTTGTTTCTCAGAAATGTCCCTAGAAGCTCCACTTTAAGGGTGCCTACAGTCACAATGACATAACTGGCTTGTAAATGTATCCCGATACATTCTCAAAGGGTTTAAAAACAAAAGGAAGCGGCTCAGTCTGTCTGCCTTCAACCTTCTGTGTGGTCTAGATGGCAATGCCTGGGGGAGGAGGAGGAGGAGGAAGGGAGGGAGGGAGGGGTTTGTAGGTGTAGAAAGACAGGGACAAAGTGCCCAGGCCCCACAGAGCTGCTGTAGCACCGATGGAATGGCGGAGACCTGGGGGACAGGAGGCCAGAACGATGTGTTTTCATGTTTGGGTGAATCTGAAGATTAGTTGTAGCCTGTGAGCCGTGAACCTCCGGTTGGCTGGCGGCGAGATGAATGACTAGAAAGCGCAACATTACCAGGTCACCGTCAAAGATGGAGGAGAGCAGTAACACTGGCTGTGGTGATTGTTGGAGTGTGCGTTGAGATATTCTTGAATGCCGATGGTGTGTTCATTGTTTCTTTCAACATGCCCACATGCGCACTTTGGCTTCTGCTAAGTTGTATGTTTACCGACTTGTGCAACAGGGCAAAGGCTGAGAATGTGTACCAGGGGCTTAGCTGTGATTTGAAATAGACTTCTATGTGTGGGTGGTTGCGACTCCTAAGGGCACTTTGAAAACGCATTCACTCCTAGAGAGGGTTGATCAATTTGCTGCCACTTATTTGGTGCAGTGAGTTGAATCATTATAATCCAATGACGTGTGTTTTTCCCACGTGAAGCAGAATGTGTGTATTGTTCATAGAAAGGACAGCATGGTGGCTGTTGAGTGAGCCTGTCTCTCGCTCTTGATGGTCCTGGGAAGCTAGGGTTTACTGTACAGAAATGACCTGTTCCTAAAATCCCAACGCCACAATAACCTGCTAATTACATGCTGCGCTGAATGGAATCTCTGCGGAGTCTCAAATTTGCTGCATAGCCCTCTTAACAGCCAATTTCCAAATGAGCTGCGATCTTTTTGAAGTAAGAACAAGAGGTCCTTGTTCCTATTACATAATGACCCTAGTAAAAACCCAAATATGTGAGCAAGCAGTGCTGTAAAAGTGCAACCATCTCCTGTCCCGTAATCTGGAGCTTTGCCGTGAGTCTTACTCCCGGGCCGGCTAAAAAGGAGGCCCCTGCTTGTTTTCCAGTGCATACTTGACATTCCATCCTCAGTGCACACACACTAGCATAAAGTGAGGCAACAGGCATGCTAAGTCAATGAAGGCCGGCATTGCCTTGAAAAGCGAACCACTGGACCTTTTAGTAATTTAATATTAAACTCGAGGAAAATTGTGCATCCACTGTGTTCATGTTCAGGCTGCCGGCATTCTTTCTATTCTTTCCTCTCTCTGTCTAGACCTTTTAGTTTCTCTTCTACTGTTCCTGTTAGCTCTGTCTCTGTTGCTTCCTCTTCTGCCGTCAGCCTCGTGCTCCCCTCTTCACCTGTCTCTCCCCTTCAACCTTTCCACAGAGTCGTGCTGTCAGATTGGATCTCGGTGATGACAGTGAGGAAAACCCAGAGCTCCTCGGTTCAACCTGTGACCACCATTATTTTTGTTCCTCCCTATTATCTACCCTGATCCTTGTCTCTGACTAAACAACAGGATTAAACCCACAAGAGCCCCAGGGCCTGAGCCTTCAAGACAGCCACAAGAATTGAAGATGTCAAATAAGGGTTACGGGGAATCCTGCTGTTGTGTAAAATGCAGGATTTTACCTTTTGAATACATTCTATGAAGTATTGGCTATGTGAGCCAGATAGCATGCTTCACTTAGATCATTTGTTCTTGCATGTTGAGGTTAAAGGCGTGCATTTCAGAGAACCGTAAGGTTGGATTGAAGCTGGCAGTGATGCTAGCAAAAGTTAATAAAATATTCAGTGTTTAATTTATTCTTGGCATAAAGTGGGAACCCCCCTTTTGAAACCAACCATCATTTGATACTCCCATGATAATGGAGCAGTTGAAGCTGGAGTAGCAGCTACTTAATGCTAACAGGCAGGTCACATTGCACGCTGTCGCTGCTGATTGAATCCCCTCCTAACTACAACGATTATTCTGGCAATGTAAAATGAAACTGATGGAAAGCATTAGCTGCGGATGACAATATGTCTTAACTTAAGGTAAACACTAATATCTGTCTGAGATTTCACACCAGCAATGATACAGGAAATGTTGACCGAAATACATTTAATTGAATGGGATTGCTTTGATGTGTAGATTAGCTTTGTGAGGTTAAAGGTGCCCTGTAGAGGTGTTTTTTTGGATGCATTTCCTTTCTCAACCCACCATTGTTTACATCCATGTTTGAAGTGGTCTTCTTCACTGCCTCTGTTAGCACATTGCAGAATAGCTTGGCCTGTTACTGCCAATTGTGGATCAGTGGAATAAAGTGATATTATTGATGGGAATGAGTATGGCGTGCCTGTGCATAAGAAACTAAACGGGGACCCACTCGTAGAAAAACAGCCAAAAATTGCTTCTACAATTCTAAAACTCCACAAGGAATCTTAAAGTATGCATGTGGTGCTTTTACAAAAAAATGTTTTAACTAAACAAAGAAAATGTGGTTGGATATAGTGATGACCATTGGGGAATGGAGATTCCCAAAAAGGAAAGCCATCATATTTACTGTCACACCATCCAGTTTCTACGAAGATACTGAATGGTTAGTTTGATCATAATATCAGGCTAAATGAAGGAAGTGAAACTAAAGGGGTATTCAGTTTGAAAGTTCTAAAGGCCACATACCTGCAAGTTGTAACCTAGATTCTAGCCATGCCCATTTCAATAAGACATGCAAGTTACATCTTTGTTTTAACTTTCTTGCCTGCTTATAGAGTCACAGATCTTGCCCCAAACTACACCATTATCTCAAAGCATTCATTTAAGTTTGTCAAAATTTGAACTAGACCAACTGGGTTACAGTATGACTAAACTGCAGGAGTGTTGCTCTAACTAAAAAGCCCAGATGACAGCAGAGAAGATGTGATTCAAGCTTCCTCCGTCTCTCTCTATCTACCCCGTTGGTAGTAGCTCTCTCCGCTCTAGTTTCCATAAAGCCTCTCCGCCTGTCAGCCTGTGATGCAGCGTGGCGTACTCACAGAGCGGATGACGGGGATACATCACCTATTTAATTTGCTCTCCTCCTCACTCCATTGCTCACTGTGCTTTATTGGGTCCCCTCCCCTGTCGTTCCCTGTCCCTCTTCTCTGGGCCTGCCTCACTGCACTGCTGTGGCTCGGTGCACTGGGACATCATGTACCCAGAGAAGGTAAGAACCTCTAGCTGGCCTGCTTTTGATACCACTACCATTTATGTCCCCCCCCCCCCCCCCCTGTCTCTCAGCCCTCCCTGAATCTTTCCCTGCCCGAGCTGTTTGGGAATTTTTTTCTTCCAGAGTGATTGCTTTCTAAGCCCTTCAACTTGAAGCAGGCAGTGTTTTGCACCGTTATATGTGATATCGCATCGGGCACACGTGGGCGTTCTTGTACGGGATTATTTGAGCAAGTAACATGACCGCCCTACGCTGTGTTATCCACAGAGATTTGCATACAAGTGATGATGCTCTGGGCTCTCGATGCACGGTTACATAACTGATGCTAGCTGTGTTCAGAGCCTTTTAAACAGCTGCTAGTCATTTCCCCCCCCCCTCTGCGGTCTCCTGTTTTGGATGAGCGGACAGGTCAAGCTATGCTAACACTCAACCCTCTGAGGACAGCAACCACGGTCTGAGGAACTATTTTCTTTCAGTATCTCTTACAAAGCTGTCTCTGTTGGTCGTATGTGGCTTAGCACGATGACGGTAAAGTCATATTGATATTGCTTTCTGGGTATAAGAGTGTTTTTGGCCCCGCCTGCTGTGCTGTGTTTCTGGTGTGGTGTACCGTGTTTCTGATTCCTCCCATTACTTCCGAATCCACCTTGGGGATCGGAGTCTGCAGAGCGCTAAAGTGGAGCGAATTCCCTCCCCCCAGGGCTTGGATGTGTGGTTCCTCTCCTTGTTTTCGCCCACATTGGCGTTTTACCTTCTTAGAGACCAACTGATTTGCAGCAAATCTAGCTTCTTAAGATAAATAGAATTACTGTTGTCTGTCAAAGATTTGTTCTCTATGTCCTTTTGGACCAAAACCAACTGAACAGATTTCCTCTCTGGATGTGTTATTTCAACTTCTTTTAACTTGTGCCCTCATTTGTGTGCTTTGCCTACTCTTTCTTGACTTGTTGCACTTTATTGTGTTGTACAACAGCTTGTATTCCTCGTCATAATACGGCATATCACTGCAGATTAAAGACAATATTTGTGAGCCATCCAGTATTTCTCTGCTCTCACCGCTGTTCTCAGGAGAGGCGCAGCTGTTGCTGGTTGCCGAGAACTTGTGGAAGCATGGCAGTGTGGGCGTCTTTGAGCATCAAGGGGCGCGTTTTGTATCCGTCATACGCCACTGCTATCATTAATTGCTTGGCGTGGCTGCCAAAGAGACAAAGGATGAGCGGTGAATCAGTCAGCGCTGAAATAGTCTCGCTAGCCGCCGTCTTGCCAGAGGTCATTTACTGGGAAAGAGAGATTAGAATTGGTAGGACACCATCATCTAGCAGCGGTGGAAAGGTGTGGAGGAGCTGCTGAAGTGTGGTGTGATGTATGTTGAACCTCTGCATTCTGTGCTGCTCTGTTTATTGATCTTCTTTCAGTAGAGTTTGTTTTGCTGCTATGCTCTATCACCAGTTAAGGTTTTGAAGGGCATTTGTACACAAGTTTTTGAGGATGTGCGGGATAAAATAGTGAGGAAATGTACTTATTAATAACTTGTGACAACACGAGTTACCAGTGTTCAATTTGATGAACAAAGGCGCTGATATGTCAAAAAAAGGAACTAAATGGGTTATCTTTTCATTAAAAAAAAGAGAAGAAAACTGAGGGTAGCGGTGGTGAGAAATCTTTAGTGTGGATCTCAGAACACAGTGTGACATCAGAAACACTGACTAGCATGGCAATCCCGCTACAGTCCTGTAACAGCCCTCTGAATTAACTTTCCAGAAGTTCTGTGTTATTGTTACTGTGCAGCTGTCACCGAACAGCGATGCTAGCAGTGAAAAACAAAGGGGATGAAGTGAGAGAGAGAAAAGGCCGGGTGCACTCTATACCAGTCTGGATCCTTCTTCTAGTTTTAAAGCTCTGTCATTTCAAACTGCAAATCCAATTTTACCACAGCATTAACACACAGTCCTATAATTGCACTCAGATTGGCTCAGTTCAGCTCAGCAGGGAGTGTGCCAACCGAGCTCTGCCTTTTGGGGATACAGTGCATGTCTCTGTACATTTCCCTCAAAGCTGGCCACAAATAGCTCACGAATAAAGCAGAGACACTGGGAGGCTGATCAGCGTTCACTCTAGTAGGCGGAAGAGACTTCCAAGGCCAGCAGACTTTCAGTGCCCTTGTTTTTGATCGGCAGAGAGGCACTCCCAGTGTCCATTAATGAAATGGATATGCCAACGATAACGGATGTCTCGGTGTTCCTGTCATGCTCTGTTGCCTCTCTAAACCATTGGCTGGTTTGATCACCTCTTTGTTTAGTTGATTGACAGCTTGTTGATTATTCTGACAGGAGAGGATTGTAAGGTTTTAGTCATAAATAGATAGAACAGCCAGTACTTAATGCAAGGGTAACCTTACGGTGTTAAAACGGTGCTGCTGTTTGCGCCCTCCCCCCCCCCGGTTTAATTTGTTTGACTCCTTTGAAAGCATGTTATCTTTTGTCCTGCCGTATGTCATGAACCTTGGGCAGGTCAGCTTTATCTTGCCTGAATGGGAGCAAAACAAACTTATGTTTTGAAGTGGGAGGGCCAATGCCTGACTTTTTTGACTTGTTGTTGTGGAGCATTTCCATACCAGTTTTTCAAACAAAGAATCAAAAACATTTAAGAATGAAAATAAATGGATAAAGGGAAATTGTTTATAGTTCAGTAAGGACACTCGTCTTTCAATTTCAGAGGTTTAAGCATGTGTCTCAGATTTAATAATCAACCTTCCACATAACCTGCATACACAAGGACAAATGTGAACATAAAAATAAATGTTCAAACACAATTAACTAAAACTTAGATTATAATAGAATTCACCAAGCATGTTGCACGTGTCCTGCAGTTTCTCTTTGTTTAGTCTCCGTTGGGGACCAGCCAGTGATTGTTTACCACTGATGGAGGTTACACTAGGGCTGCAACTAACGATTATTTTGGTAGTCGACTAATCGGTCGATTATTTTTTCGATTAGTCGACTAATCTAACGATTATTTCTGTCACACCCTCCATCTCTGCTTCCTGTGGGCACGGCTCCTTTTCCGGGCTCCAGTGCATGTTCTACCTCAAGTCTGCACACCTGTGAATGTCACCCTGTTGTCCAGTCCCAGGATCAATTCAATCGCATTTTATTCTTGTCATTTCGCAGACCCTTGTTAATTATTATTTTAAGTTTGGAATTAATTACAGCGTCCATAAAGCTCTAGTGTGCTCTACTACGCTGTAAGCTTGGCGCTGTTTAGCAGCTCGTTGGTGGACACGCAGCTTCAACATAACTGAAATAGCGTTTGCTTAGCAAGCATTAACCATGAGACGTTCTGTTTTCCAACATGTAAGCTAACGTAAACATGACTATGGCTAACTTGCTCAAACTTACCCATGATCCAAAGTAGCAGTCCTCACGGTTCCAGGGTGCTTGCGTTTTAAATGCTCGTGCATCACTGTAGTGCTGCCGTGGAATGCCAATTCCCCTTTACAAATTCTGCATTTCACTGACTTCTTTGGCTTGTCGTCTGTGAAATACTCCCACACTTTCGAAACTCTCGGTCTCGCTTTTTTGAGCTCTTCATCACCCTCATTCTCTCTCCTTTCCGCCATCGTTCGTATTCTTTCTTCTTTGTTGTTAGTACAGAATGCAGTCATGGCAGACAATGGAGAGTATACTGCCCCCAGCACTTCCTGTAGTGCATTGCAGTTACAAATGAACATTTGCGCAGTTTTGAATGAACGTTACCGGCTCTCTGATTGTTTTTATACGACGCGTCGACACTAAAATTCCGCGTCGACGAATTTTTATGATCGACGTCGTCGATTATGTCGACTAATCGTTGCAGCCCTAGGTTACACAGACTAAATCCAGTCTGCTCAGTGAAGAGAAACCAGATAGTTGAGCTCATTTGACCCCAGTGGCGCTAACCATCTGCTCAGAAAAACATGCCTTATTAATGCCTGTTTACATCTTTGCACTTTATTTCCTTGTTATAAGTGCATGCATATCATTATAAGTATGTGTAGTCTGACAATCATGTGGCCTTTGAGCTCATTAAAAAAATTACCTTTTAGCTTAATTTAGAATGTGACTGATTTAATGTCTTGTTCTGGTCATTTTATTCTGACTTTTTCTACATTTAAATTACATTTTTCTTTTTACTGACTAAGATCCGAATTATAATACAATTACAATTACGAACTCCAGCCTTATTCATGACAAAGGTCAGATGTCTGAGTACATCACATTTGACTTCCCTTTTGTACTTTCTGTATGAGTTTGTTTGGCTGCTTCAGCGAAAAGCCGGTGTATAATATGGTTGTTTTTGATACAGTGCTACAAAAACACTGTTTTGAATGGATTAAGGAAAGACTCAGTCCAAGCCAGAGTGCCATAATCATCTAAACAGCGGTACATGCTTCACTGGCTTCAGGCAGCAGTAACTGTGGAACAGAGGAGCTTACAGGTCAGCCCGAACACCCCCCCCCCCCCCCCCCCCCCCCGCACACACACTAGAATGCAATCTTCTTACATATCTGGATTAAGAGGTTGTGTACAGTACATTCCTGGGTTAAACCCCCTCCGTTCCCCCCAAACTCCTGTTCATCGTACACCAACATGTTCCAGCGTTTTTCCCCCTGGTTGGACAATGTGCTTATTGCTCTGCGTTGATCCTCACCCTGATCTTGTTGGGAGGAGTGTGCCATTGATAACATAAGACTGTGAGGGGGTTAGTCCAGTGTTATTTTGTTGTTTCCTAATACACAAATACATTGTCTTTTACTTTTGTCTCTATCTCGAGACCACTGGCGTTAATTGAGAGGCGAGTAATCCGTCTTTCTTAGAGTTTGGGGTTATGTGGCTGCTCTATGGCCCGGGCCAGGACCTCCTCCTGGTGGCCAGTAGAGGTTTGTTGTTGATTTGCCAGCCAATCCCCAGGCACTTGAGCCCCTATTGATCTAAAACAAGTGAGTGTTTGCAACCATGGCGACATATTCAAATCAGACAGCAGCCACTCAAGTGTTTATTCGGTTGCGTTGGATATGTTTAAGTGTGGTCTGTTTGAGGTGATGCCAAAGAAAAAACAGCTTGTTCACACAAGGACCCTTAAATTCTCGAATAATTAAAAGGCAATAAAAGGGGAAGCATTGTTATTTCAGATCAAAGCATTAACACTCAAGGAAGATCTACTTAAGAATACATTTGCATATTTTCTAAATGTGCACAATAAAAAGGGTAACCTATCTTTTTATGAATGATAGTGTACATGTATGTTAAAGTTGCTCTTTGCAATAATTTGTATTCATAATGTATTAATGTTATGTTACCTGCTGATTTCAGAATTATTGTTCTACTAACTCCTGTTTCCTCAATGTTACAAGTCAAGGATAGTGTAGGCCTAATATTAAGTTAGTTCTATGTTGGTGCCATCACTTTTAATCATTTAGACTACAGTAATCCGCTAGTCTAAATCAGTGGTTCTCAAACTTTTTTCAATAATGTACCCCCTTTGAAAAAACAATAAAGCCTGATCATCGCAAAAACAATGTTGTAGGGGAAAAATGCCTATTAAAAGAGCTACAGTACAGCGCTGCACCATCGGTGTCTGATTTATTAAAACAACAACCTTGTAACTGAGAAACACTTAAAGGTAGGGTAGGTAAGAATGGAGAAACTAGCTAGAGTGCGCTAGAATTTGAAAATACACAACCGAAAAAAATCTGCCCCTTCCTTCAGACTTCCTTACAGAGCCGCTCCTCCAACACACACAAACGCGCACATGACCAATGAGGACACGAGATAAGTTTGTGCACGAGATGGAAGGCTGACAGGCAGGTAGGCCATCCAATTATTTAACCCGGGCCGGGGCAGATGATTGGCCGTGCTTTTTACAGCGCCACGGCTTCCACAGATTAAATGTAGTTATGTATTTATTGTCAAAGCATTTCATGTATTCATTGCTATCGGGATGTTAAGAGCATTCCATGGAATACAACAAGAAGTGTTTCTGAAGTGAATTTCCTACCCTACCTTTTTAAATGCTACATTTCAAATGTTTACAATCCATCACCAAATTCATGGCAAACCAATTTCAACATCATGCAATAACACTGAGACGACATTAGTTGCATTGAACTTTTTAATAAAATGTGAGAAACATGGGCTTGTGCTTCACTGAGGATCTTTGTCATTCTGACAGAGAGGCAACTGCAGTTATTACACTTCACGTTTTGAAATGTGTGTAACTCTGTTAATATAAAACCCAAACTGCTCAAATTTGGTTAATTTTCTTAAAATTGGTATATATATTTATTTATTTTGGGGCGTGGGGAAGTGAAACAAATGTATGAGCATGAGATTTTGACCCCTCATATAAACATATGCCAAGCAACGCTTATTGTTTAGGTCCTTTGATAAGCAGGCAGTCATATCATTAACTAGAATTAGCTAGATCTGATAGATTTGGATATAAACGCGAGAGAAGTATAACCGGACGCGAGAGAGAGATCAGAGATCAGATCAGCTGCTCACGCAGCTCTGCATGATCACAGCTCCCCCGCTGTGACGGACCGTCGAGCGGAGCAAAATACACTAAGAGTTAGACCTAACACACTTAGCTAGTTTATCTACTCTGGTACAAGCTAAACTAGTTATAGATATATTTATTCTTTACTGTCGGGTCACTTATTACAGGTTCAGCGAGCTGCACAAGACTGACGGGCTTTCGGGAGAGGGAGAGTAAAAGAGAGCACCCCGTTTATTTTTCTCATTTTATTATCCAGAATTACTGTAAACCTTTGAATAAAGCAGTTAATCTACTTTTAGTAGTTTGTTTAAATGCATTACTTATGTTTTTTTTTCATTAACATAAAATAAATCTCACGTACCCCCTGCAGTACTCCAACTTACCCCTAGGGGTCCGCGTACCCCCATTTGAGAACCACTGGTCTAAATAGGCGCTTTCACACCGGAGTACTTTTCCCATTATATTTCCGATATAGTTCCGAAAATGGGCGTTCACACCCAAAAAATCCAGAACTAGAACTTAGTTCATGAGAACCTGTTCAGTCCCTGCTAGAGAGCAGGTCAATTCATGGGAGAAAAAGGTTCCCATTTCTGATTGGCTGGGCGGATTGCAAACCACGCCCCGTAAAACTCCCCAAAAATGTTGTGAAGCCGCCATTTTATTTCCCTCGCATTAGCATTATAAGCATTAGCCCAGCGCACAAACGGAGAAAGAGTAACTTATGGCAACACAAAAGAAAACATGGGAGCGTTGGAGATGAGGAGGTGTCGGCGTTTCTAGCGATTTACTCGGAAGGCTTCAGTAGAAGCTGCTGGGAAGACTCCCAGCAGCTTCTACTGAAGCCAGTCCCCAACTCCGGGGACTTCCTGCCGGGGACTTCGGGTGGCGGTATATGCCGTGAAGTTGTTTGCGGCCTGCCAGTAAACACAAAGCAGAAGAAGAAGTGACGTCAGCGGCTTCATTTGCCTAAACTAACTAAAGACTTCTGATGAACTAATTTCTGATGGACTAAGTACGGCAAAGTACTTGGTGTGAAAGCGCCTATTGATCCATACATTTCAGGCCAGTTTGACATAGTTTAGACTTAATTTTCTACCCATAATTTGGTATTGAATCCAGTCAGAGATATGGATCGGAGAGGTAGACATTGTTGCTTATTAACAAAGTTCCCAGAATTTGGATGTAATCTCATCAGTTCTCCAAAAAAGCACATTCATTACATTCCGCTCATTGTTAGCGTCTCACAAAACAGGGTTATTAAGCTCAGTAATAGGATATTTTCAAGCCAAATGTACCGTACTTATTTACTGCTAAAAGCTAAGATCAAACCCACTGACCCTGTTCACTACTCCCATTGAACCCATAGCTCCAGATCCCTGTCAGCATTACTCAGCAGGAGTGGACCACCTCATGGCTCAGGGTTACAGAGTGCCCTGTTCCAGCCTGCACGGTGCACATTCTGTCAATGGGCCTCGGACAGTTTGGCGGACAGAGTTGCCTTTACGTGCCATTGCCCGTTCAACAAAACAATAGCACCATTCTTGGTAATGTGGCAAGACATGCCCAGTGGAAATTGAATTGCTTTCCACAGAAGCAGCTCTTTGACAATCAATTACCCAACCAAGAGCCTTTAATGGGTCACTCAGAGGACGAAAAGGAACAAGGGCGTTCGCTAGGATATATTAGAGCCTGGGAAAGTGTCACTGTATGTAACAGGTTGTTCTGTATTAGGAATTTGGAGCAGGAATGATTATTACCCTGGACTAGAAAATATTAAAGGTCCCCTATTATACTGTTTTTCATCAATATATTATAGTTCTTAGTTATATACAAACATGTCTCTGAAGTGTTTGGCTCGAAATACCAAAGAGATCATGCATTGTAGCATCCCTGTTTCAAACGTGCTCATTCTCTCTCCACGCCCCTCTGCGAGATATTTGGTTAACAATAACACAATGGTGCTCTAGGAGGAGATTCAGGGGATAAGGTGTCGGGGGGGGGGGTTACCTTTGTTGGTTATTGGCTAATGGTTACACAAGCCAATTGTTATGACATCATAAAGTGGCCTAAATCTGTTCAGCTCATTTTAATCTTTTTTCCTGAAACTTTCAGAATCTCTTTACACAGAGGGGACACATGTTGATGTATAAAAGACACGAAAAAGTTGATTTTGCATAATAGGTGACCTTTAAGAAATTGTCTTTGTTTCTTGACCCAAATGTAGGCGTGTAGGTGGTAGGCAGTCCAGGGTTCAGTATGTGGTCATGTTTTCAGTGTGACACGCAGACCAGTGGCCAGCTGATGATGCAGTTAATTATTCTAAAGACCCCAAGCATGTGACATGGGCAGTATAGATGACAAGGCAGCCCTCTCACTGACAGAGACAGTTCACAACAATGGCTTTACAGTGGCTCGCCTGCTACTGGAACTTTTCTCTGGAGAGGCATGGGGCTCGGAGAGGGGAGGGCTGGCTGGATTGGCAGGCTCTGGGGTAGTGGGCCGAGTGACCCATGACCCATTCCAACGGCACACAATGTACCTTTATGTCCCTCGCATGTCCGTCCCCAGCATGCACTCGAACACTTGAGTCATGGTATGTGGGCCAATGGGTAGATAGGCTGGAGATTTAAATGTGCCCTTTTAATTATGTGTATCCCAGAAGCTCACTCTCCCATATCTCTTGGCCTCGTCATCACAAGACCCTACGCATTATTAGTCATTCATGTAAAATGACAGACGCCCATTGCAAGTTATGATAATGAGAGCCCAAAGTAGTGTCTAAATACAGCCAAATAACCCAGCATATTACGTTTTTTAAACCAATTATCAGACACGTTTGGTATTCTACCAGAATATTACTAGATAAGCATCGTCTATCAATTGACGGCCTGTCAATAAACTGATTCAGCAACAGTAAGGTCACATACTTTAACAAATGAGCTCGAATTAGAATGCTGATACACGGTCTTGAGTGCTTGGCAGAAAACATATAGCCCTGAGTGAATGCCTTTTTTTTTTACCTAAGCGATTAAATGAAATAAAGTGTTGAATTATGGTTCTTTTTTTCTTTTTTTCAGACCAACCTAGTGTTCATTATGAGTTGGGTAAATGTATAATGTCTTGCAAACCTTGGCTGTCTGATGCCACTGTATTCCCAAGATATTTAATTATTGCATACCCTGTAACAACACCAACTGCATCTAATTTACATAATATATTCTGCTAGGCCTCATCCAGCAGTAATTTGCTAACTCGCCATATGTTTTTGAGTCAACCAAAATCAGTGTTGTTGCTCGAAGTTTTTCTCCTGTGCCTGAGGCAGAGGAACCGAAAGAGTTGTCCAAACCCCCTGCTGTGCTTTGGGTTCCATCTCTGCTCAGGTAATTCAATTTCCTCATTGTAGATGTGTTGGGAATGCCGACGTCCTCAGTAGGAGGCCCCCCCGCTGTCAGCCTCTCTCACCACAGATGTGATCCTACTGTCTGCTGTCCCCAAAAAACAACCCTCTCTCTCTCCTTCCTCTACTCATCACTCCCCTTCTTCAGGCTTCCTCTTTCCTTTCATCCCTGACCTTTCACTACGAACCACCATGCCACCGTTGCTGTGATTCTTATCTGGCATAATCCTACCTGATGTTAAAGGAAATCTTTAGTTTCTTCTTCAAATAGTAATTAATGAAACCTTGATTTTCTACAGATTCTGTGGTGTCCACATACATCCTGTAGTAAATATGCGTTATCATTCTGTTGATATTTGCTGGTTGAACCTAGGTTGTTTGCTCAGATCATTCTTAAAAATTCAACATCTTCCGCCTCAAGAACCCTGCCTTTCATCTCAATTTGTAGCACGCCACTTCCTGTGTCTGTCTGTGTTTGTGGGCTAGTTGTCTTTGTGTGTGTGTTTGTTTACCACAGCCTGCTGGGTTGAGGGTATCATCTGGGAGGAAGTTTCCATTTCCTTTGTGAGTGGCTACCGCCTGTTGAAGTGGTACACACCGCCCCTAGGCACTCTGTTCCACCACAGATTCAATCAGCGTCATAGAGAGTGTGATAGCGACGGGTGGCCTGAATATTTCAGCCTGTCTTTACATGCTAACGCCTGCACACACACACTCTTAAATCTCTTGCTCCCTATAGCACGTCACCGAGGGTTAAAGGGTTACGTTGGAGTGTGGCAGCAGAGGAGGAAAGAGTGAGAGATGTGTGGAAATATGCCACTTGAACCTCCGGGGTAGCAGGGTGGCGCTTATCTGGGTCACATTCTGGAAAGGAGGATCATTAAACTTGGAGCATTTGAAATCAACACACACTAATGCACATGCATGGTTCAGACAGAATCACACAGCTAGATACAGAGTGTGCTTGCCGTCCTTTTTCTTTTCTTTTGTCGCTGTACATAAAGCTCAAATGGCATTGCGAGATAAAAGCACTTGATTTTCAATTAACCTGATTCACCGGGGTTGATTCCCGATGCGCCAACACAGGCGTGCTCTGTGACTCCAAGGCGCTCCCACTCTCTGCTTACCAGTAATGAGTCATCATCTGTTCTAGCACATGCAGACACACTCGTCTTTGTCTCTGCCATGGGCATCTCTGAAGAAATACAAGAGAAACTATATTGTATTGTCAAGTTTGGTTATCTGGTACACATTTTAACAATATAAACCATATATTTTTAGTTCACAGGGTGACTCACCCATAATTGTCTAATGTATCACTTCATCATTTGCAAGCTCTTGTTAGCATCCTCAAGCTATTATTAGTGATTCATCATTTATTTGAAGTCTAGGTGCACTGAAGCATCTGTACCAGAGTAAGCCTACTGGTTTTGATATCATTGGGAATACATACTAGCATATAGAAGTATGTGTGGGGATCCAAGCATTTGACTTAGTGTTAAATCCCACAAACACATATTTGTTTACAGAATTGGCAGAGCTGACACTGCATGAAGAACGCTTCTATTCAGTGACACAAATCAGTGCTTTACTCGGACAATATGTTGACCCTTGACTAAAGAAAGACATTGCCGCTGTCATCTTTAAATAGGAGCATTTTGTTTCTCTATCTTAAAGCAGCTCAAAGTGGTTCAAAAGGGAACTTTTTACTTTCATACCGCACAGCAAATTTTGTGAGATTCCCCCAAAGTAAGCACATTCAATGTACTTCTGCTTACTCTCCTGATCTACCGCGAAATGACAACATTTTCAAAGAAATGTCATGTCATAGTGTACATGCCAGCTCATAGAGTCCTATTACCTGGAAATGTTAGCTAAGCCATATTTGAACCATTATACACAGGCTTTAATGCTAAATTATGCTAAATAACGCCATTTATGCTAATTGTGAAAATTGCCCAACATATGGAAGTTAGCATCCGGCAGTTTCTATCGGGGACCCTTGCTATACATTTCTAACATAAACTTTGGGTTACTTTTTCGGGTTCAAAGTGCAGGTTGTAGACTGTCACTTAGCACTTGTAAGATGCATAATTTAACACTTTTCTTCTCATTGTATTTGTAAATGCAATTTAAAAATAATTTCCTTTTTTTCCTTCACGTACCAAATGAATCCCAATAAGTTCATAATTGTTAAAAACTGTTGACAAAAAAACAATCCGTGAGTATAGGAATGCATATAAAGAAATTATGGCATTTAATGCAATGTCAATATTTGACAAATATTTTATACATAATTATGTTGGTACATAAATAACACTGATGTTCAATATAAAGGCCTTACAACCTGTTATCCTGCGCTGTGTTTACATGTGTGTGTGTATCTGTTTCAGTAGTGTCTGTTCGTCAGACACACAATCTCAATGAGATCTCCTCATCACAAAAAAACTGTGACGTTCCCATGGCAGATAACTCCTCCCTCCAATCTGCCACACGACTAACGAGGTAGATAATGGCACTAATCTGTCATCATCCTCATATATTTTGGCTGACCTCTCTCTGTTGACAGACTGGGAGGAAGCAGTGAAAGAGACGTCTGGATCAGCTGTGATCACTTTGGTTTCACACACAGCTGGTGGCAGATTTACCACAACTCCAAAATCTAATCTCGATAAGCTTCTCCCGACACTCAACAAAGGAGGGAAAACACAGTGGGGTTTTGGGCAATTTGATGATTGCAGATGTGTGGGTGTTATTTGCTGTGTACAATTGGGTTTCAAATGGCTTTTCTTGATCTGTTTTTGTGTTGCGCTGACATCACTGGGATTAGGCCCTCAGGGTTGTTTTTGGCTTACTTTCTCGGAATTTTTTTGAGTGCAGCGTCTGTCGATGTGACTGGAGCGTGTGAACCACAGACTTTATGACCTCTGGATCGTGACCCCTGACCTTTTATGGCCTATTCGATGAAAGTTGAGCATGGCCACCCGTCAAGCAATCCACTCTTTCTTTCACTTTCTTTCTCTCAACTCCTTCATCTGCTCTTTCTTTTCTTTTCTCCATCTCTCTTTCTCTCTCCATGTGATAGGCTCAGGTCATTCAGCTAATGAGTGCTCCTATTTAAGGCGAGCCCTAAATAGATGTTAAGATCCTTTAATCGGCCGCTGAGGCCTGTCCTGTCCTGTATGACGACAGTCTGTGTGCAGTCAGGCTCTTACTGTAGCCACCACCTGCCACGTACACATACCTGCTCGGGACACCCTAGCCCCGACTGGACTCCCCTCTCGTTTTTGGACCATGTTTTCATACCTGAGGAGCCCAAACTACATTGTGAGTAGCTGTCATTGTGCGCGGTCAAAAAGCAGACATGGTGAATGTGGTTTTGTTGAGGCTTAGGCTACTTGGCTGAGGAAAAAGTAGAGCAGGTGTCAGTGAGTCTCTGACAGTGTGATTAAACCATGTGGCTTCCATGTGATTTAGTGGTGTTAGTTAGCTGAGAAAATTTATAACAAGGGGGGGAAAAGGCAGTTGACACAATGTAATTATAGACTCTCTAGGGACAAGGACATTTTTACAGAAAAAACAAATGTTCAGACTCAGAGGTTAATTAGATTATGACACATTTGTACAACCTTTATAAAGCTCTTCTGTTAATAGACTTTTGGCTTACATAATACATCATTGAAGGTAAAAGGAATGCTATACAGTATACACCATTAGCTCTGGCAGGCAGTGAGAAATGAAAACAAATATTATAGAACCTGAGAAACAGTAATTAACACACAGTGAAAGTGGGAGTGGTCTTATCTTAAATTGTGCATTTCAGAACAAAAGAAACTTGATCATAGAAAATTAATCTGAAACAATTTTCGGTAAAAAATTAACATTTTGGTTCCCACTCATACATTGGAATGATTTGCTGCATTTCTGTTTTAAATTGTTGTAATCTGAATGTCTTACTGTTGATTAACAATAAGCAATTTTGAAGACGTCACTGCGGGTTATGAGGATTGTGATTTTTTTTTTTTAACACCTTTTAAAAATGGTTTTACATAAATATGGTATTCTTACTATTCGAGGCAAGAGAGAGATTTACTTCTTCGATTCTTGAATATCTAGCTCACAGTACTTGGCACAAAAACAAACTCTTGTTGTTTATGTTTACATACACCCCTTGTCATTCTGGTTTGATTTCCACCATACTTCACAATGAATGAGCCCAGAAACCCTTCTAAAGAACAATAGTATCATTATCTCCATCTCTACCAGCTTTATTAAATAAGCAAAGCATTCTATGGATAGCCATTGGGTGTAGGACTTATTTTGCGTTTTATGCTCAAGTACATATTGTTACTCACACAGCTCCTTTACTTAATGATGTATTTAATATTGTGATTTCCTACTTAGGGAAAGGATATTAATACTGCAATACTCTGCTGTTTGAGTTTCCTCTCAGGACACACGCATCTCTTGTTTATTCATTCTGTATATAGTTTTTCTGAAAGGGGTTGGTGTGGATTGCCCTCAGGACTTCTAGCAAACCTTGTCTGTCTGTTGTAAAGGTTTTGTGTTACATAAGAAAGAAGAGGTTGATGGTTGTTTTCAGTGTCCTCTTTCAGCATCAAAAGGAGTCTATAACTGGTTCACAGAAAAGTATAAAGAGGATCTGACCTTCACTTAACTGCGGGGCAAATGCATTTCAGCATGAGCGGCTCGCTGACGAGGATAGAGTCTGTCGGTGAACGGAGCTGATATTGTGGGATGTGACAGTGCCTTGAGGTTGCATGTGTTCACCCATGTTGGAGCACACCGGTGATTGTACTCGTGATTTTCTTCAACAGAGGAAAGGTTAAAGGCTCGTTTCTCCTCAGCCCTGACACACCTGTCTTCTCAAAGGACGGTAAAGACGGAGAAAAGACTTAAGTCATGTTGGCTTAACCCCTTTTCCACCCCCTACTCTCCATAGTAACTACAGCTGCCTGGTATACCTCCTGTGGCTTCATTATTCTCTACGCTTCAGTCCTTTCTTTCTTTCTTTCTGTCACAGTGTTTCTCCATCCCACTTTTTTTGTGACTCTTTACACTGCTTTTCTTCCTTTCTTTCTTCCCCCCACCTCCCCGCTCCCTCCTGTCATTGTCAGCTGCCCAGCTGTAGTGACTGAAGGCTGACTGGCCATTGTTGTCCCCTGTACCAAGAGCCCTTGTGTCCCGCGCTGTCTCTGCACTTCATGCGGCCCAGCATCAATAGACCTCAGGCTGCTGCCACCAAGGCCCCCTGGGTGTGCTCCGTCACTCCCGGCACAATTCAAATCATTCACGTCCTAGTTTCAATGATCACTTCACCCAAGAAAGAACTTAAATATGTCCGCTCACCTAGACTGCTATGTGATTATCATTCATACTAACTATTTCCACCTAATAATCTCTTCATTATTCGTATGTGTGAGAGCCATGCATTGATGACAGGGATTTGATGTAAAACCAAAGCTGTATGCAAGGGTCATGTTCTCCACTAAATATAGCGACATAAAATATCGCATACTAGTCATATCTTTCAAGAGCTGCCACTTCTGCCATCTTATTTCTCAGGTAAAACATAGATTAAACTCATAAAATAGTTAAGCAAAGCACCTCGTATAATTTCCTAGAGACTAAAGTGTCATCTTGTTTTGTTAATAAATTCAATTCAATAATTTTCCAAAACTTAACAGAATACATGATCTGTTATCTGGAAATATTTATGATGAGTGAATTCCCTTTGAGCTGCTTTAGCATCAGGGTCCCGCTGCTTCCGACCTTTTAACAGCAGGAATTTTGAGCTGTCATAGCAGGAAAAGCAGAGTTCCAGTAAATGTCCCAGTGATCTATTCCATGCACAATATATATGATTGATGCACTTTGTTTTTACATTAGAGCTCCGTAAAAACAAAGTCTATGCCACCTGACGGTATATTTGACACGCTTTTCAATTTTCTTTTGTAATTCTACAGTTTTTAACGAACAGAAATATTGTTTTCACTTTAAAATGTTACAGGGAAAATCTGCATTTTGGTATGAGGGTGCCCCTGTTACCCGGTTTAGACAAAACCCTAACTATGTCTCCTCTAACAGGCCTATAAAAGCACCCTGGAACTACCTGTCATTAATGTAACGAGCTACACCTGTGTTTTACGACTCAACATTAACACCATGGGAGAGGTATAAGCCACCTTAATGACTGTGAGGAGCAGTGTATTGTTATTGTGCTGTAAAGAATGGTTCTCTGTGATTCCCATCCAAACGGCACACCCAGAATACTGTTTTGTACAACACATAAATGCAGTCATAATACCCCTATTCTGCTAGTTTTAATTTGGCCCTTATGCCCTTGTGATGTTGACCACAAGAGACTTTAATCAACACCTGAAAAAAACGTTTCAATTACGGTTAATTAATTAGACCTCAGGAAGTTGCTTCCCCAGTTACTGATTAGTAGGTCAGGTCCCAAATCACTCCGTCCTCACTTTATGGTCCCTTTTATGGTGAGGTTTGCCACTTGGTAGTGCTGTCTGAATGTATAGTGAGGAATATCATGCTATACAAAAATTGGACTCTGACATGCAAAGAAGTGCAAACAATGATCGCTAACCAAAAATATAATCTAGGCATTGTGCAGAAGGGGGAATGGCAGCCAAGCAGCCAATTGAGACAAATCCATGTGTTGTCCACTTATTGTAAGTCGCTTTGGATAAAAGCGTCAGCTAAATGCAATGCAATGTATGTAATGTTGTGGCATGGAAATAACATGGATTAATGTGAGTGGAACAGCACATTACAACACAAATGTCCATAAAGAACTGAGTTAATATGGGGAAAATGTGCCCAGTATGATATGTATTAATCAGAAAATGTATTGAACATAGCCTTAGTACATACATGCCTATCTGTCATGTAATGTGCAGACACAGAGACTTGTTTGACAGATATTTGTGGATGATTGGACTTTACTATTGATACGATAATCGTTTTTTTCCTCTTCAGCGAACATTTTAAATGAATAGAATATTGAATGCCATCACCTGTGGTTTAGAGTTGGTTTCCTCTGTGTTTTTTCACTTTGCAGTGATACACACCACTGTTCTTTTTCTCTTACATGTACAAATCTGAACCTTGAACTTCTACTTGTAGAGCATTGTAAGATCTTTTTTATATTAACTGGGTCAAGACAAGTGTTTTGATTATTTCAGTGTCTTCTAATTGATTGACATGTGCTATCAGTTGTGTCGGCTTTCGTGTGAAAAGGTTATCGGCAGTGAAAGGTCACAGGGTGCTGGGACGGCCCTGTTATCTAACATGTTGATGTCTTAGCTCTGCTGCAGTCCACTCTTGATATATTTGGCATTTGCGCTGTGAAGACTGTAACCTGATCTGTTTTTGTAACAGTCCCAGCTTGATGTGTTTGCAGTGGGAATGTCTCTGGATCCTGAGATAAGGATGGAGGAAGGAGCAATTGTAACTTTTTCTAGCATTAACACATTGTTTGATTCATCATTGCTTTATTAATCTTTTCATACTTCAATGAAACTAAATACTGCTTGAAATGTAACATAAGATTTTGTTCTGGCAGTGGACGTGCACGACACATCCTGTTATACTCTTTTCAGCTACTCGGGATTCACTTCTAATTTAAATTCCTGCAGATGATAGAGGCACAGTCAAATTCTTGCAGTGCTGAAAGAGATGTAATAATATTAGCAACATGTTTTAAAGCAGTCATTAATGCATTGGCCCAACACAGAAACGTAACTAAAGCATGTAATCTGCTTCTTCTAAAACCTTTGAGGCAGTTTTATTTTTTCCTTTACATGATGTGGCTTATATGCTTTTCGTGGTTTATTTAGACATGTGGATAATGTGTGTGTGTGTGTGTGTGTGTGTGTGTGTGTGTGTGTGTGTGTTGTGTAAAAAGGATGAAGATAAATACTCTTCCTCTCATGTAGTTCATGCTCCGGTCAGGTTCACTAGAAATGTAGACACACTTGGTTATGCATGTCCACACACATGCAATGGTAGACAGAGTGTACTGTAAACGTACATCTTATTTAAATATTAAAATGAGGTTTTATACCATTTAAAAGGAGATGCTGTGGTGGATCAGAGGGGAGTTCAGGGATCCCCCTGCTGTCTCTCTTTTAGCTCTTAGAAACCCTTGGAGTATTTCTATCTGTTTCCACATAAACAGAGCAGATTAGCTGAAAGATTTCAGGGAATATTAATAACCTGCTCTAAACCAAAGCCAACTGCCTTCCACACCACAGCTAAAGACAGACAGATTTGTCAAACATGAGCTGGTCACAAAGTGAGTATGTGCTTCAATGATTAACTTAGTGCGGACTGGTAATGTATTCACAATAACATGGAGTTATGTTATAATAAAAGACTTAATTCCAAAGCTGAAAATGGATTTCAAATGTGATCTGGCATGACTGAGACTAGTGTTCTTAGTGCATGGAGGCCTGTCTGCACTGATGTTCAGAACAAGCCAAATACTTCATGTGGGTTGACTTTCTGGTAAAGATCCTGTGGCATGGTGTGAAAGCTGATTATTTGCTGCTTGTACATCCAACCATGATATCAGTCGCCATTCTAAAGAAAGTGGAAACACGTCTGCTTTGCATGACTTTCTCTTAACTACCCTTAACATTAATCGCCTGGTGGATGTGCGGAACATTCCTGCATACCTTTCATTGTACAGGTGCACACAGTGATCTGCAATATACTTGGCTCAAGTTTGGCTTCTACCACATTAAAGTTGTATGTATAATAATCATTAATATTAGTATTTTATTTGTTTCGTTTTTAGATACCTTTTCAACTAACACAAATGTAGTTACAGGTCAAGCACTACATCTGGGCAAAAACACATTTTAATGGGGCACCCAATCATTTTCAGTGGGACTCAAACAAATAACAGTTGACAGGTCAGGGGAGTATGGACCCCAACACATTGAATATCTTTTAACATGACTGCTTTTAGATGTAAACAGTGACCCTCGCGATTAAATAATACTCACAAATCATCCACACATTTTGAGAAGCTGTAACCTGCAAATACTTGGACTTGCGAGTTAAATCATGTTGATTATTACAATACTAATCAAATCCCTTTTTTGATTATCAATCAATCATATTCTTAGCTCTACAGGGTCCATACTGCTTTAACCTCCACCACACCTCTCTCACCAGCCATTCAGCACCCAGGTTGCTTAGCTAGTGTAATTAGCCTGAGCCAATCACGCAGAAGGCATGAGGGCAGGATTAGTCATTAACTGGGGGCTTAGCTGTCAGCTGTCAGCCACACAGGAATGCTGCTAAGTCTCTGCTGCAGACCTTTTTTCCCCTGCCGCAAAGAAGCAGAGCGAAATAATAATTCTGCAAAAATCTTTCTTTAAATACAGTTCTGTTAATAACCAGAGCCAAGGTGTATGGATCAGACACCAGCTGTAAATGTCGCATGTGTAGCCTTGGCTGTTTTTATACTCTGAACATGATATTGCTGTAGTAATTGCAGAAAACTGACCTCACAACAGTTTGTATTGACACTAAATAACCAAGTTTTCATATTCCCAAATGTCCTAATCGTGTCACTCAGCACAGAACGGACCTTCTGTTTGTTTTGGTTCAGCAGCAGGCTAAAACCTGATGGCAGTGAGTTTAAACACAGAGTCTTTGTTCGGCGAAAAACACTCAAAATGAGTAATAAGACAGAGATTTGGCGATGTCGGTTCCATTAAAGAAATTGAATTTTCCTCTGGCTTGTCGTCGATTTTCTCCCCCTCTAAAACTTGTTGGAGACTAAACAGAACAAATTGAAGCTGTCAGTGCGCTGGCAGGTCGTTTGACTTCTGCGGCCAGAATTCATTTATTGGGCCCCTTCCCATTCTCTCTTCTCTCTCAGGAGTGTACCCAGAATCCATCACGCCCTGTTCCTCCTTTTTGTTGGATGGTTGAACGGGGAACAGATTGCACTGCTGCTCTGTCTTCCTGTTCATCGAGTAAAGCAGTCCTTCTCGCACTTTGATCATAGAGTCCCGGTTTGCCACAGAAAGAAGAAAAAGAGGAGGTCAAAAGGAGGAGGGGTGGGAGTGGAGCACCTAGATGACACAGCCTGCTGGGGGTCTGGGAGTAGGGACGGGCGATATTGAAAAATATATTATCACGATATTTTTCAAGCAGTATCACGATAGACGATATATATCACGATATTTGTTCATGTCGGTTATTATGGTTATTTTTCAAGTTACTTAACAGAACAACCTGCAAGGTAACAGAAACTCAAACAAAAAGGAGTAACAGACCAAAATAGCATTTCAAGCTGGTTTTATTTCTGAAATGAATCCCTGAATGAACAATTCAACATTTTGATATGGCTTCAAGGCACAGTTTCTCAGTATAAAAATGAACTTTCTGAGGTAGCACTAGCAGTGAACATCAATAAACATGAAAAGGAGTGTAAAACATAACTAAGTAAAACATAAAACATCAATGAGGAAACAGTGCCAAACAATTAAAATGTAAACTTTAGACTTGAAGTGCAATAAAAGACTTTAGCATAACTGAAGGGAAAAACTATATAAATACCTTATTGATAAAATAAAATATAAGCCAACAGAATCAAACAAGACAATAAATAAAGTGCAATACTGTCTTAATCATGACTAGACAGCTTTAGAGCATGTCTTTCACATCAGTTTATTTTTTTTATAGTTTTTTCACTTTTTTTTCCCACTTTTTCTTTTTCACTTTTTTTTATCACGATAGATACGATATCTCTGAAAAAGCATATCGTGGAGACCTAATATCGTCACGACGATATATATCGTCATATCGCCCACCCCTATCTGGGAGTCACTCCTGCTGTGTGGGTCCGCGGCCTTTGACCCCTCCTGTTGAGAGAAACGTAGGAGTCTCTTCACATGCACTCTCGTTGTATCTCACACTCCTTTTCTCTCTGTGTTTCTCACATGAAAGGCCTGGGGTCACACCAGCATTTTAAAGGGTTACATTTGCTAACTGACCATTAGCACGCTTGCTAGCTTGGGGAGATCTATTTCCCATGTTTAGCCACTTTCTATTGCACATAATCGTGGACATACCAGGAAGTATAAGAAAATAATACAAATATAAAAGCACTTAAAAGGATCTAGCTAATGTACTTGCATGAGTTTTGCTATTTTAAGTTTGGTTGATATTGTAAATTGCTCTGGATAAAAGCATCATTATTATGAAATGTGATGATAAAAATGAAGAGAACCCCTAAACCCTTTTGTCACTGTCTAGTGCTAGCCCAGCCATTTAGAGAGAACAGTCACTATGTCACTATCCTTCAAGACTTGTAACATTTTGCAGGATTAGTTTCTCTCTCTCTTCCCCGGCTCATCCGATCTGATGACTATAACAAGAAAGGAAATAAGCACACACCAGGGGACAATGAGACACTGAGACAAAGCACGCCCAGGTGCAGCAGGGACACTTGTGGCGCCGCCTAGAAGCCGCTTGTTACACAAATCATATAATTCACACTGACGGTAAGCAACATTTGCAAAAACATAATCTTTGATTCTCTCTGGCGCATCCTCACACACACACACTGTCTCCAGCAGCTGTATGCTTCTGTGCATCGCCGGCCTGCTGATATATGAGATGAACCCCCCCCCCCCCCGACACACATACATATTGAAATACTCCAGGAATGTCTCCATATGCTTTATAGAGACTTACCGGGGCTAAAAAAAGGAGATGTCTGGTCGATTCTGGTTGGCTCGTTTGCTTTCACGCTCTGTCTCGAGTTTAGGCCCCAAATAGAAACCAAACGCTCTGATCCTGTGAAATATCCATGGGCGTGTTGTCCCAGATATGAATTGTTTGATTCGCCCGCTCTAGTTAAGCTCACTTACTGGCACACTCACACGTGCAGAATCTGCATCCCAGTACGGCAGACTGGTTTTTGGCTGATGGCAGCGTCTCCCCATAGGCGCATGAGACTGCAGGCTTCCCCTGTCCTCGAAATCCACCCTAGCTTATTAACATTTCACGAGGAAAATATGCGCGGCACAGTAAAACCCCTTCTGTTTTTCACGCGGAAAAAAAACAGCAGAGGTGTTCGGAGACTCCTCTGACTTTGAAAAGGTGTCTGAAATAATATAAAACGGTTTGTTTTGGCACTAAAACTCCACCACTGAATCGTGTTTTCCACAGTTGTACCAGTTTTTGCTCTGATCTTTTAAAGTGTCCCCTTTCTGTAGCCTTGAAGCTTCTTTGTCTGCCGTATCCAAGCAGCAGCGGTGTCTATTAGAACATGTATTCTCCACAGAGCTTTATCAGAAGCGGGTTGTATTTCCACAGACACAAACTGACATTTTAGCCGAGCGCTATCAGCACAGGACCAGAAGGTTAATTGCTCGCGTCTCTGTCAGGTTGTGAAGCCTCTGATCCATGAAATGAAAATAGCTGCCGTCATCCTGTCAGAAAATGCTGACTCAGTCCCATATCAGGGTTTCTCTTATAGTTTTTGTTTTTTACTCGCCATGTTTTGCTGACCCATGTATGCGTGAGATGCATTTGAGTCGGTTTTTGAAATCCATTACCATATTTTTTTGTTCTACCTACACCCACTATTTCAGCTTAGAATCAGATCTCTTTCCTCTTTTATTTTTTAATGTCGAATTCTGGGACTGGTTGCTAAGGAAAGTGATGGCAGTGTGTGTGATTGTAAGCATGTGTTCATGCTACATTTCTGTGTCAGTGTCTGCTTGTGGGGGGTGGGAGGGGGGTCTGGCTTATGAAATGCCACAAATGTGATGATGGGGGAGTGGGCGGATGCAGTCTGACACCCAGCGAAGTGGAAATGTGGGTTAATCTGGTCATACGGACACAACCATCATACCTCCTGGAGCACAGAGAGGGGGGGGGGGCAGTGGGGCGTTGGCTCACTAGAAGATGGCAGAGAGAGAATGGCCCAAGAGGTTTTGGTGTGTGAGTGGATTGATGCATTAGCTCGGAGGTGGTGTGCCTCCCCACCCACCCCTCTAACCCCGCGCGGTCCATCTTCAAACACTCCTCTGCGCTCTCGCCTGATTGGCTGCGAGGTGTCGCCATAGCCACCGATGCAGCTCCGTCAGTCACCATGCCACCTCTCCGCGTCGCCACGACACACTTCCTTGAACCGCTTTCAGCTAATTCAATAATCACATTATGTAATGGGGTTAGAGGAAATGCACACACGCTCCGAGGCGTGACATTGATGCATCTGTGACGGCTGAGATGTTTTTTCAATTCAGCACGGAATCATTGTTATTGCATTACAGCTGGAATTACCTTTTATTATATCTGTAGCCTATAACCTGAAATGCGGTCACATGTATTTAACAAGATAATTATATAGCACATCTCACACTGAGGCATCTCAAAGTGTCAAGTCTCAAGATGTTCAACCTAGAAAGGAATACAATCAAGACATTTCAATCACAGAGGCTGTCGAATAAATGTTGACACCATATCATGTGATAGATTATGTCAAGGGAAAATCAAAATAAAATCTATGTAGAGTTCTAGACTAGCATTGTTTATTTGACTACCTTTACCTGTAGCCTCCAAAGTAACAATATAAACACCTCTCTTTTAAAAAATAGGAATACAAATAATCACCTTCACAAAAGAAAGGATTTATTGTAGGATTGTTGTATTTGTGATGTTGTAGCTTAATTTATAAACTGGCATGGTTAGCCTGGTATGAAAGTAAATATTTAAGAGTTGGTCAGAGCTGGGGCACAGCTTGTAATCTTTGGTCAATTTCCATCACTTTAATTATATCCACTTTACGCAGAGTTTAAACTATCTTTTTCAAGCCAGTCCAAAAGTGTGCGACGTCATCTTCAATGCAACTTGCTACAGTTTGTACAATGCATCACAACAAGACTACAGGACAAAAAGCATGACACTTCTTCAAGGAGAAAGATCTGTTTTTGGGTTGCAGCTAGGAGGAAGCCATGACGTCAAGCTTTATCTTTCAATGGTGCCCATTTCCAGAGATGTGGCCAGATTATATTCTCATTTTTACATATAAAACTCTTAAAAAGGGGCAGTGTCATACTGTTCCAGCAGGATCTTTGCGCTAAACCAATTATTGATTTACATACAGTACAAGCATTAAAACATTCTACTCTATGACAAACTGGAAGCCATTGTGAGATGTGTGTGTTCTCTTCCTCTGTGCATACTGCATCACACTGACACAGTGCAGTGTGGAGATGCTGCAGAGTGTGTTGCCATGTGTGCATTGAGAAAAAAGCACTCTCCCTCGCTTCTCTCCTCAAGGCCAGATGCATAGATGGAGCCTCCCACCCACTCCCCATCCTCCCTCCCAAACCCGAGAGAGACACCTAGTGGACTCAGGGGGACACTACACCCCCCTGCTGCCCTCACCCCGACCTGCGCTTCTTTACACAGGGAATAATTTATGATGCTACTGTAGACACCGGCATTTTCTGGTGATTGTACAGGCACAGGAGGAAGAGGGGGAGGAGAGGGAGGAGAGGGGGGAGTTGTATTCCCAACATGGTTATAAATACGAAGGCTGCAGTGAGCTGTGTTTCACGCAGCAGAGCATAATCTCCATTAGCCAGCCAATTCTCATCAGTTCTTCTGCGTCTGTTCCCCTCTCCCTTCATACTCCATTAGACCCCTGAGTTGAATTAATCACACATTCCCATGTTGGGTGTGGGTACCCTCTTCAGGCTGCATAATACGTTGTAATGCAGATTCTGCACTGCACCGGCCTGCAGTCTGAAACTCATTTATCACGCCATGCAGCACATCTCCTCCTCTCTTCTGCCCTCTACCTCTCACTCCATCCATCCCTCATAAACAACCCCCAGCCACCCTCAGGTCCTTTTTTAATTTATTGACCTACCTGTCAGAGACCCCGGGTCTTGACCCCTCTGCCACATCTCATTCATTTCAAACTAGCCGGCAAGCTTCCTACGAGAATAAAGTGAGGAGGAGTGACTCACAGCAATGCAGACAGTGAGAGTGCATTGTCTCCACTGACCACTGTTATGAATAAGTTGAGGTGTGTCATTGTTGTATAGCATGAGCTAATATTATCAGCCTGATTTGAGCTTATTACTGATCATGACTGTATCTGCTTCTTTAAGTCACTATTACAAGAATGTGCATTACAGAATGCCAAGGATCTGCTTTGAATCTAATGTTTGTTCTTTGAAGTTCAATCTGTTGATATTAAAGATACTTTGAAAAAGCTTGTATCTCATTAAGAAACAAAACATTAGGAATAGGTGAGTGACGAGACAGTGTATTGTATAATGTGGAGACTATGGCATTCCCCTGGTTTATTAAGAGTTGCATTTATTGAGTTTTTGGGCGCCTTGGGAACTGCAGCAACACATAAACACAACACTGATGGATTAGTATCTCATAGACTTGTCTTATTTAAGCATACAGCAGAAAGGAGCAAAGTCTGCATTCATTTCAAGTCATGTCTCTGGCCACCTGACACATATCATTCCATTAATATCTCTTCTATCATAATGTTTTGATGTCCATTAACTCTTGAGGGAAATATGTGGCTCTGAACCAGAACGATACAGGAGCTCATCCTCTCACATAACACACACTGTAGTTATTTGATCCACTGTGAAATATTTATTAGTGCTGTGTGTTTATGACAACTCTATAGAATACATTGAAACTATTTTCAAAAGATATGGCATGTGTTTTGTTCTCTTTTTCTTTAGGATAAAAGGCGCTTGATTGAAAAGTAATAGTCTAATGCTATATCCGACCTTCATAGAATTATAATGAGATTGGTAGAGCTCAAAGATTCAGTATCATCCAGACACTACTGCAGAAAGGTTCCAAAAGCATATACTGTCTACAGCCAGTATGGGACACTTCTATCAATTGTGGAAATATTGGATAATTAAATAATCCTAACAGTTCCTGTTTCAACCAAACAATTAAAATGTGTTAAACAAATGTTCAAAGTTGGAAAAAGTAACTATTTTGTTGACATTGTTTGTAGTTACATGACAACACGTTTTGTTTATGGACATTTTTGTCCATGTAAATTGTCTGCAAAGGCCAAAATCCCTAATTCTCTCCGAAGGGAGTTTCTCTTTCTTTAAGCTGATAATAGTCCCTATCATGAATATTTTAATAGAATTATTCATACTAATATGCCTTAACATCTTCATCAGCCCGGGGTTGTGGGTTATCATTTATTCTACCACATCTCTTTTGGTTTTCCTTCCTATTGCCGTTTCCTCCTGCAGCTCTTTCTCAATCTATTATTTCCCCTTTAACGAGGCAACAACTTTGCTAATACGGTTTTCTGCAACCTCCTTCTTCTGTTCAGGTAATGATAGCAAGACAAAGACATTGCACAGTAGTGAGTGGTCAAACCAGAGTCCCAGTGTGTCTGTCAGTGCCCAGCTGGACTCCAACACACATAGTTCTGTTAGAGGAAGCTCAGACTTATACACAGCCATTTCCTGTTGTGTCAGTTTGTGTGTTGCGCTGTTAGTGAGGTAGAGAGAGATCCTGTTCCCCTTCGCCTCCGTCACAGTCTGGCTCAAATTCCCTCCTACCTTCCACTGGACTGTTGCAGAGCCAAGAAGGACGCGGAAAAAAAAGATGGAGCATGTGTGTGTTGGAGGGAGGTGAAGCCACAGGGGTCAGCGTGTGTCTTGTCACACTCGATGGCCGCCGTGCATCACCATGCGTCGTGCATTACATTTATTCAGAGGCTACTGGAGAGCCGGGGAGGATGATGACGACGTGTTTGTGTGCAGCTCTGGATGCAAGGTGAACTAGCAGATAGGGATCAGAAATAAGACTACACGTAAATATCTTTATTTTCAAAAAAAGGTGTTCTTACCATGGCAGGTGTTCACTCAGATTAATGTAGAAAAGGGTGTGTATGCTCAGCCGATGGATTTCATGTCCCGTAATAATGAATTCCTGGTGTCCACTTACAGTTGGAGAACTTTCCATCAGAAATGCTGGCAGGCATCGCCCGCTTTGTTCTGTTTTAAGCTGTTAAATTGAATTCCAGGTAGCATTTAATTCGATCCTAACAAAAGTTTGCCTGTTTGAAAGTAGCACATTGTAACCGACTGCCAGTAAAACTCTTGATGTCCAGTTCAATTAAACATTTACTGTAGAAGAGGGCCTTTTCTATTCCAGGCATGTGTTGGACTCCTCTCTCGGCATATGGTGCACACTGCATAAGGTTTCTATCTAAAATAGAACGGGGCATTTTTGAAGAAGAGGGTCATTGTCTCCTGACATCAATTCTATTTTGAGTTTGTTGCAAGGGAGCAGTTGGATGTCTTTTTAAAAGAAAGTGCAATACCATTTATAAAGGTTTTTTTTTGTGATAAATTGACTGTCTATGTTATTGGCCAGTTTTAATTTATGTGTATACTCCTTTATAGTTCATGTTTGAAACAACAAATACATTGTTTAACCACCGGATAGAACTGACACGTTTAAACGTCAACTGTTGTTGCTCTGAATAAATCTTGGTCACAGTTCTTTAAACAACCAAGTTTAAAAGATCCTTTAAAATAATAAATATCCCTTATGTTCTGTGTCTCAACATTGAACTGAGACTGGAGTTTTCAACCGAGTTGGGCCTACTCTAAATTAAGTATCTCATTAAAGCAAACTTGTGTTATTTTAACACAATTACGTGACAGAAGTTATGCCTACAGTCAGTTGTATTCACCACCTGAGATCTAACAACCATGGCTCCTTCCTCATAAACACATTTTTTCAGATTTTGTATGCCGTTATTGCGGCTCAAAACAAATCCGATTCTTACGATCATAGGATCATTTTTTACCTGATCCATTTATCCGATACAGGGAGTACTCGCCTGTCAGAATTATTGTTAAATAATTTCTGTTTCTCTTGAAGAAGCATCGACAAGTCTGAGAAAATAACCTCTGTGGCCATAATGGAGAAACCATACAGGGTTGCATTTGGGAATTGTTTGATCAAGAGCTTTGATTCATAAAAGCCCATATAACTCAGGGTCTGCTTTTTCAGTTTGCATGCCACCCTAGCTTTATGGTGATGAAGCTTAACAACCCCTTTAAGCACAGTTTTGGACATATTCCCTGTAAAGGCAGCATGAATAATATGAGATTAAATGGTTGTGACTTCTGCAGTATCAATGTCAACATTTTTCCAAAGCTCATCACTGTGTAGACTTCTGGAACATTTTTAGTTTTGCTTCTTAAATGTATGTGTAAGCTTTAACATGACTTCTCCACCGTGTGCAGTTAAGTTAGTCTGACCTGTGTGGGATCTAAATGGGTCTGACCCTCGTCTTCAAACTCAGTCATTTGCATTTAGATTTGCTATCCGACATATATTTTTTTTTAGAAAGGGGCAGGTCACATAAGATTTTATTCTTCTTCCTGCTCCTTTCCGCTCAATGGTAGAGTCATGTTTTTTGGCAATTATTGTACATTTGGTTTAGCGTACCATGAGCGGGACAAATAAAAATGAAATGAAATTAAATGAAATGAAATGATTCCTTAAAACCCCAATTGAAGCTGCAGCACACGTCCTCCATTCTGTGTGTAATTGATGAGCGTGAACCCAGGTCCAGCCACACCATCATCTCTCAGCGGTTCACGTGCCTGTTTGTTGGACTGAAAGTGAGAAGCAGCAGGACACCGCCGAGTCCTTTCCTCTGCTCCCGCATATGTGCAGGATATTAAATAATATTGCCTGTGAAAAATATTCCTGTTATTCCAAGAATCAGCAGGAAGTCCCATCTGTGTCCTGAGAGCAGTTAAAATCCTCTGACTGAAGTGCATTTCCCCCCCGCATTCCTCACCTGTAACCAAGAGCGGAGTATTGCTGTCCAACTTTTGGCGTTTGTCCTCTCTGTGCTTTACAGCATGTTTGCTGCTGGATCTCCTCCAGAGAGAAACAAAGCTGGCATCAGTCGCAGAGCCTCAGCTCCTCTCCAAAAAACCCCTAACTATGTTTCAGAGGCGAGAACAAAGTTATATGCTCTGAGCCGTAGCCATGGTAACATCGCTTTTTGGCTTTTGTGGAGTGACCTTAGGATGCTGCCAAGTGTTCAAATACCGCTTTTAAAACTGTGTTTGAAGTGTGTGCTGACACTGGGGGGGCCACGTTTGTGATTAAGTTTGTCTAGTGTTGCGGTTCAAGCATATTCAAAATCCTGCAGTTGTAATGTGGAACAACATTTTCACAAACCATGCTGTTTAAAAATAAGTAACCCTCTCCTCCAGTGGCAACTTTTTAGTTACATTTTTAGCCGTTTGCTCAGGAAGTGGCTTTATCTTTTCCCCCCTTCCATTTTGTCTTAGCTCGTCTCTGCTGTGCTGTGTGCTTATTCTGCTTATCTCCCTACTTCTCACTTCTGTATTCTTCTAACCAACCTTTTTAAGCAATTTTATTTCTGCAATATTCACAGCAGCACTGTTGCTAAGAAGATTGCTTACATGAAAGCGATTACATTTTGAAACATGCAACCAGAGAATACAGAATCTGCTATCTGCTCTGTGCTTGTAGGTCTCTATCAGCATGTCAGCATAACACCAGAATTGTTTTCTTATCTGCAGTATTACGTTGTTAGAGAGGATTATCTATTATGAGATTCCAACATAAAGCTCAATGTGAGATCTTGGCTTTCGTCCTGGCTTTTCCAAATAGTCAACCTTTCGTTCAGCCTGAGAATTTTGAGCATCCATGAATGTCAAGCCTCACCTTCTGTCAAGCTGCTTTTAGTAGCCTTGGGTGAAAAAACTGTTTGCCTTTTCCTTATAATGTGAAGCAAGGGTGCCATAACAGTTTCCCTCAGAGAAAGAGTTTGACTTGGGTTCTGTTGGCAGGTTAAATACATGCTTTCATTTCTGGTAGATCACCTCATTACCTCCCTTTTTTGTGATAACATACACAAAAGTTACTAAAGGGAGAACTTGCAAAATCCTGTCTATGTTTTGTAAACTGTAATGTCGTTTTTTGGTGTCTGATAAGCGCATCATCTGTAACTCTGACTTCCTGGATCACGTTTCATCGTGACACGGCCCAACGCACTGTTTAGAACTGGAATGTTTTCAATCTAAAAACCGCCAAAAGTAAAGCTGGGTGTAGATTAAACTTCATCTAGTTTAAGCTCCTCTTCTTTAGTTCCTTGTCACTTTGGATTCATTTTAAAGTTGTACTCATACATCAAGCCCTTCTATACTTGGAATAGTTATTTTCGCTTTTGGGGAAAGCTTCAATTTTTTTTTTAAAGCAGTGATTTCTGATCTGTGAACTAAAGGTGATCACAATCAGCTCGTGCAAAGTCTCACAGAAGCCGAATCAGCTGTGTTCTACGCCTTCTCTTCCACTTCTTTATCTCCATCTTTCTTTTGTCTTCTTCCCTTTAATTACCTAAGATATTTTACTTACATAAGTAAAGCCCTGTATGCTTTAAAGCTTGGAGTCTAGTAGCTGTTTACGTTCATAGCATTGGTCTCTTAGTAGACAGAAAACATGCAACTGTGCTGAATGCATCTGATTAGAATCATACTGATATGGTTTTAAAGTATCTGCGAGACACATGTGGCGTGTGATTGGCTCAGCAGCTGCTTCCTGCCGTGCAGACTGTCAGAGACACTCATAACTCACCACCTCACCTTCATGCTCTGAGAAAGAGAGTTGGGCAGGTCTGTTTCGCAGCTAAATGTTTGTGATGTTTACTGAGCCAACTCACAGCTCGGCTTGTTACATTCCCTAATCCAATCCTGGATGTGATAGCTGTTGGTTCCTGTGCTGGACATGAACAACATTCCTACAGCTATTTCAATCTGGCAGGTTGTGGTGGGATTTCAGGGC